>NC_140296.1:195829778-196192278 GCF_964211825.1 Aythya ferina | reverse complement strand
CCTGTATTTTTGTAAAACAGATCTCTCAGGACTTTTATACCCAGATAAAATAAATCCTTTCAGTTTTACTTGGCTAATTAAGATTTTTACTGTCTTTGTTTCCTGCAATGTTCCGTATAAACTCTGCTTCCACATACAACCCTTCCCTTATTTTATCTTGCATGAAAAAAATAAGTCAGACATAACAAAGAACCCACAATAGAACCATGGGAAAGAGGACCTCATAGAAAAGTCATCTTTACTTCTTGAAACTCATGTAATTGTCTTCTGGAGGTAGAGTCAAGAAGAAGTGAAAGCAAATGCCTCCTTTATCTAATTTCACTATCTTATGTATAGCAGAAAAGATCAGATAATTGCTGAAAATCTCAAAAGGATGTGTCTTTGAAATTGAATGCTTCTTCTCTATCTGTTTAGGGCAAAATGAATCCAGCACATTTCCTCTTTTGCCAAGATACTTACGCAAAACTTGATACATTTTTTTCCTCTTTTCTGTACCAAGATTTTTTTATTTTTATTTTTTTTTGGTAGTCATATAACAATTTATTTCTGAGCCCACTTCCTGCTGGCTTTTTAAAAGATACACATTTGGCAACTGTGTTGTGACATTTTGTTATTATTAGACTTTGGAGAAAAACAAATTTAAAGCACTTCCCACAACGAAGCTTCAGCAGTGACATTTTCATTATTGTTTCCACTGACAGCAGTAACATAAAATTTCAACTGTTAGATACAGTCCTGACTCAGTGTTTCTCTCACCAACAGCAGTAAAATTGTACTGCTGCCCAACAGGATTTTTTTTTAATCCTTGAGGCATTAACGTTCAATTATGTGGCATTGGCATTGGTGAGATGAGTAAGAGAACTAAATGGATAGCTGCAGCAACAGGTGGTTGAGTCCATGCTGCCTGTGTGACTGGCTTAGTTCATTTCTTCTTTGTCTCTTCCCTTTTTCCCAGATATGAATGGAAGAAACCAAACCCATTGTGATAACATAGCTACAGCTACGCTAACAGAGCTCCGGCCTTAGTACTCAGAAAAGAGGTTCTGAGAAGAAAACAGGATGCTTTCACTTTACTCATAGCTTTTTCCTTGTGTCTGGGATAGTCCTAGAGAGCCTCTTCTCCCAAAGACCAGAAACATACAGTCTTCTCACCTCTGCCTTTCTCTGGAACTACCTGCTTTCCTGGCTGCTCTGGTTATATTTTTCTATTTGAATACAGACCTATAAACACAGGCAAACATATGTGTGTGTTTTACATTTTTCTTAAACTGAAGAGAAGTAATATGTTTTATTGTTAATTAAACTTCTGTAAAGTTGTTTTAATTGCTCAGTTACCAGCTCGCTATGAACATGGACTTCCACCTCCCAAAATGCCAAATCTACATTCCTTTTTTCTATCTGCACCCTTTCATCCTTTCATGCTCTTTCCTCTTTTTTTTTTTTTTTTTTTTTTTTTTGTTAGGTGAGGTTGTTAAATATATTAAATACAAAATACTAACTTATTTGTCATGTTTTACTTGAGTCATTATACAAAGACACCACCTGATTGATATCTTTCATCCTTAATTTGGACAATGGCGAATAACCCCCGAGCGGTTGCTCCATACAACTAGAATAACTAGCCCTGATCTGATTTATAATTTGCCAACACTTTCTGCTATGTTTATCAAGTATGGGTCAGAGGCATTGATAGTCAGCAAAAGGGAAGAGAGCTATTAAAAGTATTAGACCTAATCCATGGAATCATATGACCTAGTAATAACAACAACAACAACAACAACAACAATAATAATAATAATAAATAAATCAGTCTCAGCAGATAATAATTGCTTTTTATCATATGTGGTCTGATAAAGCCTTTATTGGTCTTAGAGAATAGGAGAAAACTTTTGATTTCCAGACCTTTCTCACTAACTACACATAGTACAACCCTATTTCTTGACTAAATTGATTTTAGACAAAAGTCGAGTTTGAAGCAGAGATTAAGACCTTAATGCTCTGTAGCTTGCCTAAAACTCTTTTTTTTTTTTTTTTTTTTTTTTTTTTTTTTTTTTTTTTTGATAGCCAATTTTAAAATGTTCCAGTTTGAGTTTTAAAATTTGTGGCCTATATAAATTCAGTGTAGAGCTTATAGAACTTACCTTAATGCCCAAATACTACATCAGGTGTGGCAGGAATAGGAATAACCACCACCAGGGCAAAACTGCCCAAAATGGAGAAGTGACCCAACATTAATTTCAGATTTTCTGTCCAGTATTTTTGTTGAGTATTAATTTATTTTTTACTTCTTAATGGTTATTGTCTGCCCTCTCTTTACCTTACCTCTATATCTTTAAGATTTGAAGGGGAAGAAGCCACATAATGTGTTTTAAATGTATTTTTTTTTCTGTATTTTTGCCGTGCTGGTCCAGAATTCATGCTGTGATCCTAGGAATTTGTGTTGATTTTTACAATTTTTCCTCTGGACTCTTGGTATAGAATCTGGAAATTTTGTATGCAAATATGTTTTCACAAGACAGTTGGCATTAGAACTATTTTTGACACATCCCAGAGAAAAAATAATGGAGCAGAATACCTTTTTTGAAATATGAACCATTGAAACATCACCGAGAAAGCAGAGTGCAGCAACATTGGAAGCAGATACCATGCAGGCCAAAATTATGATTTGTTAGCCTCTAATTCAGGAAGAAGACAAAGAAAGAAACTAAATATTTGTTTTATGGTCTGTCTAGGTCAAGAGGTAATTAAGAATGTGCTTACGCAATAAAAGTTTTACTTCCTAATTCTTTGTAGGTAAAAGACTTTTTTCCTCCTTTATTATTTCCCCTCTAGTAGGAGACTTCAATAAGCACAAGCAGATCATTGCTAGTGAATCTATTGCTTCTTCTGAATATCTATAACATGTCTATTCTAACCTTCACAGTTGTATTTATTGTTTAGTATAACATGATCTGTACACAGGGAAATATCACTTTCTCATATGTACCTCACTGGGAAACCTCATCCACTTAAAGCTATTTCCAATGTAAATAGGGAAAGTATTGTATTAGAAATCCATTTCTTTTTACTCTCTTTCAAAAGTACATGAACATTAAATTTGAAATCAGTCTGTTTATTTTCCATTTGGTAGTTTAGAAGAAATTATATTTTCAAATACTTTTCTAATGAAATAATCAACCCGGAGGTAAGAGATTCTGCATGCCACAGCAGGGAGGATAATGAGATTAATTTTAACTGTAGGCTTAGGAGTGGAACTTTAGAATGCAACCCTTTTTATTATATACATATATATATATATATATATATATTTTTTTTTTTTAACTAGGTTAATATATCAAAATTGCATTGTAAGGGTATACAAATGTATCATATGAATTAGTTCCACTACCTGGGAAAAAGTCCAAAGGCCTATTATCAGGAACGCAAATTCTTTCATAGACCAACCCACACCTCAGGGGAAATGTTGCTCAAACAGAGATCATCTGCCTAAATACCATCTCTAGAGATTCCTTAATCCTCTTTGTAAAAATATTTTTTTTCTGTGGCATTCATCCATCTTTGAAAAAAAAAAAAAAAAAAAAAAAAAAAGTATTACAGCCACATCTTTTATTATACAAAATACAAGTAATGTGTTTTTATCTATTTTCTGACTAAATAAGGGAATATCAGACAATCAAGGAGTGACCATCAATATTTAACTTAACAACGAACTAATGAACCCCTCAAATCAGGCAACAGAAAATGACTAAGGAAGCTCCAAGACAGAAAGATAGAAAGGAATGTGGAATAACATAATATTAAGCTAATAAAATTTTACTGAATGCAGAGCAGAGAAGGTAATGTCTGTGGTGCTCCTATTACATTTTCAGACTCAAAACAAAACAAAAAAAAAAAAACACCTTATTTCTCTTAGTCTTATATTTTGTTCTTTTCATTCCTACATTTTGATGTGGTAATGAATAAACAATGAATAAATAATGAATAAACAATAAACAATGAATGTTTGAATGATTAGAATCACTCGATATTTTTCTTGGTGTTTCAGCTTTTAGAAACAAATGATTATATTAGGGTGATCTTTCCTTCTTTCCTTCTTTCTTTCTTTCTTTCCTTCTTTCTTTCTCTCTCTCTCTCTCTGTCTTTCTCTTCCTTCCTTCCTTCCTTCCTTCCTTCCTTCCTTCCTTCCTTCCTTCCTTCCAGGGAATATATCTCAAACTTTAAAACCTGGGAGGAAATAAAAGTATCTCAGAGGGACTTGTTTTGTTTATTTGTTTGTTTTTGCCTGCATTTCTTAACTAATGGGTCAATCTTATGTTTTTGGAAGAGGAATCTGATTTTTGTACAACTGAAAATGACAAAACTGGTTAAATTTGTAAACACAAAATTGGATCAGTCTGCGTCAATTTAATTGCAGGATTATAATAACAGGTTTGTCTACAGAGAAAATTTAAAGTAGAATACCTGGTCCTTATTAACCCCCTATTTAAATGAACTGATTATTTGACAAAGTTGTTGTGTTTTGAGCTAGCTTAATCCACTGAGATAGCCATTACAAGAAAAACTATAAGCAAATCTCTTTTCTCAGATTAGGAGATAGATCTTTCTTGAATCCCTTGCCCTCAGTGGCAATTCAGTTGCCTTGACACAATATAAACTAATTGAATTAATTTAGTTTCAATTATTTGTTTCAATAAATGTTGTTTTGGTTCTTTGTTCTTCTGGCCCATAAACAACTGAAAAAAGTAACAGTTGTCATTACTTTTACTATTCATGATGATCATATTGTATATGAAATTTGTTTCTAATTTATGCTTAGGGATTTGGGAGACATGCTAATAAGTCCTTAAGAAAATTATTTTTAAATAAGCTTTCTCAATCTTCCAAGCAAATACCATGATTATAGAAAAATAAATACACTAGGCAACCAAAAGAATACAGCTAAAACAGTCTTTTTCAAAAAAAAAAAAAAAAAAATCGGGCTTTGTCACTTCAAGGCCTCTTCTTAAAATACCATTGGCTAAACTTTCAGTTGAGTAAACCAATGAAAATAAATATTTGAACAGTAAATGTCTATATGAACAATACTATACCATCTTTTAACAAAGCCAATTTAAACAATTCTAAAATTGTAGGACAAAATCCATATTTCTACATTTATCTGTATTAAATCTAACATTTAAGAAAGACAATTTGCATACTAAAGCTCTTCATGCTATGCATATATTTCAGACCATGAAATCAGAATTTTAGTTTTCAAGATACAGAATACAGATAGTATTAGCACCTGATTTTTCTCCTTCCCTGTAAGCATTATGCAAGTTTTCTCACTGAAGAAAATATGCATTGGTGGGCGTAGGAATATTACAACAGAACCATTTAGGTCCCACAGTACCAAAAATGTGTTATTCCAAAGACACTTGCAGCGTAACCCTCAAATATAAATGGGTCACTGTATCTGAGAAGGCAAATGTAGCCAGCTCTATTCACCTCAGAAAATGGTCTGCTGATGAAGTTAGGGTTGAGTGGACCTTTGGCCCTTGCTTTGATGGACTTGAATCAGACCAAAGATCAGCAGTTAATAACTGTTATCACATAGCTGTTTGATGTGCATCCATTTATGGAGCATATATAATCAGCTTATTCCAAGTCATTGCTGTAGGCAGGCAGACTTTCTCTTGAAGAGAGAAACTTGTAACTAACTTGTAAAATCATGGAAGAGGAGTTTTGGCCTTCATCTGTGTAGGTGTCCTCTGCTGAACTGCGCAGGTTGCACTTGCCAGCCATTGTACATCTCAAGTAAATGTTTTGTTTGCTACAGGGTGTATTATATTATAGTTGTTACAGCTATCCAACGTTTTTCTAGTGGTTATTATAATAAAAGATAACATTTTCACTGAAAATACTTCCTTGCCTTTTAGAAACATTTTTAAACAAGGAAACAATATGGTAGTTTAAAGATAAAAATGCTTTCCATTTATAGTTTATTTTCCTTCCTTCCTTCCTTCCTTCCTTCCTTCCTGTATTTTAATGAGATTTAAAATTATTTTTTGGACATTAAAACAAACAAACAAAACCCACAATTTATCATTAAAAAAAATATATATATATCATTACAGTCTCTATATTTTTTCCTTTCCCTAATCAGTTAACCTTGGAAGTCCCTATTGGAGAGACTGTTACAGGTCTTTTCCCTACTGAATTGCATTACTTGCCCCTGCCTTCTGTTCACCTGTCATGCCATAAATTACTCACAGATGTCCTGGTAAGGTCTAAGCACTGATATTTGTTAAGAAATTGAAGGCTATATCAGGTTATCTAGCTCTGCAGAATGTGTTTCCCCACAGGTCAAAATTTCTACTCATAAACTGTATTAGTGGAAAAACATAGAAACCAAAAAACAAACAAACAAACAAAAACAGATCAAGCCCAGACAGGACTCCAGTACCCTCAGACGGAGTAACAAACCTTATATTAGATGCCCAGAATCCCTCTGTCCTGGGTACAAGGCCTGAAGTCTGTCCTACACAAGGAAGGGGATTTTATTTCTTTCCTAGCCCTTCTCTTCTCTTTCTTCCTTCCCTTCATCTTTTTCTATACAAAATAATTTGGAGATGTTAGTTTGTGAATAGCACTTAAGTGACTTAAAACTTATTTTACAGCAAATTACCATCAGGGTGACAAAATTTACTCAACTCTTGAGAATAATCTTGTTACACTTAAGTCAGTTGGTAACAAATGAAAATTCTGTTCTAGCATGTGTACCCAATATAAGCACAGTATTGTACTGCTCTTAGATTCTACCTTCATTTTGCATGTAGAAATATTCTTACTTATTGTTTATAGCTCATTGCATCTTTGTTTTCTTGCCATTTATTGGCATGTTCACAGAGCCACAACTTCAAATAAAACAATGATGATTCGTTTTGGTGAGGTTCCAAGTAGGTGAATTTGAATGTCGTGTTTTTCTTCAACATAAACTATAGTAAGACAGAGAGAAATATTAAAGTATTTAATCACACTGCACTGTCATGCTGCTGAGGAAAGTATAAACAGTCGATTCTAGGCTGGAAGCACTGTGCCAAACATTTGTATCTGGGACAGGACTGTACGTTCCACCAGCATGCTGCAAGAGGGCAAGTATTAACACAGGGAGTTAGTACAAGTAGAAAAATCTTTCAAAATGAAAGATGTTAGGCACGGAGGAAGCCTGGAGGGTGCTGTGTGTTCAGAAAAGAAGGAATGATTATTTCTTCTAATCTGGAAAAAAAATAAAATTATTTCCTATACAATCCATTCAGAAAAGAAGCAAGGCAAAAAATTCCTGAGAGATGACCTTTTTTTTTTTTTTTTTTTTTTTTCATCGTACTGGAAATAAGGTATTTTGTGTAGGTATTGAGTGACAGATAACTGAATTAGTTATAATTAGAATACATATTCCACTGGCAACAAGATCAGACTGAATGCTATACAGATTTGTATACCTGTCATGTTACTAAAAGTTTTGCTAAGCACAGGAAGGAAATGATACTGCTTTGATGTTATTTTTGGCTTTCAATCCTAGGACAGGGATGGAAAAGGACTGTAATAATATTCTAACCTGCTTATAGGGATTCAAACCCATATGTCTCAGCAGAGTACCCCAATCACTCCAGGAAGGAAGCATACTTCACATGCCTACTGATGAAATTGTTCCAGGATTCACTGGTGGAGGCAGAAGAGGTCAGGGAGGCAGATGGGAAACAGATTGTGTTCCAGTGGTAAAGCATTAACCTCAGAGAAGCATAGTCCCTCTGGTAATGCTTGCACTATCACAGTGTGGGGACGGAATGCACATCTCCTTCCAGGCTGCAGTCCCAACATCTGGGATCATGGCCATAAGTTCAGCAACATAACTACCGAAGTTTTGCACTGAGTTAAACTACTACCTTAAGTCTAACACCTTAAACACTAAATATGGAGTCACACTTTCCCTCTCCTAGGCTGTCTGGATTTGGCGATGTTCTGATATTTCACTTCTTTCAGCAGGTGGGATGAAGTCTGTTCTAAACATGGCTTTTACCACATAAATTGTGAGAGGAGTTGGGCCTCTGTGCTGAGCAGATGGAGAAGTTTGTACCTGGGACATTCAAAAGATGAACCAAGAGCCCAGATGCAGCTCTGTGATAAATTTCTGCTGAAGTGCAAGTTCTAAGTCATCTTCCTAAGATTTTCAATTCCATCCATGCAGTAACTGGAGAGCCAGTAAGCTTCGTTCAGGATTTTAGAAGCATGACCAGCAGATCGCGGGACGTGAGTGTCCCCCTCTACTCTACTCTAATGAGATACCACCTGGAGCACTGTGTTCAGTTCTGGGTCCCCCAGCATAAGAAGGCATTGAATTATTAGAATGAGTCTAGATGAGGGCCATGATCAAGGGGCTGTAGCACCTCTCTTGTGAAGACAGGCTGAGGGAGTTAGGGATGTTCAGCCTGAAGAAGAGAAGGCTCTGGGGAGACCTTATAATGGACTTTCAGTGTCTAAAGGGGACCTACAGGAAAGCCAGGGAGGGACTCTTAGTCAGGGAAAGTAGTGACAGGACAAGAAGTGATGGTTTTAAACTAAAAGAAGGTAAGTTTACGTTAGATACAAGGGAGAAATTCTTTACCCTGAGGGTGGTGAGGCACTGGACCAAGTTTCCCAAGGAAGCTGTAGATTCCCCATCCCTGTAAGTGTTCAAGATCAGGTTGGATGTGGCTTGGAGCAACCTGGTCTAGAGGAAGGTGTCCTTGCTCATGTCAGGGAGGGCTGGAATTAGATGACATTTAAGGTCCCTTTAAACCCTAAGCATTCCATAGATCTATGATGATTCCATGATTTTAGCTTTAATTTGGGGCCCAGGTTGACACTTTTTAAAATATCATGCTGCCTAATTCATAAATGCCTGTGTCTGTAATCTAAGACTTTAATTCCATACAGCACTCATGTATAACATTTGATTAAACAGTTGCTAATATGAACTTTGTTTCTCTTAGTTTGCAGGTCTTCATGGGTTTCTTTGTACTGTGAAAGTTCTTTATATTTCTAGCTTTGCAACAGGACTTGCACTCTCATGAGCTGCTTCTGCTGCTATCCTGGTCTTTGGCCAACTCTTGGTCAAATATAGCCAAACTGATGCAGGTGGCTTAAAATCTATTTAATTTGGTAAATGAATGAAAATGAAGGCAAAATCAACAGACACTTCCCCTTAACATGCAGTATGTTTTCTGTTATCAGTCTGTTTAATTTATAGAATGTCTGGTCTATGTCTTCTTCTATTTCTTGAGCAGCACTTAGTACAAGTAAACAGGGATATTCAGCAAAACCTAATCTAAACAGAGCTCTCCTTGATTTACTCCAAATCTACAAATTAGAATAAAGACAAGGCAGCATTTTCTTAAATCTCTATTCTGACTGGTAAACAATAACTTTGTGGGCCAAATTCCCCTTCCTTCATTTACAGTTGTATATCATTCTTGCATTCAGATGACCACACACAAATTGCTCATCTAGTGATGAGCAATTTTACACACAAATTGCTCATCTAGTGATGAGCAATTTTACACACATTTCTTGTAGCCGTATCTTAAAGAAATTTGATTTTTGCATTTTCTATTTAACTTATTATTTATAATAAGTATAATAATTATAATATCTTTTATTTACTTACATTACTATAATCAGTTAAGCCATTTTTTTTTCCATGAAAACTGTATTTTTTTCTAAGGAGATATTCTTAGTTCAAACTTGTACAGAAAAAGACCTTTTTTTCACTTTTGCTTTCCTTAAAAGCTATTTAATATAACGCAAATTTACATTAAGGCTTTTTGTTGTTGTTGTGGTGTGGTTTTTGTTATTACTGTTGTTTTTCTTTTGTTTGTTTTTTGTTTGTTTTGTTTGTTGTTTGTTTTCTTTTTTTCCCCCAAAGCTCTCCCTTCTCATGATACCAAGCCTTTGAGTAACTGGAAACCATTATTTATCAGCATGAACAGGAAAAGGTATCCTAAATTTAATTTCAAATTAGATATTTTTTATGATTACTTCATATTTATGTGGTCAGAAAACTGACAACTAAATAGTGTATGTACATTAAAAATCCCACATATTTTAACTTCAGCTAATCTATCTGATTTGAATTTAAAATCAAATATTTTGCTTTGGAAAAATAGCACCATTTCACAAGTAATGCATAGATTACTGTTGTATAAGACTTCAAGTTACTGAATATTAACATCTGAGCATGTTCTAGGTCACTTTGTGGCTTTTAGGCACATTTCTTTGTCTCTCTTTCCTCCTCTGCTCCATATCTGGTTCAGCAGCCAGTACTTACAGTCTCCATTCTTCTTTAGCATAAATGACACATTAAGTATAATCTTCCAAATAAATGAAAAAATAAACCTTACAGTTTACAGGTACTTTTCTACATAAACATCTCATGCTGATCTCATTTGAGTTTCATTTTGTTAGTTCTGAGAAATCCTGTATCACTTACATCTAGCTCTAAAAACTAGGACTGTTGCCTAGGATTTGCAGGGAAAACAATTCTTAGTGTATACAGTGTTTTCCCCAGTTATACACACCCTGTAATTTAGCTATATCCCAAACAAGTTACAAGTCACTTAGAGAACATGTGTGTCAGCTTTCATTCCAAAAAAAAAAAAAAAAAAAAAAAAAAACCAAAGGGGGGGGGGAGGGCTTGGAAACAATGCATCTGTAAATCTTATTTAGAACTATCTTTTCACTTTTTTATTAAGACAATAGAGAAGAGAGTATAGTGACAGTTATCTAATGTTACCCTTCCTGACCTCAGCAGAGTCAGTGGGAGTATTCTCACTGACTTCATGGACACAAAATTTTGATCTGGATTAAGTCCAGCCTTTGGAAACAGGGAGAGCAGCACCTTCAGTCCCTTACATGGCTAATTTCACTAAGATTTAGGGAAAATAAACAAAATTCTAAACAAGAATTATAATAAGTTATATCAGATCTCTTTCTTTAGGCATGCTTAATATTCAGCTAGAAAAAGATACTGCAACTATCAGAAAGGAATGAAAGGCATTATGTACAGAAATAGTCATATCAGTCTAGAGTGTTTTATTTCATTTAATTTTACTCACAACTCAACCACAATGAGAAATGACACTCATTGTTCATGGAGTTCTCAGCTCCCAAAACAAGGTGATGTGGAGGACCTTCCCCCCGACCCCCCCCCCCCCCCCCTTCATATTTTGCTGCAAGATTTTCAGATTTTCACATAATCACACGGTTAAACAATGGCTGATATTGGAAGAGATCTCTGAAGGCCACATGGTCTTCTGCTCAAGTCCCCACTCAAGTAGGGCCACCTAGAACAAGTGGCTAGTTGCTCAGGACCATCTCTAGGTGGCCATTGTTATTTTGTTTGTTTGTTAAGTATCTCCAATACTCCTTATGTTTTCTGTGCATTACTTTCTTCCTGAAAGAAATTACCATGATGTGGATAACAAAATGATATAATTTTGCTAAAAAAGGCCACTTAAATTTGTGGCTGTGATTTTAAAGATTTCAGCTCATTCCCACAGGTTCTAGCACACACTGCTGTGAATGGTGGTTTATGACCAAGAACAAATATTAGAGGATCAAATGTAAGATAAAATTACATTGAAGTTAAAAGTAATGAAAAGTAAAATACTTTTTCCTCTGTCACCCTTTCTCTCAGCAGAGCTAGGTTAACAGCTGGGCTTTATAATCTTAGAAGTATCTTCCAACCTTTGATTCTGTGATTATTCTCTCTTTCTGTACCATGAGACAAGTCAACGATTTTGTCATCTTTTTGTCATCTTTGTCTCTGTTCTACAGGTGATAGTTACCTTGTCACTCCATAGAATAAAGCAATTAAATAAAACTCAAAGAAATCATCCTCAACTTGAAATTTGTTGCTTCTGTTTCATGTCTGGAAAAAAAAAAAAAAAAAGCTCCTAAAATCTTAAACATAACAATGTTTTGTTAATCATTGTTACTTTGTCTGTTTGTTTGTTTTCAGTGATGACAGCTTTCCTAGTACAAACTTATATTTGACCTTGTTCTGCTTAATAACATTTATAGTTGTATTCAAAGGCAACTCCTGTCATACAAATGTCAGCACTTGACTGATTTTGTGCTTGGTGAGTGTTTAAAGATTTGTGGTGCAACTATTTCTCTTAGATTCAGTACTGTGTTTTTGCTCTCTTCTCTCCAAAAACAAATGTGGTATAATTAAAAATATTTTATACCATAGGTGTATTTCAACTATTGTGAAAACAGTGCTCATCAAACTACTGAAACATCAAGATTACCTCTGCAGTGTCTTCTTCCTGTCATGCTGGAATAAGCCAGCAAAAATGTTCTAATATTGAGAATATTTGAGCTTTAGTGATTATAGACAATGAAGGTAGATAGAAATTTTGTGAAGGACCCTTTTCTGATTTGTTGAAGCTGGGCCAGTAAAGAAAAAGTGATGTGAAACTTAGGGATACAGAAGAAAGCCAAAACAACCTTTGCATCCTGGCAATTTACTTGCAGGTAAAGACATATATGGACCACGACCCGATCGTCAAACTGTCTATTTCTCTTTATAGCTTTTTAAAGTGAAATAGTCTTCACACATGAAACTGTGCAGGAGAAAAGATGTTTAACAAAAAGTGGAAGAGGAAGTTCAGAAAAAAATCTGTGTCACGTATGGTAAAGTATGACTAGCTCAGTAAGTGGCATTCAGAGATGCTTTCCTCTTAACCAAATCTGTTATTTTGAATTTCCTTGCTGGGAATAGGTGCTAGTTTCAAGATCTGTATATACTAGTTGTGCTGCTTGAGCAATTACTCTAGGACTTGACCTCAGAGTTTGCCATTGAAATTATTTAGAAAGCCTATCTTTCAACACTGTGTGAACACTAAGTGATATTTTAGAGCTACAGCTATAGTAAGTAGGAACTGATTAAAAGAAATGCCTTGTATTTCTTTTAAAATAAAACTATTTTCTTCTTGTCTGAGAATGGAGACAAACTGCCTTTCTGTAGTTCTGTTAAATGACATGTTCGCTCATTTTAATAATTTGTTTATATCTCAGTGACTCATATAAATGGTGGCATTGAAACCTTTGTGGCTTGAGAATTTTGTACAGCTATGGATGGAAGACAGACAATAATGATATCTTGTTTTGAAACCGCTTTATGTGGAAGGCCTCTAGGTTTGTCAAGCTGCATATGTTTAATTAAAAAAGCTACATGTACCAGTTGACATGATGTATGTCAGGTACCGTAGTTATAACCCATTATATCAGATATAAAGCTAGTAGTCAAACAGTAGAGCCTTGTTCAGAAATAAGCTGTGTTTGGCCTCAGTCTTTGGGAGGGAACACCTTCCCTTAATAAAATACTCATTAGATTTTACAATTATGACATAAAGGAAATAAACAGTATGGGAATGAATTCTAGTGTAAACAATTGTGGTTCTGATACAAATTTCAGTTTAATTAGTAATTGATGCAAATATACCAGACACATTAATCAGTAATATAAAAATGACAACAGTTTATGAAAAATCTCTTTGGAAAAACATATGCTAAAGCACATTACCACTGATGGGAAATTTCAGAGGAATCTAATAGAACTGAATATGCACTAGGATAAAATTTTAGCAGTAATTAATTTTATTCGATGATTCCTAAGACTATTTGCCAGTGTAATTGAAAGTGCAATAATGTTTACAATAATTATAATCAGAAGAAAAATAATTCATCAAATATTCCTTTCATCTGTAGCTTTGTTTACCAATAGATATAGTTGGTTTTTTTTGTTGTTGTTTTGTTTTTTACAAAGAAGGTATCACTTTGTTCCATTTAAATGAAGTGAAACTGAAGCAAAGCATATCTACATGTCCAACATCCTTCAACAAAGTCTGAAGAGAGCCATCAGACTCTCACATTAATTTCCATCTAATGCAGCATTAAAACTATTGCCTCAAACTCAGACAAAACATCTCAACTGTCTAAAGCAGAAATTTTACTTGCATAAAAGTCTCTGAGATTTTATCATTTGGTATGCATTATAAAGTTCTGATACAGGAAGAGAACTGAAAGTTGTGAAATAACAAACAAATGAAAATGATATTTGTGAAATGATATTTGTGAATCATTTCCAAACAGGACTGAGAAACACTCTTGGAAATCTCCTTCTTCAGTATCAAAGTATCATTTTACTGAAGCCAGAATGTAAGAATTATATCAATGATATCAATGTATTTTATTTCTAATACATTCTGGCAAAAAGTAAACACATAAGAATTTAATAATAGCAGTTTAGCGCTATTGAGCACCAAGTACTTCAAAACAGGAATACACTACCTTATCTCACATTACCTTAAGATGTAATTCCTATGTAAATTATGCTGTTGAACTATGACAAGTTTTTAATAATGTGGATGGATCTGTTTATAAAATAAGTAGACATGGAACAAACAAAAAAATAAAAATAAAAATAATTAAAAAAAAAAAAGATGCTTATTTTAAAATGGAAGTTAGTTTTGATGTATACAAGAACAAATCTGAAAAAATAACTGTCACAAATAGTATTATTTACTGGATCCCCTCTTGTTGATTTATTCTGCTCATTCTGTTCTAAGTAGAGTAACTGTTTTGAACAGCTGCTCTTGCTTTACTTCCAGCTCAGTCAGAATGCAGAAGTTCAAGAAGTTTGAAACAATCCATCCTTTGTGAAGATCCAATAGGTATAGCTAACCAAGACTTACCCATTGTATTCTATTGGTTTACATGTCAAGGTTTACGTAATAGGTGGCTGCCAGGGTGGCCTCTGTGAGAAGAGTCCAGAAGCTGCCCCATGTTAGATGAGGGTCAGTTTCAGCTAACTCTAAAGGGACCTGCTGCTGCCCAGAGCAAAGCCAATAAGCAATGTTGTTTATATCTTTGTGAGTGCATATTAGAGGGGGTGGGAGGGCTGGGTGGGGGGGGGAGGGAGAGAGAAAAACAAAACAAAACAAAGAAAAAAAACTGCTTCACAACAGCAGCTGGGAGAGACAAGAGTGAGAACCAGCCCTGCAGACACCAAGGTGAATGCAGAAGAAGGGAAGTGCTCCAGATATGGAGCAGAAGTTCCCTTGCAGCCTGTGGAGAGGCCCCTGGTGGAGGAGGCTGTCCCCCTGCAGCCCATGGGTCCCACATGGAGTAGATCTCCATGCTGCAGCCCATGGAGGAGCCCCCACAGGAGCAGGCCCTGGGCTGGAGCTGCAGCCCGTGGAGAGGAGCTCCTGCAGTGGTCTGGGGGGAGCTGTTGCTCATGGGGCAGCTGCGCTGGAGCAGTTTGCTCCTGACAGAATCACAGAATCACACAGAATCACAGAATTTCTAGGTTGGAAGAGACCTCAAGATCATGGAGTCCAACCTCTGACCTAACGCTAGCAGTCCCCACTAAACCATATCCCTAAGCTCTACATCTAAATGTCTTTTAAAAACTTCCAGGGATGGTGACTCCACCACTTCCCTGGGCAGCCTGTTCCAATGCCTCACAACCCTTTCAGTAAAGAAGTTCAGATGGATCCCATGGCACGGACCCATGTTGGAGCAGTTCTTGAAGAGCTGCTGCCTGTGGGAAGCCCATGCAGCATCAGTTTGGGAAGGATGGCATCCCATGGGAGGGACCCCATGCATAGGAGCAGCAGAGAATGACCCTGCAGGTGTGGCAGAGACAAAGTGTTAGGGTCTGACCACAGCTTCCATTTCCTGTTAGCCTGAGACTCTCAGGGGAAGAACGTAGAAGAGGGTGGATGGCGGGAAGATGTTTTTTGTTTGCTTTTAGTTTCTCATTGCTTTGATCTGTTAGTAATAGGAAATAAATTAATTTAATCACCCTATGCTGACTCTGTTTTACCCATGATGATAATTGTTGTTTGATCTCCCTGTCCTTATCTCAAGCCTTGAGCCCTTTTCATTGTATTTTCTCCCCCTTTCCCTTTTAGGAGTAAGGGGAGTGGGAGAGTGGTTGTGGTGGAATTCAGCTGCCCAGTTGAGTAAAACCACCACACCCATCTCCAACAATTACATAGACAATTGTTAGACATAAATTTTGAGAAACAGACCAAAGGCAGCATTCATTAGACATTCAGTCTACTGTTACTACTTTTAACTATATGGAAAAATCCCCTTAATAATTTTGTCCAGCCCCATACTAAAATCATTTATAATCCTAATTTTTCTATTGACTGGATGTTCCAAAGCATCTTTTTAATTAGATAGAAACCTTTTGCTTTCCATGTTATTTGAATTAATTTATAGATTATAGTCATCTATTTTTTTTATCTATTTGCATTGATTGGCCTAGTATTTAATAACTTTTAGTTAATTCAAGTAATCCAATTTGCATAGTAATGACATGTTGATTCATGTCCATCTTTTCTTTTTATTGCTAAACAAACTAGGCTCTTTTATTCACCTCATGGAATGAGATATCCATTCTGGCAATTATCTTAGCTGCTCTTTCTTCAGTTGTTCTTGGATATAGATAGTTGCCTTTTCATAGATTGCAAATGAGGTCACAGAAGCCATGATCATATTGCCTTAAAGTTACCTTCATTCTACTAGGAATACCTGATCAGATATATGTTGGGATCACATTTAAATTTTCCACGGTTTCAGGAAATTAGTGATGAATAGTGTTGCTCTGATTTTCTTTTATGTACAGGAATTACACATTTACAACTAAACAGTCTTTTCTCTGTAACATAATTGCTCTTATCTAATTCTTAACATTCTAATTCGAATTTCAGTTTATTATTATCGCACTTATCATCAATCCCCCAAATTCAGTTTTGGTTCTTTCTGGATATCATGACCTTTCTCTGTGATGACATCTAACAAAGTTGTCATCAGATTTCTTTAAACATATGCTTGATCTCATGCCAATGTTACTAATGAAAATATTGTTAGATCAGTCTCAGGACAAATCATTTAAAATTGTAGATGCATGTATAGGTTATTTCATCACGTTGTTTTTGGTCACTTCACTTCTTGAAAAGATTTTGCATAAATTACTACTTTATCTAGTTTTGCTCCAAAATTCCCATGCAGAACTACACAAAATACTTTACAGAAGTCCAGACAGATCATGCCTGCTGCATTTGCTGAACTTAGAAAACCAGTTAATTAAGGAAATGACAAATAATATCAGGTTGATCTATCTTTTTTGAAAATACATGTATGTTGCATTCGCCCATTGCCTGTTGTTTAAAAGCAAACAAACAAACATTGAGAGTAAAGGTAAAGATTTTTTTAAATCTTGAATAAACATACATGTAATGTATTTCCTTTTCTTAAACTACATAGAGCATTTGCTGCTTTTCTATAAGGTGGCATCTTTCTCTGTCACAATTTAACTGAAATCCTTGCTCCCCTAGCAAGTCCTACAAATTGAAATACAGGAAGTTCCATTTCTATATTAAATAAAATCTTTGGGGCTGTGAGGGTAGTCAAAGGCTTCTCAGAGGGGTTGTGAATTTCCCATTCTTGAGGAGATTCAAAACTCAGCTGGACATGGGTCTGAGCAACCTAATCTGCATTGACTTTGATTTAGGCATGGAACTGGACCACAGTTGCCTTCCACTTTGGGGAGTTCTGAATTTGTAAACAAACACAAAATATTGAAAAATATTACCAACATTTAGATTATCCAGAAAATTAGACACCATGTTAGTAATATTTAAACTAGTAATAACTAGTAATGCTAAATTTATAGCTGTTTATCTTTCTAATTTGAAATAATGTACTGTATAATAAATGTGGCAATTGTTTTTCATCAGTGTCATTAGACTTTCAATGACAGCTTCATGTCCACACCTGCCCCACATAAATTCAAGTAAATTAATGGAAACAGGATTGGATTTATAAATAAATAATAAATAAAGCTACTTATTACTTAGTTACAGCACTCTGTTTTTTTCCAAATATAGTAGTTTTGTAAACTGTGAAGTAGATTTGTCATTATGGAAATGCAAAAAAAAAAAAAAAAAAGCAAAAGCAAAATATCATTTAAATACATGTGTGCACATATACATATATAAAATATATGTGTGTGCATATATATGCATACGTGTATATATACATACATATTCAAAATATTTACATATATATGTGAGTATATGTGCTTATGTGGGAAAGTGCCATTACTGTTGTATGGAACAACATAAAAGATGTAAATACTCTTCTGCTGATCAGGAAAACATGTTTTTTGCAAAGGAGAAAAAGACCTGGGTATATTGTCTTTCTTCCTTTATCATATATTATATTACAATTGTATCTGTTTGCAAATGCAATTTTGTAGCTTGAACTCAGAATGTCATTGAAGGTTTGACAAACAAGTCAAACCACAGACTGGAGATGGAATTTATTTTTCCTAAGCAAACATACAAAAACAAATTATCTCAATTTTAGTATTTATTTTATTTCCCCTTTTCATTGCTTAACACTCTTATCTGTACTCTGACCCATGAAACTGCATGTTTTAGTTATGCAGTATGAGTTAGACATAGAAACTCCAGTAACTCATTTGAAATTTTGAATTTAAACACTCCAGGGTACAAAGCTATTTCAACCATATTGGCATCACTTTATTTTTCCCTTATATTCTTAAAGACATGTATGCATGTCCACTCCCTAACACAATAAAAAGGAGCCTCTAGCACAGCTTGCTTATATTCTGGCTGTGTGAACCAGCCACCTTTCTAGGCAATGGACTTTTACAGCTCTGATGCTGTGGAAAGTATATTCTTTTCCTCTCTTCTCACTTGCACAGAATCTATTAGTGTATTACTTTCACATGTTTCTGTACAGGGAAAAAACATGAGATGTGTAGTTTGTATTGGTATCCCATTTTTGTTTCTCAAATGGACAAAAGGTGCTTGCATGGTTTACAATAATCTGCTATGGATGTGAATGAAAATCTTCTGCTAAATCATTCTCACTGTGAAACATCAGTGTCTGTATACAGGAAGCTGGAAGAAAGCTGCTGTTTTACTATAACATCGCATATAATCTTGAAAACATTGAACCGTTGAACTCTGCTCATTACAAGGTCCTCCAGCCGGAGGCCTTGATTGAGCAGAGTTTCAAATAAGGTTTCTATATTACACAGGCATGAATGAAAACCCTATAACTCCTCCTGAGCTGTGCCAAATATTTATTGCTGCACATCCTGGCTTTTGGTTATTATGAATACTTATTTATTTATTTATTTATTTATTTATTTATTTATTTATTTAAGGTCCCTGTTGTTTCATCTCATATAAGCATAACACAGAACTTGTGTTAGTCTTCTCCACTACCAAATCTATAGGTAGTTCCTGCAGTATTGCATGAACCTCTGAATAAAGACTTAGTATAAAATGATCTATACTTTTCCCTTTAGCAACAGGTTCTTTTACTTCTCTTCACCGTCTTAATTCTATCATCTCCTGGTGCACACATACAGATTTTGAGGTCTGTCTCAAACTCTGGTTGCTCAGACAGAATTTGGAAGATCTTTTGTCTGGCATTGAGCCTATAGGTTTCCCAACTGCTTTTATATTCAGCTCAGCATGAATCCTCTTCTCCTTTACTGTATTTCCATATGCCTTTCATTAATTTTATTGGAAGTCAAAAATCTAAGAATTTGGAATCAAGATACTTTTCTCGAAAAAAAAAAAAAAAAAAAAAAAGGCGTTTGGTTCGTTCTGGATTTATATCCAAAGTTCAAATGGTTCAGTATTTGAATCTACATTAAAAATGAGGATCTGCTGCAGCTTTTATTTATATTAGTAAATTTATTATACCCATTCAAGTAAATTCTTATATTTGATGGAAAAAGGAAAAATCATTCTTGCTTCTTGAACTCTTTGAGTAAAGCTGGTTTTCTGAAATTATGCAGTCAACAAAGAAACTGAAAATCTTGAACCCAGACTTCAAGGTTTGATTCTTTGTTCCACTCCTAAAACATTTGTTATTATGATTCTTTGATTTAACATAAAACTTATAGTCCAGGAGACCATGGGGATATAAGCCACAAATGGTGTTCCTAATTAACTGCTTCTGAGATTTAGAAATCCCCAGGAGTAAAATATTTTACATTAACATTTTCAGACTGGATTATGAGACAGTCTAGCTTGGATTCACTATACCAAGTAGTACTGTCATCATGCTCATCAGTCATCATAGTTTTCAGCAGAAAACATTATAGCTATAGTCTCTACTTTTTGAAGTAAGGGAGTCCCTGAAGTCTGGGTTGGGCCCGTGAGAGCCAGCTGGGTCTCCTGGTTAGATCTCACTTTTAAATTCTACAACATACAGTTTTGCAAAACTTATGATATTTGTTGCTGTTGTATGTTATTGTTCAAGTTCAAAATGAACACAGGGATCAAAACAGAGGAAATTACAGAATTTCAGAATTCTGCAATGTGGTACCGCCTCAAGTCTGGATTCAAATCAGGACCTAAACTTGAATTGCATGGAAACCATTGATGCAAGGTAACTTACCTGGTAGTATTAAAAAATAAAAAATATATAAAAAATACAAGAAATAACCTCAAGGAATTGAAAGTAAAAATAGTCACTGGAAATACAACAGCATAAATAGAGTAATGGAAATTTAATAATTTAAAATGATATTTAGCTTATTACTTGGCCAATCTAAACCTGAACTACATTTTGAAAAAATCATGGCATTTCTGGTTTTGATTTGCATCTGCTTCGTTGCTAGACAAAAGGTATAGTATAGTAATCCTTTCTAAGTCTTAGAAAATGCATGACACAGTGCTCTCTTTGGAAATTTCTAAAAGGCTTTAGGAGACACAAAAGGTCCTTGGAGTTCTTATAAAGCACTAAAAGCCATCTGAACCTCGAGATTCTTTTTTCTGAAAATGGAAAAACTTTGAAGTTTGGTTTGCTACCAATCATAATGGAAAGAACTGTACTAACTACAAAGAAACTTTTTTTTTTTTTTTTTTTTTTGAGAGAGAGAGAGAAAGATATGTCACTGTCTGGCTATACTGTGTTGAACTGACGTTCCTATTCTGCATGCCAGTTCATTAGGAATGGTAAGGAATCTTGAAAGAAAACAAACAAACAAGAATTCGTGTACTAACTATGCCCCTTCCTTTTGCATTTTCTAACCAAACCAGGGAAACTACAAAAGCCTGTAATGTCCTTAATTTCCTTTAAATGTGTGTGTGTGTATACATATATGTATACATATATGTGTGTATAATTTTGCTTAACTCTGCTTCTGAAAAATCCCTAAGAAAAGAGTTGGCAAACCAGACTGAATAAAGACATGCTTGAGGTAGTTTTGGCTCAGCTATAAGCAACGGAGTTCTAAAAACCTCACATATTTATGGGACACAAGAACAAAGTCAGGGACAAGGTCAAGGACAGTGACCTTCATTCTGTGTGTCTTTGCAGGTTTGTAATGGTTTTCTACATCTCTAGTTACCTTTTCTATGTAGTCAATAGTAATAAACAGGTAGGGGACAGATCATCTGTCTCACATTAGTTTTTTACTTTTTGGGGTAATTAATAGTTCTCTATTCTTCTTTAAGGATTACCAGCAAACCTTAGGTCACTAGCTCAGGTGTATGGTAGGAAGGAACAGCTGTTAAGATAAATCCTGTTCAGGTTATTTACATTACTCTCTCAGACACCAGACCATTGGTCTCTGTGTTGCTGAAGCACACCTGAGCCTACTAACTTATTAATGGTTTTGAAATCTCTACTTTGTTCTTCAATGTGTGTATATATAAACATTTTCCAGCCAATCTTTATAGTTTCAAACAGCTTAACTTTGAATATTCTGTTTTAAATGGATAAAACCTTATTGAGGTGAGGATGACAACCATTGCTCTCCTGGGGGAATTTTCAAACTATTCCAATTGAACAATAGCTTTCTTATGTAACTGGGGGGGGGAAGGAGGAATCAGGTATGTTAATTCTAAATTCTAAATATTTCACTTGGATCTCCATTATGTCTATAAGGATGACTCAGATTAATTTTTCCTTTGAGTGTTGAGCTATGTTGCCTACCTTCCAAAAAAGTGTTATAACTGCTAGATCATGGGTATTTTGTCATTCAGTGTTATTAATGTATTCTTCTGACACATTTTATCTTGTACAACTTATGAAATAATAAGAAAGAGAAACCATTCTTAGGGACTATAGAGATGTTTAAATCAACAAATAATTGGTTTTGTATTTTTTTAAAACTGAAACAGGTGAAACATAAGAGGCATAAGAAGAACCAGCTCAAGGAAGCCAACAGCATAAAGGATAAGAGATTTTTTTTTTTTTTTTTTTTTTTTTTCTGAAAGACTGAAAATCCCTGTTCAAATTCTTTGTAGGGGAGTATCAATACCTTGGAGTTGTGGATGAACGGCTGGATATATCCAGACTATAAAAAAGAAAGCATGCAAAGCACTATCTCCATCAGCCTACTTCTAAATCTGGCCTCAACTTTTCTCAGAAGAAAAGTTTGTAAACCTGGGATATGAAGAGCTTTGGGACTAATGGCATTACATTTTTCAAGAAGTATAGTATTTACAGGTCCACAGATCTGTGTTCACACTTCTACATACTGTTTCCAGCCTTCATTTGACATTCAGTTGCTGAAATGTTCTACTTCTTAGACAGATGTTTGACATCCAAAGATTCTCTTGGGACCTATATTTCATAGTACATCACTTCTTGGCTGGGCCAAATGATATTTCAGGGATTCAGTTCTTCTGAAGTTCAGAGTTCCCTTTCTAAGTACAGGTTGCCAGGAAAGAGTAACCTGAATAAAAAAAAACATATATACATATATTTATATTTAACTCCATCTTAAATATATTACTGCTTTACTTACTGTGCTAAATGTGTCTGTCAGGCAGTGGTCCCTGATTCTCCAAGCTAACTCATGCTTGTGAACATACTAGCACTTTGCTTTAAAGCACATTGGTGAAACCACACTATGCAGCATTGGAGAGATGCTCATCTCTGTCTCCATATGTTCTCGAGAGAGCTCCTGTTCTCTCAATACATCATTGTAATATATGTGATTTCTTCAGTGAAAAGTGCATGAAATGACATTAGACATGTATTTCTTAAAACATATAGGGATGGAAGCTTGCTGGGATAGTATGGAAAAAACATAGCATAAAGGAGGCTCTAGTCCAGTTTCATCTCTGCTGTCTACTGGAGTAGCTCTGGACCATGTTCTGTTCAGAATGAAGAAGGAAAATTAACTGGGAGCTTTACAGACTTGCCTCCTGTCCCAAATCATAATTTGGGGGAATTCCTAAGGTTTTGGCTGGCACAGTGGATCAAAATAGATCATTCTCTCAAATTTATTTAGGATGATACATAGAGGATGCACTTTTATTTTTTTTCTTAACATTTTAGTGTATAGAAGTGCATGACTTAATTAATCTCATACAAATATACATTGTTCCCAATATTAACCCATATCTTTAAATAAGATATTATCTGACTGTTATCTGGCACTCCCAAGTGCTATTGATAAAATTACAATACAATCGGTCCCCCTTTCTAACAGTATACTTTTGTCTGACATGCATTCTTTAAAGCTCTATTAATCTCAGAAGTCAGAGGCTTAATTCCAGCATTAGATACCACAGTGTAGACAACTACCAGTATAGCTGTTGACATATGCACTAAATAGCTAAACTGCCATTATGGAGCTTATGGAGGCTCCAACAATATGATCAGTAAAGTCTAGGAAGTGATCTAGTTCTCTATAACATGCATACCCATACCCAGTCTTCTGAATCTTTAGACTTTGGTGACAATGTTGAGTGAACATTGAAAACAAAGAGCTTGGATGAGTAACTCACATAAATTCAACACCTAAATTCAAGCTTCTAAATCTAAATGTTAAGCTCACTCAAGACACCCTCCATCTACATAATAAAAACAAAATAATTTTATTTTGATATTTCTCTCAATTGCACTGTCCTTCAGACAGTACTTCAGACTTCATTACATAAAAATCCCTGAGTTTTGAATAGGTATTTTTAATTATTGGAAAGCAAACTTTTGAGCATCTTTTTTTCTTCCCCTGTTTGAATCTGGTTCCTTTTAGTTTTCCTATTAAAGATTCTTCTTGTGAATTATTGCATACTTGAATAACCTGTATCATCTGATTTGATCATCTTATGACAAAACTATTAGGCAAGTATTCTATTTAAATCTTAATTCTAGCCATCTTTAACTTGCATTTCTTGTATATTTTCCCCTTTATATCCATAAGACACATCTTGAATAATCCAAAGGAACTTGATTATACTTGTATATTGTAAATTATTATCAATTAAAGGCTAAAGTAATGTCAAATGAATTCAAACATATATATATATATATATATAATCTATTAAATGAGCACAAATAGTCCTTAATTTCTCTTATAGGCATTTTACATTTAGCTTGACCCCCTAATGCTTGAAGTTTAAAAATAAAGGAAGTGAAGGTATGCTTAAGAGGCATATTTCCATTATTTTTTTTTATATATTATCCACTTTGTGATGAAGTAGTAGACAAAGACCAGCAGTCATCCATACACACTCTATGAAGATTTTGATCTGGCCAGACCCAGCCCTCATCCAATCTCTAAGTTATGAAGATGCATGAATGTGTTATTGCACTTCAGCGATAACTGCACAGTCTCAGCAGAGCTCAGCAGGTTTGGTACACTGCAATGCTAATATAGCCAACTCACTGACAGATTGGAGCTGGCTCACATCCACATACCCTGGAGTACAGACAAAATAAGTTCAAGTCTATCTGCACGTGTTCACAAAAGCAAATGCACAGCTGCACAGCCTAAAAGAGGAAGGGAGTGGCTCAGGCCAGAAGCTCACCCTACTTCCTACACATTCACTGCCTAAAAAAGGAAAGGAAACTGAATATTCTCAGGGTGGGGGTGAAATTTGCCTGGTTTGGTGACACAGTACATAGAGAGTTCTGTAAGTATTTTGCCTTTAAGAGAGGTATGGAGCTGTACTTTCCCCAGCACAGAGCTAATGCTAAATGTTACAGTTAATCCTTTGGGGTATGATTCCTGTGTCAGCTTTGAGCCTCCATTAGATCAACCAGCTGTAGGAAGGAGAAATACTTGGCAGGAAAGAAAGGAAAGCAAGGCAATGTGCATATGTATTTGGCTCTGTCTTTCTCCCAGATGAACACTACAATTTTATTTCTTTCAGGTAGGAAGGAAAGTCTCTTAACAATTTAGCTTTGTGTGTCTTGTCTTTGCAAATTCATTTTTATTCCAAGTAATGGCAGGATTTATAATAACCAGATTATATATAAATTTATAAGAATTTCAGGTTAACTTCTTGATTTTGAATTAAATATTCCACCCAATTTAAACAAAGTTCAAAGAGAAAGTGTTATCTCTATAACCAAGAGAAAGACAAACAAAAACATGCCTTTGGAAGAAAAACATGCTAATTCATTCTTGCTTGGCTTGTGTAAAAGCTATGCTAGCTTTTGTAAGTGCGAATGCATAGAAATTTTATTAAGATCAGCTTATGAAAGACAGAAAGTAACTTGAAGAGCCTATGTCTTGTCAGAGTCCAAAAGTTTGTCAAACATCATTCTGAAAAAGAAAAAGAAAAAAAAGAAAAAAAAAAGATAGAATTTGAATTGTATTAGATTCTGTTTGAATTGTAGACAGATGATATGGAGTGTTTTCATTTCAGTCTTTGTGTTTTCAGTCTGATTTTGCATTTCTTATGTTCTGTAACAGCAGTGCACATGAATAGTTATCTCTTCTAGAACCTGCCTGAGTGAAATGCCAAACCCATGCTAGGTATCACTTGCTTTTCTAAGCAGATGAGATATGATACACATGCAGGAGAATGGAAGTAAGACTTACCTTACATGACATTTGTGACTGGAAAAAATAAAGGAAACCCTTTATCATATTTTTCTTAGTATTATCATTAGACTTTGCATATTTAGTCTTAACCAAATTAGCCTTAAAAACACTTAATTCTTTAACTATGTATGATATGAAGTGCAAGTTACTTGGTCAAATTTCTTTTAATTTCCAACTATCTTTCTTCTTTGCTTCAACAAATGGTTGCACTTAACCCTCATCTCTGAAATTTCCTTTGTTCAACAAAGCATTTTTTTCCTCCTAGTGGCAGACAATGATCTCCCCCACTGTCTCTCAGGTCAAGACAAAATTTTAAGCTATAAGAAAACAGAGAAGGAAAGGGTAAACACAGTGATCAAAAAAATAGTGCAAGACATTCCCAAAAGTCTTTCAACTCTAAGAGCAGGCACTCTAAGATGCCTATGAACATCCTTGTGGATGTGGGCAAGGGGCAGTCTGACACACAGCCAAATAATATTAATAAAAATTGCCAAGAGCAGGGTCCAAGAGGGGCAAGGACATCCCAATTCTCAAGAGCCAAAGAGATATTTTAAAGTGCTAATAAGCAAGAAAAATTTTGAGTCATTAAGGCAAATATGTTAAAATGCACATTTATTGTCCCTTGCATGTTATTTTACATCACCAAAATTAGTATTTTAGAAAACAAAAATTGTACTTAGCAACAGAACTAAGGGCTAATTTCTCCTGCATGTGTATTTATAATTTCTCAGTAATACAAATTAGATTTGTATTTCTCAGCTGGATTTAAATTGGTCATTTTTAAAATTACCAATTCAGTAATTCTTTCTTCCTCAGAGTATTCATTTAAAACAAAAATGTGACCATAGTCAAACTCTTTTTATTTATTTATTTATTTTAAGTAAAATGCTATTTGGAAAAAAAATGCTCTTACAACTAATGTGTCGTTCCATCTCTCTCTGACTAAAGTTTCACAAAGATTAAAACAAAAAACAACAACAACAAAATCCTGCAGCTGAGAAAAGTTGTATGGCCTACAAAATTGTAATGAAAACCATACCACCTTTTTCTAAGTTCAGCCCTAAAAAGATCTGTGTGGAAATATCAGGATTGGCAGAATCAAAAGTCACCTCAGATGATCAGAGAAAGCACTTATTTTCAAAGGCAGAGTGGATAAATAGAGAATAGTTCCTCTTCCACTCTGAATAGTAAAAATGAATATCTATTATTACCTAAAATTCAGAAACTAAAAGATCCCCTAAGTAGCTGGCTTTCCTTTTGGAAATATCACTGGACAAAAAATGCTACCTGAGATGATTGAAAAAGACTCATCTTAACATTGAGCTATGAAGTTTGGAAATCATTTAGAAAAGATTCTGTTATTTATCCCAGAGGCAGATGTAACTTTATGTTACATGGGGGCCTAACTCAACCAAGTAATTATCATCAGTGCAGCTTTTGGTTTCAGGAACTAGCAATTAAAATAAGTGCAATAGCTGGATACAAGAGTTTTACTGCAGGCATTGATCATTTTATTATCCACATCTTTACATTAATTAAAAAGAGAATTATGGGTTCAAAAGTTAGTGATTGGACTGGTTCATAATATGATAAAAGTTGTTTGAAATAACCATTTGATGTCTAATAATGACAGACCAATTTTCTCATCAAGTTGAAGGGGTAACATACAAATAAACTTTCCAAATTTTATAGAAAGTATATCAAGATTTATCAATGATAGTTTCAAGCAAAATGGAATTCCATTTTGTACATTTTGACACTTATTTTTCTATGATGAATTCAGCTTTGCAAAGATTAAGAATTAACTTACATTAGTCTACTATTGGACATAATTCATTATCCACAGAGATCTGCAAACATTAAAGAAAAATCTTAAAAATAAAAAATACAGTTTTTCAAACTCAGAAATTATGAGGAACAAGGTCAAATCAAGAACAATTAGAGGGTTTTTAAAAAGCTTAATCAAATTTATTTTCCCACACATTCTTAAATTGTTCTCTGTTTCTGTTAGATCTTTTTTGTTATTGTTTTTATTTTTGTTTACTTATTTATTTATTAGAAAAACCTGTGATTTTGGGACATGTTTTATAAATGTGTTACTTTAGTTGTCTTACCAAGTATGTATCTATACTAGAACTGTTTATACTACATATTGTATAATATGTAGCAACACTATTTCTTTTTTTTTTTTGTCACTCCTGAAGGAAAAAGCTAAAATATCCTTTGAAAGCATAGGGCATATCTGAAAGACTTCTTTGTCAAAACAATGACTGTTTTTAAAGGCAATTTCTTAAGAAAAAAAATTAACAACTCACAGCCATGTGTACGATGGTAATGATAAATATAAAAAGTCATTTTTCAAAGACACTGCTTACACAAAGAGTTGCTTGTTATTTCTTGTTATGTCTGTGACCAATGAGACATTTTTTTGCTTCTAGTTTTTGGTTAAGATTTCAATCATCTTATTTTATTTTATTTTTATTGTATATATCATGCACATAATTATAATAAGCTCCAGATCTCTGACTTGGCAATAATTTTCTAAACAACACAAACAAAGCACTATTGCAGACACTCAGTAAGTCTGGAATGATTTAGATCTAGCTACTCTACTGAAATACAGAGTTGTCTTTAACCTAACTGGAGACCAACTAATTTATTTTCTACCATGTATTCTTCATAATTAAGAATTCTTCTTTGGGCACTACTGTACTTTAGCATTAGTTATCCTTTGTAATATGTTCTAACAACAATTCTGCATGTTAACATTCACAGGCTTTGGTTAGTGCATCTCTTCAAAATTAGGCCATCTTGTACTTAGTCTTAATGCTAAAGAAAATGAGCATATCATTAACAAATATTGAGAATAAAAGAGCACTGGAGAGTATTTCCTCTGCTACAAAAAGGTAAAAGCCAACTAGGAATGAGGTTTAGAAAGCTATTGGGTCAAAAAGAAAAGATGATTTTTTATATTCTGTTGTGAGGGATTTTCTTTTCTGTCATCATGTTATAACTTACAGACATCTCAGGGTTGTTTCTTTTATTTTTTGTTGTAGCTTATTCCACTTAAATAATAATGCACAAAGCAAGACAGTTACGTCTTAATGCAATGATGTACTGAGCTCACTACTGAAGATGATGAAAGGCAGAGAGACCTTTTCTGGTATTTATTAAAAATGAGCTGAGGGAGGACTTCAGATTTTGAATTCCAGTTAAAATATTGGGTCTTTAACATCTTAATAAAAGTACTTACAATCTTCAGGATTTAATCCTAAGGTTATACTGTGAAATACTTCTTGTAACAAAACATGATTTATAGTTTTTTGTTATTGGTTTTGCTTCTTTGCTTTCCGTAGTACATTTGAGCCACTAAGCTCAGAGTAGGCTAGCAGCAATTAGTACACATTGCATGTGTGACAGATATGCCACATTCCAGTTCTTATGATTTCTGAGACATGGCCATGAGAAAGAAAATATGCCCAGAACACAGCTGAGCAAATCTGAACTGGATGGTATTTCAAAAGAGACAGAAAAACCCCTGCTATCAGGTCAGCTGCTTTAGAATAAGATAGAAAATTCCATATCAGCACCCTTTCCTTGCCCTCACATCACACTACCAACATCTGTGAAGGAGGTGACAGAGTAGTCCAAGTAAATGTTGTACATTTTGGCACATATTTGCTTGTGATGAATTCAGCATTGCTAAGATTATGGATTAGTTTTTATTGGAGCAATCAGTATGGTTGCATAAGCATATATCCAAATGAAAACATAAAGAAAATTTCTCCAACACACACACACACACAAAGCTATTGCACATTAATGGTAACACTTTCCCAGTAAAGCTGCAAATACTGGATGGAAAGCACAGCATACCTCAGTGGGAGAATGAAGCATTGCATAATCTTCCGGGGAGCAACAAGAGTTTACAAGTACACCCCTGGATACAACTGTGGGGAGAGAAGAGCTAGAAGTCCATGCATCTCTTTTAAAGAAGATTCTTTCCCTTTTGCAATCTGCTTAGAGATGGATATACTAAGTACGAGTAGTATAGGTGAAGGGAGTCTGTGGGGAGGCAGGCAGGAAGGCCCAGTCTTGGATTCTGCTATGGAGTGAGTGCATGATCACCAGATATGATCTGAGGCAGTTCCTTCAATGACAGAACGTTTCTTGACTTGGTCCTCTGAAGAATGCCCACATGCTCCTCAATGATCTCTTTTCTCTTTGATGAGGCTAAGGTGACTTAACTTAGCTTTTGGACTTCTTTTCTGGGAAGGACCCAGGTGGATCATTCTTATCACCCTCCCTTATCATATCTGTAGGAAGGCTAAGGGAAAAGGTCAAGTAAAATCAGAGAAAGGAGGAGATATTTTTACAGGATTTGACTTGTTCGCAGTCACAGTATTCACTAGTGACCCATGAAAGTCATGCTGAACAAAAATATAGAAGTATGCAAAATACATGAAATAGGTCCCCAAGAGAGGCAGCTGATCCAGGCATCCTGCACAATAGTGTATAAATATAATGAGATTAAATATTTACAGTAGTAAGGACCAAAGGCTAGGTTTATGATACATTTTTAGCATGGATATGTAGAAGCAAATCAGTTCCTAGTGGCCTACAGGTGCCTGGTTGGATGGTTGTTTCCCAGTGAAATCAGGATAGATCATAATTTGAGTGTCATCACGCGGCACTTGCAGGGCAAGCAGGCAATCAGGCCCAGTCAGCATGGGTTTATGAAAGGCAGGTCCTGCTTGATGAACCTGATCTCTTTCTATGACAAAGTGACGTGCTTGGTGGATGAGGGAGAGGCTGTGGATGTGGTCTACCTTGACTTCAGCAAGGTTTTTAACACTGTTTCCCACAGCATTCTCCTCAAGAAACTGGCTGCTCTTGGCTTGGACTGGCGTACGTTCCTTGTATTAAAAACTGGCTGGTAGCCGGGCCCAAAGAGTCGTGGTGAATGGAGTCAAATCTATCTGGAGGCTGGTCACTAGTGGCATTCCCCAGGGCTTGGTGCTGGGGCCGTTCCTCTTCAATATCTTCATCGATGATCTGGACAGGGGCATTGAGTGCACCCTCAGTAAGTTCACAGATGACACCAAGTTAGGTGCGTGTGTCGATCTGCTTGAGGGTAGGAAGGCTCTGCAGGAGGATCTGGATAGGCTGGACTGGTGGGCTGAGGTCAACTGTATGAAGTTCAACAAGGCCAAATGCTGGGTCCTGCACCTGGGGTGCAATAACCCCAAGCAGAGCTATGGACTGGGAGAGGATTGGTTGGAGAGCTGCCAGGCGGAGAAGGACCTGGGAGTATTGGTGGATAGCCAGCTGAATATGAGCCAGCAGTGTGCTCAGGTGGCCAAGAAGGCCAACAGCATCCTGGCTTGTATAAGAAGCAGTGTGGCCAGCAGGTCTAGGGAAGTGATTTGTCCTCCTGTACTCAGCTCTGGTGAGGCCGCACCTCGAGTACTGTGTTCAGTTTTGGGCCCCTCGCTACAAGAAGGACATCAAGGTGCTCGAGCGAGTCCAGAGAAGGGCGACGAAGCTGGTGAGGGGCCTGGAGAACAAGTCCTACGAGGAGCGGCTGAGGGAGCTGGGCTTGTTCAGCCTGGAGAAGAGGAGGCTCAGGGGCGACCTTATTGCTCTTTACAGATACCTTAAAGGAGGCTGTAGTGAGGTGGGGGTTGGTCTGTTCTCCCACGTGCGTGGTGACAGGACAAGGGGGAATGGGCTAAAGTTGCACCAGGGGAGGTTTAGGTTGGATATTAGGAAGAACTTCTTTACCGAAATGGTTGTTAGGCATTGGAACGGGCTGCCCAGGGAGTCACTATCCCTGGAGGTCTTTAAAACACGTTTATATGTAGAGCTTAGTGATATGGTTTAGTGGAGGACTGTTAGCGTTAGGTCAGAGGTTGGACTCGATGATCTTGAAGTCTCTTCAAACCTAGAAATTCTGTGATTCTGTGATAAACATCTAAAAATTTCATTATGTGCCTTGAAAGCAGCTCTGCATGTCTACATATTTTCTGAAAATCTGCCAGCTAAATCACCAAAACAAAAATGAAGACAGCACCAGACAAAGGATTACAGTTCTCATCACAGCTGACCCAATAAAAAAATTAGAAAACGGGAAGATACATTAAAAAATACAATTTTAAGAATTTCACGTTTGTATTTTGGATACAAGTTTATGTATTATATAATGATAAAATCCAAAATAGGCATACCTAAGAATCAAAGTACTTTTTGTTTTGTTTGTTGTTTGTTTGTTTGTTTGTTTGTTTATTTATTTTACGACTCGGATTAAAATGAATTAAACTTAGATGACCTGATAAAGCCCAACACAGTAACAAAAAACCTATCGGGATCCTATCAGAAAAAAAAAGAAAAAAAAAAAAAAAAAAAAAAGAGCATGACATTTTTCAAATTTGGATTATCTGTGGAAAGTTTCAGTATATATGTCACTGGTCTTTCCCATGTGCCATGGCCAGAAACATCATATGTTTACTGGTTACACAGTTTGACGTTGTGCTAATTCATTTATCCTTCAAAATTCCCATCCCAACCAAAAAGACACCACTTGCATCATAAACTTGATGACTCATACCACAAAATCAGGCTTCCTCTTTATATGGACCTTGAACAACAGGCTTGACCCAAGATGTAACAACTGTTTGCAGAGGGAAAAAAAGCTGCAATTTCCCTTAAGCATAAGCAGAGTTGGTAATAACAAACGTCAGCTTAAGAAGGTTAACAGGGTCATGGAACCATTTACATTTTGTTTGGCATATGAGTTTTTTTAATTTCTGTTTAGCTTTTAAACATGCAAGTCTTGTACTAGGGAACGAAGGAAGGTCCTAACAACCTTTATACAAATAATAGGTCTCATAGCTAAGACAGTTAAAAAATTTCACTCCTGTATCTTGGAAACTGTGTTGCTGACTACAAATAAATGTGCTGTCAAAAGCACAGGGAAGAAACAATTAAGAATTCAGTGTAGACATAGCAATCAGTACTCTTTTTAATCTGAGAAAATACTAATGATTGATACTGAATGATACTTGGTTATATTTTTAACTACTACTTTTACTTAAAAACTCTATTTTATTTTAACTTTTGAAGGTCTACAATTTTGCCAAATCAAATTTTCCAGCTGTTTCTCTAATCCCCAGACCAAATTAATACTCTTCATCTTTTTTTTTTTTTTTTTTTTTAATTAGAAATATTAATAAATATTTTGCAGGAACATTTTCCTCCCTCTATTACCCTTCCAGTCTTCCTCTCCTCTCACATGTACAACTACAACTTCATGTTGAACAGGTTACTTAGGTAGGTTTCACAGGAATTACTACCTGATGTCTGGACCAGAAAGGGATCAGTGGGAGTTAAATTCTTAGTAAGATAAAACTCAAGAAGTATCAATACCTTATCAAGGTATCAGTGCAATTTGTCACAGTGAACCAAATGCAACTGCCAAGCAGACACAAAACTTACACAATACACATCTTTCTGCTGAACATTTTGGAGAATTCATATGGTCATGCACACAGGTTTATGAAAAAGCACCTTGAAATCTTTTGCCCCTTTGCCATCATTGTATTCCCTCTTTCTCTCTCTCTCTCTCTCTCTCTTTTTTTTTTTTTTTTTTTTTTTTTTTTTTTTCCTAAAAGCTGCCTGTTTTTTTTTGTTAATAAAAACAACTCAAGCTTGAAAGTCCAAATCTATATCAATACTGGCTGCCAATTCACAGAAGTGAAGAATGCAAGTGCTAGTCACAGCAGTGGAGTCACAGGGTAATGCAAAAACGCTCCTTTTTGTTCACACCCCAGCATTCCTTGCATTCAAGCTCAGACTGCTATGGAAACAAGTGCTGAGTCAGTCAGACAGGAAAGAAGGAGAGCAGGCTGCTCTCATGGCCCACATGGGGCAAGCCCTCTTGTCCTGCACCAGCAGAAATCCACATCCATCCCTCTGTCTTTGATGCAATGATGAGTCCCATTTTTTATTTATTTATTTATTTTTTTAAGAACTCCTTCCATCTCCTAACATTTTACTGTAACAAGGCAGGGTTTTATCCAGAAGAGCTTTTTAAGTTATCCAGATGTCATGTGAACTATATGGTTGTGTCTATGGTCCAGACAGATTACAAAGGCTCCAAAAATCATACCCAGACCTCATCAGGGGTAAACTGACATCATCCTATTGAATTTGCTGACTGCACTGTCTACAGTCAATATACTAATAGCTGGCAACATAGGAGATACATCCCATCATCTGCAAAATTTATATATCCTTTTATCAGCATATAGGAAAAGTCTGCCAGTACTCGGAGGAAAAATGTGATTTAATTTCTTTTCTCCTTGAAATGTTGGAAGGTTCAATAAGTGATCTTCATTTTTCCTGTGAGGATCCCTTCTCCATCAGAAATGCTCTTCGTTCCAACATTTCCTCCCTGAAACTCATGAAGCATTTTATGAGCTCTAAGAAAATATTGTTCTTATTCTTCTATACTCAAAATATCCAGTATCTATTGTCATAGGCTATGATTTTAGCCATTCAGTGGAGTCTGTTTATCTGTCTGCATATTAGATACAAGAGAAAAAATTACTTTATGTCTGGATCCCTTATACAAAGCTAGTGTATTACACTTGATAGTTATCTAGTATAGCTCAGTTCTGCAGAACTGCAGTCATTCTTAGGATTTCTGTTTTATTGGAATACATCCACATAAAGGGTATGAAGCATGAATCATTCTGACTTACTCAGCATGTTACTTTTCTGGGAGGAGACTTGAAAAATGGTGTATCTGTATAAAACCAGAGGAGAATGTAGGCACCACTATAAACAGTACTTTCATTTAGTTGGAATTTGCCAAGGACCATAGAGCTAACATCTCTATGCTTGCTAATCACCAATTTGGATAAGTGCTAAGCCCCACAATTCTGCAAGTCTTCATATGTTAAAAGGAGTGGTTTCACTTCTCAAGATCAGACCTTAAATAAATTATGGGGTACTTAATAATGGCAAATGATCATCTTTATGTCTCATCTAGCTTTATGGGTCATCATCAAACTACCAGAGGAGAGTAAGATCAATTTAATTACAAAGTTTGAAGAAGACTTACTTATTATTCTTCATTTTCAGAGCCTCCTGTATGTCTGTCTGCTGTGAGTCAATATCCCCAGGCACATTACACTAGACTTCTGTATTAAACTGACTCTCTTAAGACAACAAAATAAAATGCAAGAAAAGGGATCCTCTTACAGACATTCCATGTGGAACACTCCCTGGTCAGATGTGTTGAAACACAAAATTGTATTCCCAGTTTGCAACTCTTTTTTTTTTTTTTTCTAAACTCCATACAACTGGAAAATCCATATTCTCTGATGGATTCACAACAGGTAAGTAAATCCAAGATTCATCTAGTTTTCATCACATATAAAAACAACCATACTTGTTTAAGAGTCCATATAACCCAGCAATGTCTCCAAAAGTGGCCACACGTGAACATATAAGGAAAAAGAGGATCAGGGAAAACATGTATGATATTTCACCCATAATACTCTGTCTGCCTCCAGCTACTTTTAAATTTGTTTTCTAAGCGCTTGTCCAAACTGTCTGTAAACCCACATAAATACTTTGCAAACAATGTTTTTTTGGCAAAAAACTCCACAGTCATAAAACCTTTTCCATGAAGAATCACCACTTTTAGTTTGTTTTGAAATTCTCTACTACTATACAATAGTAGAGGGAGAACATCTGATGTGTCTCTCTTGTACTGTGGGGGAAAAAAAAAAAAGAAAAAAAAAAAGAACAGGAATAGGTCCCTATCTCCTCTTTCTATGGCTTTTTTTTTTTTTTTTTTTTTTTCTCTTTCATAGGTTGAGGAGGTCCAACCTACTCAGTAGTTGTTTCTGTGTGAAAGCTGCTCCATACCTTTGTTCAACCTTAATGCCTATGAATACAGAGATTATGAAATACAGTAACTGAATTATGTTTTTGTTTGTTTGTTTGTTTGTTTTCTCTTTTTACCCCTTTCCAACCAATTTCTGATATATATATTTATTTATTTATTTATTTATTTTCCCCCACCCTGCTTATGTTTCCATGGAACTGTTGTATCTGTGGAAGAAAATAATTAGTTCACAGAATAATAGAATAATAGAATGGATTGGTTTGGAAGGGACCATTTAATTACAACCCCCCTGCCATGGACAGGGACACCTCCCACTAGACCAGGTTGCTCAAAGCCCCATCCAACCTGGCCTTGAACACTTCCAGGGATAGGACATCCACAACTTCTCTGGACAACCTGGTCCAGTGCCTCATCACCCTCAGAATAAAGAACTTCCTAATGTTTAATCTAAACCTACCCTCTTTTAGTTTAAAGCCATTCCCCCTTGTGCTGTCACTATACTTCCTGACAAAGAGTGCCTCCCCAGCTTTCCTGTAGGCCCCCTTTAGGAAGGCCTCTAAAAGCTGTACCTGGAGCCTTCTCTTCTCCAAGCTGAACAACCTCAATTCCTTCAGCCTGTCTACACAGGAGGGTGCTCCATCTCTTTGATCATCCTCATGGTCCTCCTTTGGACTCACCCTAAAAGGTACAGTTCAGCATCCTTTAAACCTGTGGGAATTCACTCAAAGTAGTGATGTGTTAAGTATTTCTGATAATAACTATATAGCTACACAGTAGAGCTTTCACTGTTGAACTGAGTTGTCATATTTCAGTGATGACAGACAGCCATTCAGCTGAAAAAGAAGTTACCATTTACATGCCTAGATATTTTCAGGTGTAGTACTATGAAGAGGATAGTACAGCATTAGGCTTCTCTATAAATGGCATATGGTGCATTTCTACAACTATGTCGCATCCTCATTTGAAACTGGTATAGCTGTATTTTCTACAAAAAGTCTCAAGGGCTAATTTCTACCTCATTGTTTTGAGACATCTGAGATAAACAACTTTACCCTCAGTATTCTGAAATTATTGCAGGTTCACTGTTGAATCAAAAGCTTATTCAAAAAATGTGACAGAGGCTTAGGAATTTAATATAAAAGTTTCAAATTTGTGCTAAAAACTGTAGTAAAACAGCCATACTGCCACATTAAGGAGGCACAGGATGTTTTGTTATGATTAATTTTCTGGGTGTTGCAGAACCACTCTGATAACATCAATGGCTTTGTATGTGCTGTACTGGTTTCTGTGTTAGTTAAAAATGTTTTTATTCCAGAAACTATTTCACCCACCACTGAAACACTATATATGAATTCAACATTACATTGCACCAAATAGCAGCCACAGTGACAGTGCCTTCCATTTGGTATTCACATATTTTTTAGATAACGGATGCATAATTTTATGCTGTTTTCCAGAGACATTGATCTTGTTCTTTCTTATGAATCAGAATTGAGGAGAAAGGGTAAACGCTTGCTCAAGGCTTGGACTTGCTGTAAGAGAGAATGAAGATAATACCCCAAATGAATATCTGAATATTTCACCAGCTTGCTTTTAGCTCTTCTTGACATTGCTCCTCCAAAGCCCCAACAAGAGGATTTGTCAGGGATTCCTGTTCCTGTGTATAGTGTATGCAATGCCATCACTCTTCATTAGATCGTATTGATTCACTTTGCTTTTAAAGGAACTCAGGATGGACACCTGACAGGTTATTATTCTGGCTGCTCTTGGCTTGGACTGGCGCACGCTTCGTTGGGTTAGAAACTGGCTGGATAGCCGGGCCCAAAGAGTCGTGGTGAATGGAGCCAAGTCCAGTTGGAGGCCAGTCACTAGTGGCGTCCCCCAGGGCTCGGTGCTGGGGCCGGTCCTCTTTAATATCTTCATCGATGATCTGGACGAGGGCATCGAGTGCACCCTCAGTAAGTTCGCAGATGACACCAAGTTAGGTGCGTGTGTCGATCTGCTTGAGGGTAGGAAAGCTCTGCAGGAGGATCTGGATAGGCTGCACCGATGGGCTGAGGTCAACTGCATGAAGTTTAACAAGGCCAAGTGCCGGGTCCTGCACCTGGGGCGCAATAACCCCAAGCAGAGCTACAGGCTGGGAGAGGAATGGTTGGAGAGCTGCCAGGCAGAGAAGGACCTGGGAGTGATGGTGGATAGTCGGCTGAATATGAGCCAGCAGTGTGCTCAGGTGGCCAAGAAGGCCAACGGCATCCTGGCTTGTATCAGGAACAGCGTGACCAGCAGGGCTAGGGAGGTGATCGTCCCCCTGTACTCAGCTCTGGTGAGGCCGCACCTCGAGTACTGTGTTCAGTTTTGGGCCCCTCGCTACAAGAAGGACATGGAGGTGCTTGAGCGGGTGCAGAGAAGGGCGACGAAGCTGGTGAGGGGCCTGGAGAACAAGTCCTACGAGGAGCGGCTGAGGGAGCTGGGCTTGTTCAGCCTGGAGAAGAGGAGGCTCAGGGGTGACCTTATCGCTCTCTATAGGTACCTCAAGGGAGGCTGTAGCGAGGTGGGGGTTGGCCTGTTCTCCCACGTGCCTGGTGACAGGACGAGGGGGAATGGGCTTAAGTTGAGCCAGGGGAGTTTTAGGTTAGATGTTAGGAAGAACTTCTTTACCGAAAGGGTTGTGAGGCATTGGAACAGGCTGCCCAGGGAAGTGGTGGAGTCACCATCCCTGGAAGTCTTCAAAAGACGCTTAGATGTAGAGCTTAGGGATATGGTTTAGTGGAGGGCTGTTAGCGTTAGGTCAGAGGTTGGACTCGATGACCTTGAGGTCTCTTCCAACCTAGAAAATTCTGTGATTCTGTGATTCTGTGATTAAAGGAACATAAGTGACACACTTTCTGTTTTCAGAAATAATTGTATAACTATTATAATACACAGTGTAAAGACTTTTATTCAGGGACAGAGAATGTAGTCCTGAGAATATGAAATGTGAACAGGTAAAATGTAGATGAAGGAGGAAAAGGTTCACAGCACTATTAAAATAAAGCTGCTGCAAAGAGTAATTGACATGTTCCTTGTAAAAGCCAACATGTAAGTTGTGAGAGACTGCTTTTAAAATGTTGTAAGAAAGAGCAGGGATGCCAGGTTGGACAGCTACCTTTAGATGAAAAGCCAGAATAAGGTGTACTGTGAGCCAAAGATCAAAGAGAGGGATTTATAGCAATTGTGTGGTGTTCTGGCTACCAGCACAGGAAGCTACAGTCAAGGCAACCAAGTCAAAGACACAGAGCAATTATTTAAGAATAGGAATGAATACAGCATGTCCCTGCTTGGCATTCAGATCTGTCTGTAACTCTGTAACTTAGGCTGGAAATGAACTCCTATTAGTGGGAAAAGTAGAGGGAGAAACCATAAAATTCTTTTACAGATCTGGTTGTCTTTATCTTCATCAGTAAATCCAGCCAACCCAGTGAATCCATTCCAGTGTGTAAATGCTTCAGCAAACCATACAGGAAATGGAGGAGAAGGCAGAAAGAGAAGTACATGACATTTTGGAAAAAATTGCTGACTGCTTAAGACATATTCCCCCCCTCACCCTCTCCTCCCGCCCCCATTTGTGTTAAAATGTCACTGTCAAGGTCTCTTGCAATGCAAAACAATTATTTTGTCTCAAAAAAAAAAAAAAAAAAAAAAAAAAAAAAAAAAAAGAGAGAGAAAAGAAGAAAAGAAAAAGGTCAGTTCAGTACATCCATATAAGTTCAGAAGGATTCACTCTGCCAAGCAACTCAAACTGACTGCAGGACACAGGCCTTAAGATTTCTCTGAATTGACCTTTAATCACTCTATGCAGAAATAAAACCACGACTACAATTTCAATCTCACAATTCATTAAAACAAAGCTGGTTTTTAATTCTATATGAGCTTTATGATTGAGTTGATTGTATATAGAGATATTCCTGATAAATAAACATGAGAAATAAATGGCAGAGAATGAGTCATACAATCTTTCAGAAATGATACTATACTGATCAGCATATATGTGATGGTAAAGATACTGGCTGCATCTTCACCTACATGTCTCCTGATGTTACAGCAAGTCCTGGGATCTGGATACATCAGTCATTCCAGCTGGCACATAGGCAGGCAGACGCCGTCTGCCTTCTGTGTCAAGTGCCCAGCTTTCCTTGGTATGGAAATGAGAAACCATTTGTGGGTGCTACAGTACAGAGGTAGCTACAGCAACTTTTGTATCTGTTAGTTTGTATCAAAACACATTTGCCTGGTAAGATTGTAGTCAGCAGTATCATGCATTTTCAGTTTATCCCAGAAGATTTGTTTGCAAACACTGTTGAAAAAGTCAGCCAAGTTTAATATACTGTATATTCACCTAATGAACTGAAATACATCATCACGACAACTATTTCCCTCATGCCTAATTAGCACACCCTCCTGGGCTTTAAACTCTTACCAGTGCTGTTAAGTAACTAAAAGTTTAGTTCTTGCAACCCTTTCCTTGCTGGGTAACACCTCATTATGTGAGCCCGCCCATGGACTTCAGGGAAACTGCTGGTCAAAAACGATGATTTTGTCACAGGCTTCTCTCATTAGATAATGTCAATATTTTCAGGAAGCCCGGTATTTTCAGTGATGGGTGTAAATATACTGAAGAAACATGAAGAAAAAAAATATTTTGGGTAGACTAGTACATCCTTAAGATGCCTATGCTATAGTTAGTGCATTTATTTGTGTGTGTTTTGGAAAAGGCAGATAGATAGGCAGGGCATGAAGTTGCAGGTATTCAAATTATTCTGTCATATTTCACTCCAGTGTTTCAGATTCCAGATTTTCTCCTTTTTTTCTCTCTCCTTTTTTTTTTTTTTTTTTTTTTTCGTTTTCTGTTTTTCTCTGCTTTGCAAGACTTTTTGTACAGTTAAGATATATGAGCATTTTTATTTTATGCTTTCCAAAGGCTCAGAATGCCATGTTCACTTCCAAACCTATGTCTCTTCTCAGACAGCAGTGCGGTTCAATGCTGCCAAATCTCAACTTGTGGGCTAGATGCCTCGTTTAACAAAAGTAACCTGAAACTCTGTAAGCTTTGTATAATGGTAACATCTGCATTTATTCAGCTGCAGATTATATGCACAAGGCTAGCCCCTAGCTGGTGTAAACAAGGATGGCTTCTCTGAAGTCAGTGAGGATTGCCTCCACTTACACAAGCTAAACACATGGTACATATTCATTAGTTCACTTCCCTTACACAAAGTTGGTCAGGCTGCCAGTGAGGTATTCATTCATAGACTACTCGTACATACTTTCTCTATAAATCACAGCCCTCAATTACAAATTCAAATACATATCATTGCTCAGATCAGGGATGTGCTGAAACAGTTTCATCTGGTACAAACAGTTCTTGAAACCAAAACTGATTCTTAAACTTTCCATTTAAAAATGATTTTTGGAAAGTTTAACCCTGCTGCAACCATCCTTGTGCACAAATTGGGCAAATATGTTCACTCCTCCTCCCCTGCTCCATGCCCACTGAGGGAGAGCAAACAACTAGAAAATGGAAGAGATGAAGAAGGATAAAGCAGCAGACTTTACTACATAGATGGTAGTTTTGAAGACAGGCAAATTTGCTTCTCAAGAGCACAGTGAAAGGACAGGCTGTGATCAAGGAAAGGACAGTCCAATGATGATGTCAGGAAACTCCACTTATACATGAGTTAAAACACTCTGCTATGAGAGAGAAAATGCTCAGGAGCAGGCTGCTCAGAGATGGCAGTCACAAACTTCAGAGATTTTCAAGATTTGACAGAATATGGAGTGATGTCGCCTCTCTTGGAGGTTAGATTTGACTTCAGAGTTGGTCCTGCTTTGAGAGAGGGTTGAACAAGATGAAATCCCTCTAAACCTAAGTCACGCTGTGATTCTGAGATCTAGTTCAATTCACTTCTCAGGTGCCAAAAGTGTTGACAAGAAACAGTTCTAGTGACTGCAAATGAGTAACACTGCACTAACATGAATGTAATTTGCAACATAACCATTGCACTCCTTTATGATAGGAATTATATATCATATATTTTAATATGATATGGTATAATATGATATGATATGACGCTATGATATGATGCTATGCTATAATATATAGTATAATTTATTTCATTGAAACTCCCCCCTCCTCAGCAGATAACAACATAATTTTTCTGATGTTCTGATATAATCTATAGTTTAGGCAGACACAAGGAATGAGAAAATACTTTCATATATTTGCTATAGAATACAGCTTTCCTGATCTAGTGCACCAGTTTTAATAAGTTGGAAGATTTTTTTTCCTCCTCAGAGAGAAATTTCCAAAGAAAATGCAGATTCTAAATAACAGGGACCTGAAACAGTATCTTAAGAATGGAACATTTTTTGTTTCTGTAAATATTAAATACCAAAGGATTTGAATTTATTTTGAAAAATAAAAATTAATAATATATTAATTTAAAAATATATAGGTTATTTTTCTTGATGCACTTTTTAAGTGTGTAAGTGCTAGTAAAACATTTTATTTATTACTTCTTTAGCATGCGTGATGATAACAAGATGTTTTGCCTGTTTTTGTTTTGTTTGTTTGTTTGGTTTTGTGTTTTTTTTTTTTTTTTTTTTCAGAAAGTAAACTTTTTTAACCAGAATTCCCTTCAATGTTATTTCTGGCTGTTTGTTTTAAATATTATTAGTCAAGAAGATATACTGCTCCAGGAGGAACTTATGTAGTAAAAACAAATAGAACTTTTTGTTCTTTTATTTCCCTCAGGTTTGCACATCCCATATAAAAATTACTTCTATTTGAGCTGTGTACAGAAGGACATCTGCTCACTGTGTACAGCTGCTGATCCGTGTACAAATTCTGTGCTCTCTGTCATAAGAATCTGCTCACCCTATATATGGTAATAATGTCTTTCACTTATTGCAATTATGCAAAGAGAACATAAACATAAAATTAAAAAATAAATCGTTCTCTTTTGATTGCAATTTACATCACCTTGCACCTGTGCAAACCACAAAACAAGGTGTGAAGTAGTCAGCAGATAGGGGCAGAATACTTTTACACTAAGAAAGATGCTTTAAAAAGATTATTGCCCAAAATTAGTTTCTACCACAGAAGAAGAAAATTAACATCTTTAAATATTTACAAAGTGAATATGTATTTTAAAACCAACTAGGAAATCAAAATCCTCTCTTAGATGTAAAGAGTCTGACAGACTATTCAGAATGGAAGATCTATTTAACAACTTGAGCCCCTTTTTCTTCTTATGCATCTTATGTGAATAGACTTGATTTTTGATAATGTTCTCATTATTCAAAAGTTATTTTAACCAGTCATTACCCAAATAAGAAGATAAGTAGGAGCGAGTCCTGAGGTTGTTTGAGGTGGCTCACAAATATTCATTTGCACTTTAAAAGACGTTTTTTTGGCATATCAGAACTGTTCTTTGAATGCACAGAGAGAGAGTTTGAAATATGATAGAAAATACTCTTGGTAAAAGTTCCTTTTTCTATGGTAACTCCTTTCAAATGTAACCAGGTTGTTAAATTCAAGTCTTTTCTTCATTTGAAAGGATGTCTCACAGATATGCAGTAAATGTGCGACACTATCTCACACAAAGTAGATTTGTAAAACATAAAAACACAGTTATGTTCTGATGTTATTGGAAATTGTTGAGGGCTTCTTAAAAACTCTTCAATGTTTGCTTGAGTCATAATGGATTAGTTTTAAGAACTTACCTAAAGGCAATGTAGCCTTAGGTGAGGTACATATTGAGAAACAAATTTTCTGTGAAAAATTTCCTTTTCCTATTTCTTTTCTTGTAGAAAAGCTTGAAAAAGGGTGTGCTGAGGGAGTATTCTTGCCTCATTTTCTGTGGGAGGTAAAGGCACATACGAATGAAGGTTAAATTGTGACACACAGGAATTAATGATCAAAGTCACAGAAGAAAATTGAAGTAGGGTTTGATATTCATGTTTGGTTTTAAATGAAAAAAAAAAAAATTCCTCTCTCCTCTCCTCTCCTCTCCTCTCCTCTCCTCTCCTCTCCTCTCCTCTCCTCTCCTCTCCTCTCCTCTCCTCTCCTCTCCTCTCCTCTCCTCTCCTCTCCTCTCCTCTCCTCTCCTCTCCTCTCCTCTCCTCTCCTCTCCTCTCCTCTCCTCTCCTCTCCTCTCCTCTCCTCTCCTCTCCTCTCCTCTCCCCCTCCCCTCCCCTCCCCTGCCCTTACTGAATATAAAATAATTCCATCTAATCTCATTTGTTTTTTGACTTGCTTCCACCTGAATAGAGCTATTGTCCTAAGGACAAGCAGAAATAGGAGAATGGGTCACCTGAGTACAAGTATGAAGCATATAGAAGGCTGTATATTTTCTTCAGAGCAGTTCCCCAAAAGAGCCTAAAGGAGAGTGTTTCTGTTGGCCAATTGAAACCAATGACTCTTGAAGTGATAACTGTTATTTCTTCTAAGAGAAAAAAAAATAATTAAAAAAAAATATCATGAAGTAGTTCTGTGTTTAAAGGTACTATCAAACTGCTGGAAAACCTGAAAACCTGTACCTAATATCTGTTCATGTGTTCTCAGGATGTGTAATATGTGTGCTAAAGAGAGAACTAAACAGAAGGGAAACATTGTCTTTTTACTATTACCACTATTATTAAAAGATGATGTGAGCCTGCTCCTAATACAAAGGCTGTCAGAGGGCTCCTTGCTTACAAGTAGATACAGACACCATTTCATACCCACATTCAATTGAATCTTAAATTTGTGTTAGATGCTCTGGATGGAATTGTTTGACCTTCAAGCCAGCCATCGAACTTTGCTGCACTAGAAAGTCACAGCAGCCATCAGTGTAATTCCACGTAATAATGACTATTACTACCCAATTATTTATTTGTAACTGAAAATTTCCATTTGCCATATATTGCTTGAGATCTCCAAGTAGGTAGTTAATAATTATAATCACAGCAATAATGATGGGGGGGGGGGGGGGGGGGGCAGAAGGGAGATCCATTAACTGTTATGTTTGAAAAATGAACATTTTATGATTTTATTCAGGCACAGAGGCATATAACAGAATCCATTCAAGTAGGACTACAGGTCATTCCATAAGTGGAGCAAATGCAGTGCTCATGAAAGATGCCAGTCATGGAGATTTCTACTTCCCACCTATTCCCAATAAATATGCCAAATACATTGCTCATGACTCAGTTTGTGCATTGGAGTTTAGTTCAGCTGTATCATTTCAAATATTTGAAATTTGATTAATTTAACAAAAATCTTGGTATTCTTTCTAAAGCAGAAGAAAGGTGAAAAATGTGAGGTTGCAGATGCAGAATTTCATTTATATGATTTCCATTATTTCAATTTCTATTGGCAGGATTTCCAGAACAGATAATGACATATAATTGTCTTGGGGAAGGTATCTAGTTCTTCTAAATACATGCAAGTATTAACTTAAATTATTTGTCAGCTCGTAACTCAGTGGAATTACTGATTCACCATAACATATACACGTATATATTTATATATGTTTAGTGCCAACTGCAGCATTGCCTTTTCAGTTCTTAACACACTGGGCCTGCAATGAAGTGGCTTGAAATTCAAAGATCCTAAACATTTCCCCTACATAATTCATTAAAAATAATTATAATTCCTCATAAACTAACTAGATGACAAAAAGACCAAATTGAACATTTAAGTTCAGCTACCAGTTTTTGCAAAGAATAGTTTACTTTTGGATTTTAGTGCTTTTCCATCGTATGCCAATAGGAAAAAAAAAAAAAATCTGACAAGTTGGAGAATATCCAAACCTTATCCAAAAGTGATTTGTATTCTTCTTGTCAAATTGTTTTTTTCTCTACATTTTTAGCAAAAGTGATTTAGAAGTAGATTTCATGTATTTTTCATAAAATCCATGTATATTTAATAGATTACATAATTTTGGGAAACAGGGAAATGAAATGCGTCCTTGGTATATAGTAAACAGTATGAAGTCAAAAAAATAACTTAGACACTCTGAATTGAAAGAATCCATAAAACAAGGATAATTCAATCAAATATTATGTTTAGAGACAGTGTGACCAGCAGGGCTAGGGAGGTGATCGTCCCCCTGTACTCAGCTCTGGTGAGGCCGCACCTCGAGTACTGTGTTCAGTTTTGGGCCCCTCGCTACAAGAAGGACATGGAGGTGCTTGAGCGGGTGCAGAGAAGGGCGACGAAGCTGGTGAGGGGCCTGGAGAACAAGTCCTACGAAGAGCGGCTGAGGGAGCTGGGCTTGTTCAGCCTGGAGAAGAGGAGGCTCAGGGGCGACCTTATCGCTCTCTATAGGTACCTCAAGGGAGGCTGTAGCGAGGTGGGGGTTGGTCTGTTCTCCCACGTGCCTGGTGACAGGACGAGGGGGAATGGGCTTAAGTTGAGCCAGGGGAGTTTTAGGTTAGATGTTAGGAAGAACTTCTTCACTGAAAGGGTTGTGAGGCATTGGAACAGGCTGCCCAGGGAAGTGGTGGAGTCACCATCCCTGGAAGTCTTCAAAAGACGTTTAGATGTAGAGCTTAGGGATATGGTTTAGTGGGGACTGCTAGCGTTAGGTCAGAGGTTGGACTCGATGATCTTGAGGTCTCTTCCAACCTAGAAATTCTGTGATTCTGTGATTCTATAATGCTAAACATTTGTAATACCTGACAGAACAGGCTAAAACAGACAGTCACTGCCTGAGACACCCAAAAGGTGTGGTCATGAATCTGTCTTGTTCATGAAGTGCAGAACTGAGGCTTCCAGTCTTTCAGGGCTCTGAAAACCCTACATAGTGCACATTTGTTTATTAAGAACTTTTGTTGTTCCAGACTGAAGAATTTCTGTCTTTCTGGGAAACATTCCAGCATTCACCAACACTAGCAGAAGTCATTACAACATGTTTTGGGATCCAAATTCTACTCTATTTTTTTTGATGGGGAGGGGAGAAGAGACAAGTCTTTTACATCCCAAATTTTTCTCATGTCTGCATTTTGATACAGCATATCTCTGTATTCCTCCCATTCTGACAACCTATATCACTCATCCAAAATGTTAGAGGCTTAGGTTTTAGTGCTTTTTTTTTTTTTTTTTTTTTTTTTTTTTTAATTCATATCAGGAATTTAAGAATTAATACCCTCTGTCCCACACATCCTCTCTGTTTCAATTAGTCCTTTGTTGGTTTTTTTTTTCCTAATAAAGGTTTAAAAGTCTTGGTTTTGCTCTCTTGCTGCTTGTTTCAAGAGAAGCATTTGAATGTATCTTTAACTTCCACTCACATGGAGAACATAAACAAGTGCTTAATGTCAACTCTGCCTAGGCATACTTTCTCAATTGCATCCATAGGTCAAACCACCAGCTTTTGGCTGTGTCTTCTGTGGTAATTTCTAAACTGCAAAAATAGTACTTTGCCTCTTCTTTGGTCTTGTATTTTAAGACTAATCAGAAAGAAAACACAAGATAGAGAACAATGCCAGTCCACGTAACTCATTTAATGTATTCCTAATTACAGAGGTATTCATATTTTTTTCTTCTTTGCTACGTGACTGTAAGGAATTACCATTTCTTAAAACATATGTGTTTATGTTGAAATACATTTTCTGTTCTAAGTGCATAAATAATGCCCTCTTATGGCAAAATTTAGAGATTCCCTCAAATTTATCTTACCTAAGGTCATTTATATTATGACCTAATGTTATATATATATATACATTTTTTTTTTTAAAAAAAAAGCACTTAACGTGGAATTAAAAAAATAAAAAGAAAATATGCTGTACATGATATTATGATCAAAACCAACATACTTTCTGTTTTTCCTTATAATTCTTTCACTTCATTTTGCTGGCATTTGAGAGAAAATTCCACCCTTAGAAGCATTTTTTGAATAATTTGTATAAGATAAATTATTAGTATATTTCGATGAATCTTTTTAGCCAATTGCTACATTAAAATGAGTGCATATAAAGCAAGAGAATGCATATATATTATGTATATATTTATTGATATTGACAAGAAAGGATTTAAATGATTTCTGGAAATGTTTGTAATATAAGTAAACTGTAAAAAATAAACAGGCAACATTGTAGTGAAACATTACTGAAAATGTTTATCTCCAATTTCCCAATTCTTTGGAAGTACATTAAGATAAATTTGTATGAAGTAATACAAGTTAAGTGTTTTAAATGTCAGCAATAGTAAATAGAAAAGCTGTTCAGAAACATTTTGTATCTATTCTCTGTTTTTCCTTTGCCTTTTTTTCTTTTACTGTCTAATTGACTTTGAATAATTGACTTTGAATAAATTGGTTTCAAGTCATAAAGGTATAATTGTGTAGAAGATATTGTGTTCTGGCTGCCACCCAAGCTATAGATTTTTATTTTTTTTTTGGTCCTCTGGCTTAAAACAAACTACTGCTAATAGATTCAAATAAAGATTCAATTAACAGCTGTTCTGGAGGGAGCCAAATATTAAAAAAAAAAAAAAAAAAAAAAGATAAATATTTAATGGAATGTTTATGCTGTGAGAGAAAAAAAATAAATGTAGACTCACTTTAAATTGTGATTTTTTCAATGAGAAGCCAAGAACTAAATTAAAGCAACAGAAGCTTTAGTATGATAGAAAATCCTGAGATCTAATTCACATTAGATTATCTGATGCTGTTTTTATTCTGCATTATGAGATTCCATAAAGCCTGTGCTAACTTTGAGTGGGCAGTTAATAAAATAATAAGCAGAAAGCAAATTTTAATCCATAAAGACCAATAAACAGGTAGGTCAGATTCTCTGACTTTCTATGATTCTTCTGAGTCTTTTTTCTTTTAACTAATAAAATTTGTTTTTAACCTGATGACTTAATATTGTTTTAAATTAGCCCATATCCTGATTGTTCTGGGGTCTAAAAATGTACAAAAACGTCAGCAGACTCTTAAATTCCATTGAACACGTATTGCCTGCCTAGAAGTTCGCTATCCAAGCCAAGAGTTTGCTCACACTTCTTATGCCACGTATTCTAATGAATAAAATAGGGTGGCCTTCAAGAAAGGATTTGATGACTAAAACATGATAGCTCATTATACTGGTAAACAAAGAAAAAAGAAAATAAAAAAGCATTTTTGTGGAGCCTTTCAAAACTGTGTTGACAGTGAAAAAAAAAAAAAAAGGAAAATAGACTCCTGTCCCCATGAATCACTAGCATCTGGAGGTATGGTATGAATACTCATGACAAAGGAAGAAGAGAGTTCACACAATCAAGAATACAGCACAAACACAGCAAAAACCAGAGCTTCCATTTTATCTTCTTTCATACTTTAGGAGAATGCAGTAGTATCTCTATAACAAAGCAATATATTAATCATTATTACAGCTAAAATATCAATACAACACCAACAGCCTCATGCTGATTCCTGAGACAAACCTTCATTCACAGCAGACAATATGACAGCCTCTTCAAGAATGGAGAAGAGGCTTCCACTTTGCTGGAAGTATGAATGTCTTCCTTAACACTGAGATAATACTATGGTAAAGAAGCAGAACTCAAATCCTATGGCATCTCAATCTTTTCCACATTTTTCATTATGGGGAACTTTGGATTTGCATGAAAATTACCACGGTTTATTTCTGTTTTGTTTTGGTTTGGTTTTCTTTTTTAAAGGAAAGATAAGAACTGTCATAGTGGGCCACTTAAGAGTAAAATCTTGACTCTATTAATAGCTAGGATGTAATGCAAAAGGATCAACCTTGATGAGCTGGAGAAGGAACATCTCTGGGGCCTGTTCTGTTCCTCTGTGTCCTGATCCATACACACATATGCATGACATTTCCACGGAACAGTAGGTAATATTCAAATTGCTCCAGTCAATGCAGTTTGGCGTGGTTTAACTTATGACCTTTTTCAATAGCTTTGCTTTTCTTTTATCTGAAGACATGGTCTTTTCTTCTTCTTCTTCTTATTATTATTATTTTGCATGAGAAAAACTTCCTTAGGGAAGGTAACAGGGACAGTGGTCAACAGGACATGTTTGGGAAAGGACAAGGCATATGCAGAGTGCCCTGCAGGCTCCGCTTCAAAAGTAATTGTTTGCAGTACCCAGCTTGCAGACAAGATGCAGTGAGCAATTAGCTAACAAATACCATCAATACAGCTTAGGCTGTACTTACAGAGAACAAAATAAACTGAAGACTGCAAGGTATGTAGTCATTACTTTTCATTTGAAGATGAAGGGTAGTGAGAAATAGGACTGCACTGTTATATTATTATCTGGGACCAGACTGGCAGTGGGCAGTTTTATATATCCAGGCTTCTAAGATACCTTTTATATAACTGGGCTTTGTGTTTCTAACCTAAGATGAATGGAAAATCACACACACTAGTTTTTGGCCAACTAGTGATTCACATAATGCATTATAAACAATGAAATAGCTGAATAATCGGCAAAAAGTTACCTTTCCAAAACCTCCTTCCAACAAAGCGAGAGGAAGTGATGTGAGCCCTTAGGCATGTAGCAACAGATCAAGCACCAAGCTGGAAAGAGGCATCTCATACTGGAATCTACTATGATGTCCAGGGTTAAGTCACTGTCCCCATCTATCCTGAAGTAATCTTCTCCCCATCTTTCCAATTTTCCTGTTTGAATTAAAAAGTTCTCCATAACAGCTCCTCTTTTACTTCCCTCTTTGTACAGCTCCTTGCACCACAGGATCTTAATTAAATACTTCCAGAACACAGATAACACATTATTGCATCCTCTATGCACTTGCAGTTTTTGTATTTATAGCTTCTTTGGCCTGAAGCCATTCTTGATGCGTCAAGGACCTATCCCTTTCCATTCAAGTCTTCCTAATACATATTCTTATTAATCCACTTGCAAAATAATGATGTCTTGTTTTATTTACTAAAAGCTCAAACCCAGCTTTGTCTAAGCACAGTGGCTCTGGTTATATCACTGACCTCATTTAGTCATACTGGCTAAAAGGTGGAAAAACTGACCAAAATACTGTGCTTCTCCTAGGAACAGCAGTAATGTACTTGCCTCACTGAAGGGGGGCGGGGGTGGGGATGAAATGGCATGAAGGCCTGGTAGCATACCAGAATCAGCTTACATCTTTTGTACAGACACTGAAGTACTTATTTGATGATGACCTTACAGAAATCACAATCTGTTTAATGACAGAGCTTACTGTGAAGTACTGGCACACTTACTTCCAGGGAAGCCATTCAGAGCTGGGTCTATTTGACTGGAGACAACTGGAGTTTTATCAAACTAAGAGCATGTTTTCCTCCTTCCCCATACACATAATAGTACTTCATTAATGTGGCTTCACTGATCCTGTTCCACATTTTTCCTAAGCTATGAAAAGACAACTTATCTCCTGCAAATTGACTTTCATGAACATAAAGTAGTAAAAAGAAAACTGTTTGGTGAATTCAGTTTAATGGCTTATTATTAGTTACATTCCAGTGGTTTTCTAAGGCTTTGACCTTTGTGATGAAGCCTTGCTGTTCATGAGAAGTCCTAGTTTGACCCATGTGAATAAGCCCATTGACCAGTTAGGACACACTATGCCCAAGGACCCTCCACCATCTCCGATGATACAGAGGTATCATCAGCTGTCTTGAGTGTCTCTTGCAATCTCTGGACTATTTATTGTGAATAAGAATATAAGTTGTTATTCGTATTAGCTCAAAACAACAGCAGCAAAAACAAAACTCATGGTTTTCCCACAGTAAGCTCCTGGTATGTTTCACAGTTTCTCCAGTTCTCATAACAGTGGAAGAAACAAAGGGGGACTGATTGGATTACCTAATAACCTTGTAATTTCTGTAAGGAGATTTGACACTCATGCATGAGGAGAGAGGAAAGAGAAGTTAATACCATTGTGTATTATAATTTAGAATCTGTGCATCACCGCATATGCAATTCCTTTGATATTTAAGCAAGGACTAGATTACATTTGATGGTCACTTTAACATCTTTACTACATTTTTCTTTATAATAGCTAGCATCTGACCTTGCTTGAATAGTAAGTTTCAGCTTGTATTCAAAACAGAAACTGTTGATCTTTTTAATGACCAGTTGTTGCCAATCCAGAGGAATTTGCCTGATTCTATTTCACCACTGTCTCCAATAATCTTTTCACTTTTTCAGGAGCTTAAAATCTAAGTGGGGAAGAAAAACACAAAAGAAAACAAAACCCAAAAGCCAAACCCCAAACCAAAATGTTAAGTAGAAGCTCAGATCCACCCTTGTCTTTTTCCTTCCTGGCTTCAGTTAGTGTTTAGGCCTGGGTCCATTAGGATGATTTGTTTGGGTAAGAAGCAAACACCATGCACAGATAGGACAAAATCAACATCTGTTTGTTTTGGCCATGAGGGTTTTGCCTGCTCGAATCACATTGTGGGGTCAGAACTGCTCTGACTCTGAAGCTGAAAGCAAAGGCTCTGACTTTCTCCTGTCGCTTGTGATGCCACCTGGCATAACTGCATAAGTTATAAATCACACATACACCAAGTTGCTAGAAACAAATTGTGTATACAACAAACCTTGTATGCTTTGTGTAATACACAAATAATTAAAAATCACCGGCATAGCTGAGTCAAACTTATTTGTCCTCATCCCTGTGTTAGCCTGTAAAACGCACAGCCTGGAAAGCAAGTGTCTTGCATATTTTTCATTTCACTCATAGGGCTGATTCATGCCAGTAAATACTGAAACCCCACCTCCTAGTTTGGAAAAGTAATTTCCATTCCATGAGTTTTGCTTGAAGCTAATACATGCTATTACAAAACATCTAAAGTAAAACTTTAACCATTTCACTCAGCCCAGCTGTGAAGTTCAAACTGCTTTTAAAAGTTAATTATCTTGCTCTGACCTGCACATATGCACATGTTAAAAACAAATAAATCAATATGGCATGCTTATTCATGTCTCAATTTGCTTTTTGTTTTTAAAATTAGCATACTCTTGATTTGCTTAACAGATATACAAGTATGATGGTATCTCACAGATTAAAGTTTTGTGTTTGTCTCTTTGTAGTTCATTTACTATTTTATAAACCCCAAGTCCTTGAGGGAGTGTTGGAAATCCCCATCATTTTCTTCAGTATTTCATTTTACCTTTTTATCTCTGATGAAGTTAGCACATATGAAAAAGAAATGCAGATAGCCAGATGGCTCTCTACTGTCCATATATACCAAATCACACACAAACACAAGTGACTTGAACTCATACTGAAGTTGATTCATGCTCGAGTATATTCCTTTTGTTGTCCTTTCCTAATAGTGCATTATTAGGAGCATGTGTTTGTGATCTTAACTAGATTTTCTTCTGAACTTGAAAAAGCAGAACCATCTTTTTTTTTTTTTTCCTAAGGCAAAAAATATTTGAGAAGGTCAGTTAGAATCAACATCATTTTCACTGTTAGTTGTTTTGTGATACCATTGTTCTTTCTCTTTGACTAGCATTGCCACCTATTACACTTCTCCCAGAAATCTCCTAAACGAGAGGTTATTTCATACTTGCTTTGTGGTTTTCTGTGTGCTCTCCTCTGAATCAGCCTGCACAGACCACAGCAAGAGAGAGAATATTGAGTTAGCTGATTCACTCCTGTTGCTTGGTGTGGTGATCTCTAATTGCACTTAGTTGTGGGGATTTTCCGAAGCAAACAAGTGACTTCTCCTCTTGCCAGGGTGCTGCTGTCAGACTCTGTGGCATTTGGACATAACCACATTTCAAGGATGAGCAGCATCATGTTCACAGTCACACTGCCTGGCCATTGAATGAACAAGCTCTCTGATGGCTTAGTTTAACTGCTATGACAGTAAACGTTCGTGCATTTCTGCAGTTTATTTGTGTTGAGCAGAACTGGAACAGCATCAGTACTTTTAAGGACTCATGATCTGGAGTGTTCAGTTCATCTGGTGGCAGCAATTAGTCTGTCTTAAAGCTATGATCTGAAGTGAGTAAAGCTTTTCAAAATTCTGGACTTCTTTTTTGGCATCAGATGAAAACATGATGCTTCGCTTCAGAGAAGCACTTCACCCCTTACTTTTTGTGTTCTCTGGGATTATAGGTGTCTTATAATGCAGTAATTTCTTGCTTGAAGAAAACATTTACTTTGCTATGCTGACACTGAGGCCTGGGTAAGTAACTGTCTTTGAAATACATGTGATCATAATTCTTGCAGGTGAACTTTTGCAAACTGGCCTGTAGACCAGCCATAAGGACATCCACGTGTATGGACAAAATCTGTTCAGTAATGGCTACTCCCTGCTCCCAGGCTACAGTGCATTAGTGTTATTGATTGCTTTGGTTAGTATGGCCAGAGCATGTAATAGCTGGAAACAAAACTGTAACTTGAGCGTGTGCACTGATTCATTGTGGGTACTTGTTTACGTGTTAATGTACTTCTGCCTGTGGGACATGGCTGCATAAGTACTGAGAGATGTGCTCCTTTGAAGGAGTGCTGCAACAGTACCCGGCTATGCAACCCTTGGCTGGCTCACAGACCATCTTTCCCTGCAAGAGTGGAAATCTTGATTCAGAAGTACTCATTCAGCAGGTCAAACCAGAACAGAACATACTCAAAAAACAACTTAGGAAAACCTTTCCACAGGCCTTGTCTACCAAATGGCCCAGAACCCAAATAACATTGTTTGGAACATCCTAGTGGCTTTAATAGGGCTGTGATGCACTTCACATTTTCAAGATGAAATTCACCATTTTGGGTAAAATTTTCAAAGCTGTCTGACTGCCACGAGAGCACTAATCTCATGAAAAACAAAGAAACAATGAAAACCTTTTGAACAACTAATAGCTCAGTAACTCAGTCAAAGCTGAACTTGAACAAACGCTGCTCCAGGCCTCCTGAACTACAAAAAAAAAAAGAGTCAAAAAGCATGTAGAAAAAACTCCTGGAGCAGTCAGGAGACTAAGCTACAAATCTTACTATGGATATAATGCTGCTTTTTTCGCTAGCTTTCTTTTAGGTTTCAAATAAGGGAAATAATTCAGGAAAAAAAAAAAAAAAAAAAAAACACGTAAAAGAAAGAAATCCCTGTGTCCGGGGCTGGATATGACCGGCTTTCCTCCTTCACCACAACCCTGCCTCTTTCCCTCTCGTCACAGTGACATCTACCGGCCTCCCCCGAAAGCTCCCCCGGCACCCCCCCGCCCCGGTCGGCTCCCAGCTCGAGGCCCGGCTCCCCTCGGGGCCGCTCTCCGCCGGTGCCCCGCTCCCCTCTAGGTCCTCGCCGCCCCCCTCCTCCGGGCTCCTGGCCTCCGTCCCCGGCCGGGATCTCGCAGCGGCATCCGCGGCGCTGCCGTCGAGGCGCTCCGGGAGCCCCGGGCCGGCAACTTTGGCCGCGACTTTCCCTCCGCGCCCGCGCTAGCAGCGCGGGTGAAGCTTGGAGAGCAACCTGCCGCTGTCTCCCCTTTAGATCCCCTTCCCCCCAAACCCTCTTACTGCATTATGAACCTCCCCGCCCCAGGAGGAACGAAACGCCGCGCAAATAGCCTGCGCGCCCGCGGGCGCTCCGCGCAGCTGAGTGGAACCGGCGGCCCCGCGGTGCCTGGGGCGGGCCGGGCCGGCGGCCGCTGAGCCCGGCGGGGTGTGGCCTCGGCGTTATTTATGAGCTCCAGCCCCTATTTGCTCAGCTAATGATGCACCGGAGGCCGCCGTGCCTCGCCTCGCTAGCGCGGCAGCGCCGAGGGCAGGGCAGCGCCCGTAACTGGAAACCAAAGGCTTCACCCTCAGCGCCCGGCCACTTTCCATTCACTCCTAGGTGCTTAATTGAGCGCAGGAGAGAAGCGCTCCCGGTGCCTTAGGAGTCCAGCTGGAAGGACTGTTTTACAAAGGAACCAGGAGTACCTTTGCAACCACCACGACGAGAGAGTTTTCCTTTCCTTTTTTTTTTTTTTTTTAACTGTTATTATTATTTTATCCCCCCCCTCCCCCCCCCCCCAATGAGCCAAGTTTGGAATTAAAGCGTTCTGGTAACATCAGAAGAGTCCATAAACTGATAAAAAGCAGATAGGAAGCTGTATTACTGGTTCCTCCAATAGCTGGGTAAGCATAATTGAAAGTTCTCTTTCTCTGCTCTGATAGATGTGAAATGTGTTTGATGACTGAATTTTCCTATTGTTCACAGATAGTTAAAGCAATATTTTCTAGATTAGCATAGTCTGGGTTTTGGGGTTTTCTTTCACTTCTTTCTTTATTTTCTTCTGCTGAACAATTTTATTTACAGGATTTGAGGGTAGGACTGAGCCTGGAGCAGATGACACCTGCACAGCGCTTCACAGCAAAGCTGTATGATACTTTCCAAAGCAATGCAGCATGCTGGAAGTGACCTCTGTGGCAGGAAAACTTCAGCACTTTAATTCAGTAGTGGTTTGCCACCTTGTTTACAGCTAGTATAGGGTGTAAGAGCAGAAATGGAATTAGATATTGCTTTTTTGTCTGTCCAAAAAAATTCTTTAAGAGGACTTGAAAAAGATTTTAGGTCTGTGGGTTGTCAGTGCAGATCATGTGCACAGGACATGCTGAATATAGTATCATGACTTACTGAGATAAATTCAGAACTGGGATATAAGCCCAGGGATTCAAAACTCCAATGAGTTTGTGTTCAGTTACCAGGTATGTAAATCTCTGAAATTAAACTTATTTCCATTAGGTAACTCACATGTCAGACACCCTGTGATACCTTTGTGGCACCGTATGCATGTATTATTTATGTGTCTAACAGCTGGGTAGGAACCATATAGCTTACAATTTGAATCTTACATTTGCCTGTCACTTCTGTGTTAATGGTGAAAATATGCAATTTTAGCAATGAAATGTAGCAGTGTGTCACTCCTGTAGCTGATTGCACTAGAATTGGCAGGAGGCATGAGAGTGGGAGGGAAAGAGTGCTGAAAGGGTTGATTTTATTTTTTTTTTCTTTTTGGTTCTTTTCTGTTGTTTTAATTATTATTTCTTACAGTGTCATTTAAGTGGAGAGGGAAAGCCACATGCTTGTTCCTCTGGCTTTTCATCTCTATTGCAAAGAAAGCATAGTGCTACTACTGTAAAGTACTAATCCCATTGCATCTGTTAAATCACATGTTCAGTATGATTGGCTATTTGTTTTGGCCTGACAAAGCTATCTTATCAGGATTTAATGGCACTTCTTTCTTAGAAGAGGGCTAAGTTAAAGGATATCCCATGGGCTAGTCTCAAGGTTTTGAATTTAAAGCCCACAAAGCAGTATTAATATTGAAGTTCGTGCAGCTTGTTTAAAAATTATTCTTGGCAAAAACTCTTCAACTATAATTCTATTAGTTAACAGACCCTTACTAATAATTTTGAACTGGGCCAGAATGGATATGTTTCTTCTGTAGACCAGATCTGTATCTGGAAAATCTCTGACACCGGTGTTTTTGTCAATTAGCAGGGTGGTAGCATTACTTGATCTGCATGCACTTCTCAGTACCCCAGAGCACACTGGGCAGGGTAGTTTACTGCTTGTGCTACAGGGCTGTGTGCTGTCTTGCATGCTCTCCATCCCACCCTCAACTTAGTATGAAAGTCTAATGCAGAGAGAAGCCTTTAAAAATGATTTACACTGAGTGGATAGGGAAGTGACAGACCTAGTAATGAGATATGGAGCTTTTACCTCTTAGTCACTGAAGTGGATACAACCCAAATTGGTGCTGACCTAAAGTCATCCCTGTCTAACAGCTGGTTCCTGCCATGATGGGGTGGTTGCAGCCAGTTCTTTTAGGGCAGGTGTGAATCTAAGGGACCAAATGAACAAGGTTGTAGAAATACTGTCTTCCACTGGAGGGACTGCAGTGCTAGAGCAGATCTGAGGTAAAGTGTAAACTGATTGCACAGGCAAGAGAACTCTTCATGAAAAAAAATATACATTTTGTATAATACATAAACGCTATTTTTAATGCTATCTTCTGGCCTTAGGAACTGTGTCCTTCAAAGTGGTGTCATTTACCATAGAATCCAGTATTCCACCTGATCAACCAATAAGTGGTGTCTAGTACAAAGGCTGTTGATGTCAAAATGGAAAAAAAATATATAAGCACGGAAGAAGAATGTGGCTGAAATGAGACTCTTTTATTTTAACTTCAGCAGCTGAACTGAAGAACACCACTGATACCATTAAGACCAAAGCTGTTCTCATAGGTAAAATGAAATCTAGACTTCAGAGTTTTTGGAGAGATGCAGTTGAGGAACATCAAAGATATGCAGTATTCAGCTTCTAATGTCTGCTGGATTTTGTGGGTCTGGTCCAAAGTCCATTGGCATTGATAGAAAAGTGACCCTGACTTCAGAGAGCTCAAGTCCACTGCGAGTCTTCCTGACCTAAGAAATGATGCAGATTTATTTTGTTGTGTCTTCTGGCTCTCTCAAGAGCTCAGTCTTCTCAACAGTTTACACACTGTCCAATGCAGGGTAACTGCAGTGCTCTGTAGAAGTCTAAGACAGTAGGTAAGCACACTGTAAGTAGCTATCCCAAAAAGCAAATGTCATTAATAGTTTCAAGCATGTTGAAATACTTTTGATTTCAATGTTTTTGAAATTAGTGACGCGCATATTCAGGGTTTCATCTTAAAAGAGGATGTAGATGGCTGTTAGAGCACTCAACTTACAAAAACTCATAGCTCATTTCCAAGCACTGCTGATTTCAAATGTTTAAAAAAAAAAAAAAAAAAAAGGGAGGGGGGGAGATCAAGTATGATGTAAACTAAGGTCTAAAAATATCAGCCAGCTTTTTATTCATGAAACTTTATCTCCTGTCCTTGCTTTGCTCTGCTTTGACATTTGGTATAATTATTTTTCCAGCAGGTGGAATTGTCCTTATTCAAATAAACTGAATTTCATGTCGTAGTCTTCTGTAGCCAAAACTAAGGCTCTGTAGGTTCATACTAACAGGCAGAGAGCTCTTTTTCCATCATGGAACACAGCTAGAGAAAACCATTTTCAGATCTATAAAGTAAAAAAACAGAAGTGCTGTGTCTCCTTCACACTATCATATATTATGGCTTCAGATGGAAGAGCTTTCTAGCACAGATTGTTCTGTTGTTTTTCCTCCACCAAACTGTGTAACAGTAATGTTATCTCTTTCTTTCAGGTTTCATTTCTTGGATATTAAGCTGCAAATCTGAAGAGATGGCATTTCTTGCACTGCACCTGGTGATTGGGATATTTATTTATTTTAACAGTGTAAAAGGATCTTCCCAGCCTCAAGCAAGGGTGTTTTTATCATTCAATGGTAAGACAGAAGATAAGCATTCTTAAGCAAATGTTATGACTGAACACTTTCGTCTCTGCCTTCCATTCAGTAACTGAGTAGAAATTATTTTTATTTTGTGTTCACAACTGTTTTTTTTTTTTTTTTTTTTTTTTTTTTTTTTTTGGTTTATGTTGCTGAGGTACCTGTTTAAATTTGATTATCACCTGAAGTTCATTCCTACTATAGTTATGGGTACATAAGTAATAATCCCTTCTCTTCATTTAGAAAATTATTGTGACTTAATAGCAACAAAAAGGTTTTATTTCTTGATTTTTTTTCATTGGAAAGATAATAGTATGTGAAGTACATGTCATGTAGTGAAAGTTATTGGTAAGTCTAGTTGCTTTTACTTGGTAACCAGCTGAGAACTTTATACTTTGAAAATCAGGGTGCTTGAAGGTTTTACCAAGGTAGATGGGAAGATACAGAGTTGTTTGGCAAAATAGCAGTCCTTGTGTGTTTCTTACAATAGGTCAGGTGTACTTAGCATTTTATAATCACTGATGCCTACGTACTGTAAACAAGCAATCAAAATAATGTACCTTTCTCTTGAAAACAATTTACTTCTGAAGTGATGAGCAATACTGTATTAATCCAATTACTTCAATATTACTTTAATAGCAAGGTAGCTTATTCTTCTAGTTTTAATCCCCATCTTAAATGTAGTATTTTAGTTATCATGTTTAACCACCACTTGGGAACATGTGAGAAGCCCCTTCTTTGGGCTTACCTTAAATTCTTTTAAATTTGAGCAGAAATTGTCTGTCACTAAATACAAGGGCATTTACTTTCTTCAACTCTCTCATTTTTCTGGGATTGTCTGTGAGGCATGAAGGCTTCCTGCACCCTGTATCAATAATGTCTGTGTTAGGATGGTTTGTATGGTTTGAGTGCAAGGTTTTCTTGACACTGCCATGTCCTGCCATGGGGATAGTCTGCATGGTCTGATCAATCTTTAAAGTGTCATTTTTAAGAATAACTATAGCTAGGATGTAACTCAAACTGCTATTCACAGCAATGACTATAACTTTGTACTCTTGAGTCTGAGAGACATTCAGAAGGAAGCCTGCCAAGTTAGATCTTCTGAAAATATCAAAGAGCAGACTGAACAACTGCAAGGTATTGTATATTGTACAGTTTAGGGCCCTAAACTTATGAGTTCTGGTACAAAATGGCATAGTTCCAGTAAAAGCAATGACAAAAATGGTGTTCCAAGTGGTAGCTGCCAAATGAAGAAGTGGGTGGGAATTTCTTTTCCTTGTGTAAGTAATGCTGATATAACATAGATGGTACTGATTGTGTATAACACTTGCAGGTGTGCCACAGTTACACAACACAGGCTGTGTCAGATTTGCACATTGTGTTCCCAGAGGCCTTGACTGTAACTTAGGTTTCCCCTGACCTACTATGTGAGCATGAGGTAGGAAGAACTCAGGTTTTACAGTATTCAACATTGTTAATGGGAGAGAATTGTAATAAGGGCAAGTGGTTTTAACTTGGACTCAAGAGAGTTGTCTTTCATTCTTTGGTTTGTCACAGTGGTCATCCTGTGAGTCTGAAACATAGGGCCACCCATAGGAGGGGAGGGGAAAAAAAAATAGCTTAGGGATTTAGTGGAGGAAAAAAAAAATGTGTCAGTTGAAGCCTTAGTTTCTCTGTCGTTCTTTAAAAGGAATTTATTTCCCCTTCCTTTGCAAGAAACTATGACATTTCTGTGTCACAATGAGCTAAATCAATTACAGCTTGATCTTGCCAGGATATAGGAGTTGTTTGTTCTGTACCATGTCCTTTATAAATAAAGTAATGGCTTGCATAGGTAAAACTGACAGCCTCTTTTTCAGTAAAAGTTAGTGGAAAGTAAGTGCTACCTATTCTGTGTGATGTTATCTTTAAAAGGACATTTTAATTTCCTTAATATTTCTCAACATTCAGCCTTTCTAAAAGTATATATGTGTATATATAAAATATTTGATTTTAATGGGTCTTTCAAAGGTGTAAAAGTAAGAAACTAAATATGCATTTTATAATATGTCTAGTAATGTCTGATATACAGGGCTGAACTTTTCATACAATGTAAAAACAGTAAGTTTATTTTTAATCCAGATGGTAAGAAACAGTCTTCATTATGTGAGAAGAGTTTGCAGGTTGTTGTGTGTAGCAAGATAATGGTCCTACCAATAAAACTAACTTCTGTTCTATAAATCTTCACTTATTTACATGGGTACTGAAATAAGAGGAAAACGGTGAAACTTTGTATTGTTCTCTTGACAAGTATGATAACATACTCTTTCTGCATAAGCTGTTTCATAGTTTGTTGTTTTTTAAATCATGTGGAAATATCAAGTAATTTGCTGTCTTCATGTCCTGAGAAGTTGTCAGTTAGAGAATTGTCACTCTTAAAGTGCATCATTTGAAAATAAAACTATAATTAGGACTCCTTATGTTTTAAATGACATTAGACAATAAAGACAAGTCATTTAAGCTTAGGATACTTACATGATATTTTTCAAGTTCTGAATTGGATTTGGCTTAGTATCTGTAATTACATTGTCTAAGTTTTGGGGGTGGAATGTGTACAGGAAGAGAAAATGAGTGATGCTTTTCAAAGCTAACCTGCTCCTTCAGGATCAAGTCAATTGAGCTTATTCACATCACAGCATTTCTCATGGGAAAATCCAGCAAGTATCTTGACCTATTCTGTTGTTCATCAGTAAAGATAAAAATGTGAATTGTTTGAATCATGGGCTGCTTTTCTCTTTGCCATCTACTTCATTAAGAATCAAATGTAATTAAAAAGTAAGCCTGTGTAATACCTCAAGAGCCTGATAATAGGCATTTTGCAATTAACTTCAATGGGTGAAGGACTGCTACCCTAATTTCTATTTTTGAAATTAAAAGCCTGGCCTCTTGACTAATTAAAATGTAGTTCATGACTTAGCTGAGGTAGTTAAACGTGCATCTGATGTGAGTGTGGAACTTACTGCTGTCTGCACCCTGAGTGTCTTGACAATTCCCATTTCACACAGAGCTCCTAGGCCTGATTTTTGTTTGCTTTCCACCTTGCATAGCCATTCATAAAAGAAAAAGGTCAGCCTGGAGGTGAGCTGCTTGCTTTGCACAGGTATACTTTGTTATAAATGACATCAGGCCTATAGTGAATGTGGTGAGGGGGTTCTCAATTCGCGTGGAGTGATTTATCATAATTTAGTTGTCTTGTGTAAGTGTAATGGCTAAGGTTGTCAACTTTGCATAACATCTGCACTTGAAGAGCTGCTGCAGTTGAAGAAAGGTGGCCCTAGCTTTTCCTGATTCTAAAATAAAGATGTGAAGTCTGTCATGCAGCAGATGGGGGATAGCAGATTGTCTACCGTGATTACCATTGAGAATGTGGGAGCTGAGTAACCTGGGAAGGAAGAAGGACTTAACGCATCTCCCTACACCATTCCCCTTCCTCTTACCTCTTCTGGCTCCTTGACCTTTAATAGATCTTCCTTAATCTACTTAAATCACCCATCATAATTTAAAGACCCATAATTTATTTTTGCCTCATAGCATAAGACTTACCTTATCTGTTTATGAACTATTAAGCACAGTGCCTGTTCTTTCTCAGACTGCATGCATTCCTCCTTGTTACTGCATGTTCCTGAACAGATAATTGGGAGCTGTATCTTTCAGTCTCTATAGGGGCAAAGCCTTTTTCAAAGCCAGTGGGAGTATTATCATAATAAGAGGAGTTATGAGACTACAGGATAGTGTCAAACTTTCCATTTTCCATTTACATTTTGGGTTTTAATACAATCCTAAAATGAGCTGAGCCAAGCTATTTTAATACCAGGTTCTGAATTGGTCAAAGAAGTTTCAGTTCTTATTTTTGAAAATATATACAAACACATCTTCTTTGAATTTTGAATTTATATGGAAACACGCAAACAAGTGTTAATTTCACAATTTACCAGGAACATTTCATGCGTTCCTACCTAAAAATGTCTGGCCAAGCAGATATTTCCCATACAGATTCTCCCATTGTCTCCAGTGAAAATTCCATATGAGAAGTGGATCAAGGCTAATTTGCAGACTGTTTTGTTTCTCTTTTTGTCATAAAATTACTAGAACATGTAAAGCACTTTTAAGAAAGTATCAGTCAGCTTCATTAATGACAATTAAATAGCATAAAATGTCACCAGAGCAACAGCAGCACACATTCAACTGTCAACATATTTTAAAAGATTTAATGCAACCCCTGTGGTTACCCTAAAGGAGAAATAAAGGAACTAAGAACCATTTTCTTTGAGCTCTTGAGCAACAGCAGTACAACTTGTTTTTAAACAATCCCTCATTGTAATGTTAATGTTACCACAGTTAATAAGAAGTCCATTTATTATTTGGGAGACATTGTGCTGACAACAATCTAGTAGGCAATGGTTTATGCTCAAATAGTTGATTGAATCCATGGTGGTGTCCATGCAATGAAAACTACTTTCAAAATGAAGTTGCAGTAAAGGAGTATTTGAGATGGGGGGAGGGAGAGGGGAGGGAAACATCGAAACATTGTATTTATTTATTTATTTTTAATGCAGAACTATTCCAGAAATCTCTTGTAGGCTTAATATTTAGAAAATCGTGGGTCACTTTTTCTCAAAAGTGACTGACTTGTGGCTTTCACAGCTCCATGGACCTTAAATGATGCTGATTTACAAAGCTCTGAGCAACAACCATGTAAAATTTCGTTCCCTCAGTTGTCTCACTGTGGAAGATCTAAGAAGTTAACTCATTCTTGACTATTGTCAACTACAAATAAATTATTTCTTATCTTTAGTAGTGAAATTGATATTATTACATTTGGAGTTACATTTAGATAACTAAATCTTTGGTTGTTATTAAAGACAAACACCTAATATACAAATTACAGTCTGGGAGTAGCTTTTAGATTTGTCTTCTCTGTATACAGTGCTTGTTTTTTTTCTTGTTTTGCCTATATTTCTGTTGTTGAAAATCAACAGATAAAGACATAATGCAATAAATCTTACTCTTATATAAATTGAATTACTTGAATAAGCTATGAGTTAAATGTAACAAAATATTTTCTAAGAGATTAAAGGAAGCACAATCTAAAAAGCTCAGTGTTCTTTCTAGAGTTTCATGGGTAGAGATACTACTGCCAGACGATATTGAGCCTGATTATTTTCACACAAACTCTTTTCCAGTGTCATTGACTTTGCTTCTATGTCACTGTTGAAAGAGTGTGAAAGGAGAATTTATTGTATTGTTTCTGTATCCAGTTAGATTGTATGTACTGTGACTTCAGTTATGAAAAATACCATGTGATAAAGCTGAAGTCACAGGAAACATTTGGTCCAGTTGATCGTGGGTTCTCTGAAGTCAGTACACGAGAATATGAATAAATAAATAGTCTTAAAGGTGGTTAATTATCAGGCCCCAGATTTAGGACAAAAATTTATGAATGTAACCCTGTTGTTGGATGAAATAGTCATCCAAATTTCACAAAGATTGAGAAGACTTTCATGCTAGAAAGTAGATATATTGTCTAAGAAATTACTTACTTCCTTTGGTCTCTTTCTGTTCCCCAACTCAGTCAGTTTGACCCCTATATGAACCATGTCTTTGATTTTTAGTGTGGAAAAATCAAACTTTATCTTAGAACACTTCTACAGATTCAACACATCTTATGCTGTCTCAATTGTCGCAGAAGAAATCAGCTTATCTTGGCCAATTACACTGCTCTCTTGTTACAAGCCTTCCTTGTGTTTCCTGAAGTTCCTACACAGACAATTATATTGTGATCATTATACCAGACATCAGTTCTTTTATGTTTAAAAAAATGCAATGAGAAAAGTGTCATAGACATTTCTAATACCCTATATTTTTCAGAATTATCAGTGTATCAGTAACAATAACTCCTCTGTGAGCCATTTCCATACTGGATGAGTTCACAGTACACTTCTATATGTGGTGCTGCACAAGCCTTTTTGTGTATGAGATATAATTACTGACATGACTCACAATAATTACTTGTTTTATTGAAGTGCATTGACTGAGATTCTGTCATGAATAAATACATAGACCAAGACCTTATTCTGTCAGTTGAACTGACTGTTTCTTCAACAGGTGTATTTTGTTCCTTTTGGTGCTGCTGTTTCAGTGTTCTCAATAACACTCCTTAATAAAAAACCTAGGCACTCTTTCTCAGGGGAGAGGCCTTTGATAAGGGCAAAATTTTCTGATTCACAGTGTGACATCTCATCTTACGTTCAGACTGCTGTGGTTGCGTCAGACATCAATTTAAAAGAAGGTTATCTGTTTTTCCTTCTTCCAATTTTTTGGGGGTCTCAGGATGCACCTGAGGAGCAAACAGTTTTCCATTACCTGCATGAATCAATGAGATGTCAGATCTCCTCTCTTACTTTGAAGCGTGCATTTCCAGTAAATGAAATAGGAGACAGTGATTGATGGAGGGCTTACACCTCTCTGTTACTCCTCTGTTCCCTTCATACCTCCATCCTTATTCAGTTCAGACTTGGTACAGTTAAGAGTTTGTTTGAATAAGCATTTTACACTTGCATCAGAATTTTATCCACCAGCGATGTGGCTTCTTCCTGGAAGCAAAATCCTGCTTAATGATATCCTGGAGCTAAGACTCTAGTACCATAGCAGAAGGAAGATACAGAGTAATAGCTTTGTCTCTACCATGAAACCACCCTTTGTCTTGAGGTAAGACCATCGTGCCGTTCAGAGAAATAAATTTTTCTCCTTGTCCATATGAATATAAGGCTTTTTTTTTTTTTTTTTTTCTTGTTGAGGAAAGTACCTTGCAGCTTGTGTGGGTAAGGTTGGTGGAGGTCACTTCTTCTCCATTTGAACAGCAGATAGTATATTGGATATTCCTAACTACTGCTCTCACTCAGCAAATCAGTTATACATACAAAAGTGTGTGTTACAAAAGTTCCCCCATTACCACAAGTTATACCCCAGTTTATGTTTAGGTTATTTTCAGAGTTACCGTATAAATATTTTTAACTAAAGACCTTAAAATAATTATATATTCCAAGACAGTGATGCAAAAAAAGAGATGACATTTTGAAAAAAAAAATAATAAAGTTTCCTTCTATCATCATGTATCTTATCCACAAGAAACTGTAATCCATGGTATTTCATTGTTATCTGAAACAAATATTTTTCTGTCTCACACCTCTCCTTCACCCAACCAACTTAATAGAAAAATCTCAGAAACAGCATTTCAGCAGTGCTTAACTCCAACAAGCCCTCAAATCACTGTAAGCTAAGAGATTGTCTGTAAGAATCCTTCAGGGCTGATCTCTTAATTCTCTCCCAAATAGAACCACCATCTAAGGATATAACACTTCTTTGCTTTTCTGGAGCATGATATGACATTTTTAATGAGCTCAGTTAGCTTGAGGAAGGATGGAGATATTTTTATTATAATTATTTGTGGGCTGTAAGTAGATACTTCATATAAAAACACACCCTATCTTTATGAGAAGCTTTTAGTTTTAGTACAAATTTCAAGTGCAAATATGATTTCATGAATTGCAATATGTAGAAATAGTTTGGAATGAATAATCAGACTTTTGAACTGTCTCCTTAATCTTGCATACTGCTCTGGGATAAATGATTGCTTCACAAAAATTATCTTCTAGCATTTGGATGAGGAGACATCTCCTTCATCCTGGGTTGCCAAGTTGCCTAATGGAAAATCAAAATGTATTCTGACAATTATTAAAAAAAATAAAAAGTCAAAGGCATTTTTAAAAGGCTTTATTTAAAAAAAAAAAAAAAAAAAAAAGGCATCATTTTCAGCCATTAATAGGGTCAGGCTGGCAATGAAGAAAAAGGACTTTTATTTAGAGTCACACTATAAATGTATTAAAACTATTAAACTTATTAAAACTAACTTTCAGCAGTATTTGCTATCATCTCCTTTTTAGTATTTCCTTTGCAATTTCATAGTTCCTTTATGTGACATCATTGCTTTACAAATCCGACTGGAAAAACAACAAAGAGGTCTAGTATATCTTTTAATGGATTTTCTCTGTCACCTGCTTTTCTGATCATTTGTTGTAGTCACATATATATATTTTATTTTGCTTAATAATACAATTTCCCTTTACATTTCTTAATGAAAAACACAAATAAATTTGTTCTTGGAAGCTTCAAGTTATGCAGAATAAATCAATTTATGTCAGCTTAGAATCACTTCAATTGGGCAAATATTTTCCCTCTTTTGACATCTGTGTAAATCAGCCTATGCATCTCAGACACCCAGCTTGAAGGAGCTGCAGCATTAGATTTACAGGGATAAAGGAAATATGTGAGGCAAATGTCTGATTGCTCCTTCGCTTCAATGGGTGGGAATGATGAGGTTCGTTTTCTTTCCTTCTCATGTAGCAGACCAAGAATGTAAAGTATTGAACAGCAGTGGAAGATAAATTTCACGGTATATATGCACACAAAAATTATTAGTGCAATAGAAAACAAAGGGGGAAAAGGATAGATGTACAATCCTGAAGGAATTTGTTGATAGATGTATAATCCTGAAGGAATTTGTTTTTAAAGCAAAAAGGCATGTGCATTCAAAGTAGTGTATATATACGTACCTCAGTACACACAATGGTGTTTTCTGATTTTTGACCTCAAACATTTTACAAGCTGTGATCCTAAAGCTGATACGAAAACTCCTTGAAAACAACTGTTGGTCTCAGAAGAGAACAAGACTGGAGTTTACTTGTACTCTACTGAACCACAGCCATTTTGGAATGAAACACAGTGTTTTCTTCGGGGCAGACAGTTACACACTGACTATTCTGGTGCATTTCAGTGGCACAAGGTAGTTCATAACACATTTGGTTTCTACAATTCTTAGAAATTCCTCTTCATTTGAAATAATCAGCTTGCATACCTGCCATTGCAGTTTGTTGATAGTCTCTGTGTTAATATGTTGAGTGTTCTTACAAACCAAGAGATCAAACTAGTGTACAAAATAGTGAACACTTATATCTTCAGAATGGCACTTTCCATTTTTTAAATATCAGCCATTAAGATGTTATTTTCAGGGAGAGGCCTGGCATTTTTTCAAAAATGTACTTTTTGAGGCCTGAAAGAATTTAGTTGGCATGTGTTGCTGATTCTGAACTTAAACTTTTTGATGGATTCAATGTGAACACAGCTGGAATATTTTAAGTTTATTCTGTTAAAATCCCACTTTCTGCCACTGTTAAAAATAAAGCACTATCCCTTTGTTTTGTTTTGTTTTCTTCCCTAAAGCAGATACTCATAGCAAAGACAAAAGAACTTGGGAAGTCCTTATGAGATGTTTTGTGTTAAGGAAATAAAGCTGTGCATTCGTAGCAATAAAACACGAAAAGGAATATACCTATAAAGCCATTACTTCAGATTAAATATCTTATAATCTTTATAGTAATTCCCGTAACAATGAGAAGGATGCCAGCCATTCTTTTCTCCTGTAGCAACCTTGTTTTCCTTTGCAAGTATCCACTTGCAAACTTGAGACTTCTTCCAACATAATTTTTATAAGCACAGTAGGAGAAGAATCAAATGTCAGTGAGTTTTATTTCAGTGGATATTTTTCAGACTCCTCTCTACCATTTCCTGAGCTCAGGTCTCCAAATGTGTTCTTAAGCTCAGAAAGGAAGATGAAAAAGGCTGTTCCTGAAGTGGTAAAACTGCATAAAATTGCAAAAGTCGTTTGAAACTTTCAGGTGTGGTAGGGTATGTCACTATCTGCACTGACATGGTTTGTGAATGATATGAAACAAAGATAAGACTTACAAATTTGGCCACCATGGTTTGGCCCACCAGGCAGGTCCAACAAACAATGGGCTTTTATCTGGACCCATCTTTTCCTCTAACATTTGGGAGCATCTCTGCTTGGACACCATGCGCTTTCTTTGCAGATGAATTCTTCCTCCCACCCTGACATCCTGACAGTGTCCAGTGAGTTTATGAAGCACTTGCATGGGTGCCTATTGAAGGGAAAGGACATAAGTCTGACGTTATTGTATGTATGTATGCAACTAGAAAATGCTGTTGCTGTGTCCACTTCAATAACAGCAGATGATGGGGGAGAGGGGCAAGTGCAGGAATTCAGCATTTTACCCAGCAGCTGGAGAGAACAGACCACCCTGATGCAGGGGCTCTGAAGAGGGTTTTATAGAAGAAGGTTGTGCCAGCTGAATCAATACTGAGGCAGGATTCATAGCTAGAGTGGTAATTTACTTAGGTGTGTTTGGGGATCTTCTGACAGAATTAAATAATAAAGATTAATTTATTTATTTTTTCAAGTTGGATTTGTTTGCAGATAAAGGACTGTGCCACAGATATAGATGTTGAATTAAATTATTATTTGCTTCTTTTTTTTTAAAAAAAAAAGGGGGGGGGGAGGTCAGGGGAAGGAGACACATTTCATTCTAGATTCTCAGGGTGTCATTGCCAATGCACTCTCTCTTTTAAGAGCACTCCAGCACTGCTGTATAGTGATGAGATTCCCCTCCATTAAAAATTATTATATTCATGCTTCTACTGAGTGGTTTTTAATCGGTATTGGTGTTGGAGCCAGACACTGAATACTGATTATGAGGAAGTCTGTCCTTCTTACAACATATATTCCCTCCAGGCCACCAAAGCAACACTTAGAGATGTTCACCTGATTTTTCTCTGTGGTTGCTCTGCTTGCAGACCACAAAGTTATAGAAAACAAAATATAAAACTGTGACCTGTTGGAAATAAGTTACCATCTAATATTTTTCTCCAGTAATAGATTCATTTGTATACTCAGTTTCTCACTTATCTTTTCCCTATAGAAGTGAAAAAATGTCTACCTGTACTTATCCAAAAGGCAAACAAAGTGTTTATTTATTTATTTTTATTATTTTCAGTCAGACTCTGCATGGTAAACCTTTGCTTTAAGGTTATTCTCTTTCTTCATACCTTGCTTGTGGCTGTTGAAAGCTTCCCCAACCAGTAGGAGAAAACTCCCTTTTGAAATCAGGGCGCATATGAGAAAAAACATCTAAGTTCAACTAAACTTGAGAGTGTGTGTGACATCAACAAACTTCAGCACTCTGAATAAACAAGGTGGCCATTCACTGTTTACCATTCCTTTTGCTTATTTTTACTGCTCTGTGTCTGTGATAGCCCCAACCAGTTTGCTGAGCAGCTGAAAGTATGTTTTGTTCAAAGTGGATCTAATTCTTGGCTGATAGGTATGATTCCTATGTGGAAATGGGTGAGAGAGAAACAGCAGACTGGGGGATACTTTTGCTTTAAAACGTTCTTTTGAGAAAGCAACTATTTCTCTATGGAGAAGGAAAGGCTGATGTAGCTGTCACCAAGAGGTTAGGGACCTTATGGAGATTACTCACAAACACAGGAGTTGCGATGAATTTACTCCACCTAAGCCCACGTTGTACAAGAGCATCCACCCATAACGTCTGCTGCAGAGGTAGTCTCCAGCTCCTTAGAAGATGACTTCAGCTATCTAGAGATACCTGATCTTCCCATGCTGGGGAATGTACAGATGTGTATCTCTCCACTCTCAGTTACAAGGCAAAATATTATTTTCTACACAGAAGTAGATCATCATTCTGACCTATTAATTACATTCTTATATTAATTTTTTTTCTGCAGTCATTCCAATTTGTTTGTTTTAATTTTCAGAGAGGAGAGATCATAGAAAGAGACAGTTGTGTTTTCCAGTCCCCAGCATGAGAGAGACTGACAACATGTAAGAAACCCAATGAGAGAGCACTAATCTGTTACAGGTGCTAGTGCGTGTGATGGACAAGGAGAGGTTGAGGCAGCTATATTCAGCCTGGCGAAGAGAAGGCTAAGGGGCATTTCAAAGCTGTCTTGAACCATCTGATGGGGTATTATCGAGAGTACAGAGCCAGGTACTTCTTAGATGTGCACAGTGACAGGACAAGGCACAAAAGTCACAAGTTTTAGAAAAATAAATTCTGATTAGATAATAAAATATTATTATTATTTATTTATATATTTTTTAAAACCATGGGGTAGTTAGACATTGAAAGAGGATTTCCAGGTGCCTGCCTGGACTCTACAGATATTCCAAATTCAGCTAGATGAGTTCCTGTGCAACCCCATCTCACTGCAGTAGTTAGTCCTGTTTTGAGAAAATGTTTGGGCAACATAACCTTCAGATGTCCTTTCTAATCTGCATGCTTTGTGGTTCTGAGATTTTATCACTGTTCAGCAGGTGTGAGACATTGGTATCAACTTTGGCAGTGTTTCCCAGGACAGCTTATCAAGAAGTTCAGAAGAAGAAAGTTAACTTTCCTAAGTAAGTTCAGAAATCTGACCCAAATGACCTGGCAGCTTGTGTGCCCACAATGGAAACATCATGAGTTTTTATCTATCTATTTATTTATTTATTTGTTTGTTTATTTTATGTCTACTGCACCTTATTGTGCCTGAAGTGTGGTTTTCCAAGTCTGAAAGCTCGTGTGTTTTATGAATTGAACAGTAGAACTCATAGATATGCTGTATTGCATGAAATAACATGAAAGCAATCTGTTAGATGATTCTGCTTGTATTTTCTGAATACAATCTTTGCTGTCACAGAATCACAGAATTATCTAGGTTGGAAGAGACCTCAAAATCATCGAATCCAACCTCTGACCTAACACTAACAAGTCCTCCACTAAACCATATCACTAAGTCCAACATCTAAACGTCTTTTAAAGACCTCCAGGAATGGTGACTCCACCACTTCCCTGGGCAGCCCATTCCAATGGCTCACAACCCTCTCAGTAAAGTTCTTCTTAATATCCAACCTAAAACACCCCTGGTGCAACTTTAGCCCGTTCCCCCTTGTCCAACCCCCACCTCTCTACAGCCTCCTTTAATGTACTTTAAAAGAACCGTAAGGTTGCCCCTGAGCCTCCTCTTCTCCAGGCTGAACAAGCCCAGCTCCCTCAGCTGCTCCTCATAGGATTTGTTCTCCAGGCCCCTCATCAGCTTCGTCGCTCTTCCTTTTAAACTAACAACAACAAAAAAGATTGTCTTCTTTTTGTTAAATTGAGCTCATGAATAAATCACTACATATGAATGTGTAGAATGTAGGTAGATTTGCAGATACAGAATTTGATGAAATTTAATGAAATCCTTTAATATCAAGTTAAAACTAATGCTAAATTAAATAAGTAATATTTATGACAAAATTTCACAGCATACCTTTGGTCTCAGAAACGGTCTTAACATGACATCTGGTCTCTGTTTATTCTCAGACTTTGCATGTGTACATGTGTATAATATTGCATATAGCAGATAAAGCAGATTCAGTTTGTGGAGGTAAATGTGTCTACTTCTGGGCAAGTTTTATATTACCTGATGTATGGCGGAGGTATGTAGCAAAAAGTATGGAAAAATAATACTAAAACTGTGAAGTCCAGAGTAAAAAAAAAATCTAAACTACCTGGCCACATCCTATTTTGTGTGCATATCATCCTAAATTTGCTTAAGCAATTTTATTTTTAAATAAATATTTAAAAAAAATATTTAATTTTTAAGGAGATTAAATAAAATATTAAGAAAATAATTCTTAATTTTTAAATTAAATAATTTTTAAAATTATTTTATTTCTTTTCGATGGCTTACGATCTTAAGCTCTGTTATTTAACAAATACACACACACACACAGAATCCACATATAAAAATATATTAATATGGTATGTGTTTCTGAGCTTATTCTTTTCAGTCATGTGAATGCTGCTGAATTATTTTGAATATTTGAAAAGCTATAAAAAGTGTATCGATTGTTAGGTTGTACAGACTTGTTCAGGGAAACTTGCCTTAGTTTCTCAGAAAAGCTGTAATGGTCTTTTACTGAGAATTATTTAACAAAAACAAAACTAAACAACAACAACAAAAAACATTTTCCATATCTTTCATAGAATCGCAGAATTATGTGGGCTGAAAGGGGCCTCCGGCCAACCTTCTTCTCAAAGTAGGTGTGATTAGATCTGGATGTTCTGAGATGTTTCCACTTCAGTTTTGAATAAATTCAAGGTTGTAGATTCCACAGCCTGTTTGAACAACGCGTGCTTACCCACTTTGATAGCATTTTTCTGGTATTAAGATGCCTTTTTCTTCACTTGTTAAATCTGAACAAACCCAGTTCTCTCAATTCTCCTTGCATGTTACGTGCCCTAGAAACTTTATTTACTCTTTTATTTGATTTTAGTCTTAGAAAATGATTCTTTCATTCAAATGTTAACCTGCTCCTTTCCAGAGCTGCTCACCATCTCTTCAGTTCTCTCCAGGTGCATCTCCACATATCATGTCAACAGTCTGACTTCATCATATTATAATACTTCAGCTTCACTCAGCCACTTTCAAATTGAGTAGGATCAGAGTCAGGACCTATATATGTCTGTGTACGCATTTAGTGACTATTAAGTTGTACAGTGTTCAGCGGGAGAAGAAAAAGGAGGCTTTCATTGGCTTTAGTGAGTTAGACAACTATTGAGGGTTTTTTTTGGAGAGTGTGGACATATGCAGGTGTTGAGTCCTGTGGTAGTTTCTGAGTATTTCTTGAGACTGGGTATTATGAAGAAGTTCCCTGCCAGCCATTTTTACAGAAGTTTTCTTGTAAATTTCTGAGTATACTTTTCAATCCCTGCCCAATACTCAATCCATATAAGCAATTAAATATGAAAAGCCTATGTATCCATTACCAGTCCCTATTAATTTATTATGTTGGGCATTAAGTCTTGTCATTGGAGTACCCACAGCAGTACATCACTTTGGTAATATCAAAGAAAAACAAAAGATCAAAAGAAGTTTTAATATGAATAGTAAACTAGAAAGTATTTCAATTCAATAGTTTACACTCTACTTCGTGCAAACAGATTTGTTCACCGTGTCGTAAAAGACAGGTGGATTGTCTCTGAAAAGAGGTATTAATTTTTATTTGATCTTCCTTAATCCTGCAGATATCTGTTCAGATCCCAGAGCCTTTTGAAAATATTAGCTAGATGCTTCCATCAGCCTTCAAAAGCTCTGTGATTTAAATCTCTCAGCAGCTGTTATCTACTATCTAACAAATATTGATGATATAGAAGAAGCAATTAAGATATGTTGAAGAACATACAAAACAATTTTCTTTCAAAATTGTCAGAAAAAGGAAATCCTTTGATGATTTCCTTACTGATACAAAGTACCAATAAGATTGCTCTTGGATAGAATAATTGATTTTTTCTTCAGATAATGCTCAGATAATGGGATCTAGGGGTCACAGTTCATAGCAGAATATGCTACCTCTGTTTGCCCAGCTGCTGCACCTTCTCTGCCTTGTCTCCTGCACATGAATAAAGAGACTGAAAGAAAGGTAGAAGAAATAACAGTCTTAGTGCTGCTCTACTTGTAGACCATAATTAATGTAAACAGTTTTATAGGATTAAGACTTTTTGCTTCCACATGCATATCCCACCCAGACAGTAATTCTAACCTATTTACGGTGCATCAATATTCAGCATGGAAAAGAGGGCACAGTCCCCTGGTGTGGTCATAGACAGTGACATGTAATAGTGATCCAGAGTGCAAGAGTAAGTCTTGGAAGTTTCTATTATTATTACTGTTATTTTCACAGTTAATTCAGGGCTGCAAAAACTGAAAACTGCTGCTCCAGTACAACCCGAGCAGTCTTGATACAACAGGACTCCAGAAACAGGCAAGCCAAAAATGTCAAAACCAAGTAAATTCTTGAGGAGAAAAGACAGAGAAAGGCTGCTGCTTCTAGCTTTCATTCTTAGTTCAATTTTATGGATATTGCACACAAATGAAACTAAGGTTGTCTTACAGAACTTTGTGTTACAAAATCTTATGGTACAAAATGTGAAAAACAAACAAACAAACACAGTATTCATGTCTGTGTCTCCATACACTTTGAACTGATGCATTTTAATTTTAAAATGTCCCACAGAGGTTTATCCACAGCATATAGTGTGAACCGATGCAGTCTTTCTCTGCCTTATATGTTTCCATTGGGTTTTGGCAAAACACAAGGAAACAACAACTAAAAAGACTAATTTAGTCTTAGAAACAACAACTAAAAAGACTAATAAACAACTAATTTAGCAAAAAAGCAAATTATAAATCCTTCTGAAGTCCACTCATGTTAATAAGCTTTAGATCATGATCATATTTTCCAACGGTTTCAGTATTTCACCTACATTTAATCACTCTCTAGTCTAACAGAAGGTGTGTTGTTATGAGCACAGTGATGCATAACGCTTTTCAGTGTTTTTCTTTTTTCGTTGTAAGAGAGTATTCAACTTTCTAGCGAAAGTCAGAGTGAAAATAAATTAAATAGAACAAGTTTCTGTATATACATATATTTATTTTTTTTTCTTACATCCCAAGTTCATCATGAAGCATTCATCCTGTTCAGAGATTTCAAAGCCTGTGGAAGTGGGGCTGCATTAACAGGGTGGCACTTGAAGATCTGAGAACAGCCCTGTCTGTTCCCTTGGGAGTGACGGAAAGGGTACACGTTTCCTGCTGTCCTTTCTTCACTGCCCATGCCAGTAATTGCCATGTATTATTTATAGAGACAGAGTTGGTTTGTAGGTTTGTTTTCTCCTTTTCCTATTTAGCCACTACCCCACACAACTTCACCCAGGGTTTTTGTTGAGGTTTGTCTGGTGGAGGCAGAATTAAAGATTTTTGTGTACTTTGCTATCTTATGACAACTGGCAGTAACTACAGTGAGGCATGTCAAGCAGCTACCACAAAAAGAAATAAGTAATTTACAAGTTCAGACAAAGGTTAAAAAAACAGCACTTCTGTGTAATTGTATTGTCTCATAGTTAGTTAATATCTTCATGTTTGAGAATATTTAATTTTCCTGATTGAGAGAATGTTACACTACAGTTCAGAAGACAGGGTGAAATTAAAAGCAGAATACTATCTCTTTCAGCAGAGCAGTGCTAATGCTTTTGTTAGTCAGTGGGAAGAATATGGGGGTGGATGGGAAGCAATAATTCATTACTGTCTCTCCTGCAGTCAATTAAATATGTCTCATACCTAACTGATTAAACCTGCCCTTTTTTCCATTATGGTAAGAATAAGATTCTTCTGAAATGGACTAAGAGTAAGAGCATTTCTTCCAGCATCTTTAGTACAAAGGAGAAAGTAAAAGCCAAATTCCAGCCTTACTGGTTTAATTACGTAAAGTCAACATCAAATAACAATTTTTCAAAATAAAAAAGAGTAAGAAAACTCAGCTACAGAGATATTTAAAGAAAAGAAACTCAATACTTCAGTATTTCAGAAGAAACATTAGATACCTAGAATTTTTATAAACTTTTTAATACTGTTATTATATATCTGGCCATTCGTGCTTATGCTGCCTCCTTATATATGAAGGTGTTGGAACAATAAAATTATTAGTGACGGAAGCTTGCAAATACCTGAATAATGAGGACCATAGAAGTACTGAAGGGGTTGACTGTATCCTCTACAAATATGAATTAGAATATGAATTCTACAGCTGCATAATTTTTTCTGAAGTTTTTCTTCCTACTTTGATTTTGACTCCTGTTAATAGCTAGACCTATTGAATTTCTTCAGCAGCATGTTGAATAAATGTTCACACTTTATAGACCCATGGATAAGAAACCTGATGTTCTGCTCTGTAGGTACAAATTTAACAGAAGATCCTATGTGAAATCATAGATCATCTCACCTAGTGGAGTTCCTATTTTCTGCACCCTTTCCAACTCCATTTTGACTATCTTTTGAATAGTATGATTATAAAGGTATTTTGTAGTGCTGGTCTCTTTAATGTCTTTCTCTTTATATAAAATCTATTGTTGTTTTTCTAAGCTCTTTAAGAGACTGCATACTATTTTGCCAAGCTAAAATGTGCATTGCCTTGACAATTCTTCACACTTAACTGTCTCCTCCAGTTTGATTCACTGATTCACAGTTATTCCCTTCTATATCTAGTTCTCTGCCCCACTCCCCATCCCACTCCCCCCAGAAAAGGTAAAATAAAGTAGAAGAGATGTTTGGGCCTCTGAACACATTGCTGAAAGGTTCCTTTTTCTACACACAAGCATTCAGGGTATTTCTCACAGAATAATAGCATAAATTATGGAGATGGCGTTCACAGAACAGTGAATGGTATTGTCAGTTTGCTTAGGAAAAACTAATGGGGTTGTAAAGAAATACTATCTACTTTATTAGAGTAAAATTTGACAGCTGGAAAAACAAGGGCAATAGGCTGGCTTCCATTTTCCATTGATTTTAGCCCCTAACATTCAGAAGACTTCCTTTTCTGCAAAACCACATTCACACTGTATACACACGAACACACAATGCTCTTTTGCTTTAAACCTGAGGCAGATTAAACTTCATTAGGAGAGTAAAGCTTAAGAAAAGTTCAAACTGTAACAGATAGCAATTTGACAAATAAAGAATTCAGGTTTGTTTTACTAAAGCCAGAAATAAAGGCTGAAGCAAGGTTCCCATGGTTCTTTTGTGCCTTTAACCATTGAGTAGGAATACAGTCACTGTTCACTGTGTGGTTTATATACTTTATACGCCTGGTAGCCACATACCATGGATTTTTTAACACACTTAAGCACCTAGTGGAAGCTCACATACCTCTCATTAAATAATCAAAAATATGTCCATAAAGTTTACCTTAGAGCAAGAAATGAGAACAAGAATGTGTACTTAGACTATTCTAAGTACAATAGTAAATGCACTAGTAGCTTAGCAGAAAAGAACAAGAATGAATGCATTTAATGTCTGGATAGATGGGATTAGCTTTCTGTAGCAACAACAAAATTCTCACCAAACCATCCTTATAGCTGCTTACTTTTCCAAGCCTTGCTAGCTAGGATAAAGGAGGGACATTTTAGCTGAGTGTTAGATACCTGTGGTAACTAATGAGCTGTGATTTGAGGACTTAAGATATATTTTTCACTCCCTGGTGAACTGTAAAATGGTTCAAATGCTGTGGTCCAGTCCAGTACAAAAGTCTGTAATAGCAATACCTGAAAACTTTTTGTTAAGTTATAGTGGATGGTGTTCAAAAAACAATTTAGTGAACGATGCTGTTTGCTATATGTTATATGCACAACATACTAGAACACACAGCACAGTAGAATACACAACATACTAGATAGTAACTGTGCAAATAATATTTCAAAATGAGGGCTAATACAACAAAGTAATGCTGTGTCAAATTGTATAACAACAACAGTTTTTATATGGCTGGCTCCTATAGTGGGATTCAAACCCAGTGTTAAGTGTCTGTTGTTTGCACTTGAGCCCCTGGGGAGAGTTAAGAACCTCAGACTGGGAGCTGAAGCAACCCTGTCAAATAAACAAATGTTGCCAAAACCCATCATACTTCTTTAAACATTACACGGAATTAGCCAATCGAGAATTGTTGAGGACATTAATATGACACAAGTCTTGGTATTTAGTAGTTTTATTCAGGTCTGCAGGTACCTCCATCAGCCTGGAATCTAGATAAAGGGTTATAGCCTGAAGTGAAATGTTTGCATAGTTTACATATAAAGAACTGAGCAGACATTACTTTACTTTCTGTATTGTATATAGTAAAAAGTGAGGGGAAAAAAAAAAAAAAAAAAAGGATTAATTTCATCTTTGTTTTGTAGCAAAGAGGCAGAAGTTACAGTTCCAGACCATGTTCAGACCATGTTTCCTAAATAACTGTCAATAAGTTGGAGATGTGAGGTAACCAGAGAAGAGACCTTTTCATTCCTTTTTTTAAGCTCTGTCTCTACAATACATACACATACACACAAAGACAAACAAACAGAAGACAACATCAGAATAAATTCAGCTAGGCTGTGGAGCAGTAGGTGAGATCTGAGTCCTGGCTGCAGTTTCTTGTTTTCATACTTGCAATTTTATTATATACCTACTAGTAGCTAAACTGTACATGAGGAGCAGCCTTTTGGGTGGTGGAGGACCAGAGCTGTGGGCCAGCCACAGCTCTCTGCATGTCTGCCAGACGATTCTCGTAGTCCACTGAAGATGGAGGAACATTAAACGCTTGCCCCCAAAATCTTTTTTACTGTTGTCTGCAGAGATTAAGTGTCAGAGAACAAATGGATGTGGGAAAACATCTAATTTGGGAAGGTTACTAGCATTTCCTCCTGACTTTAGGACAGTTAACTCATGGCAAAATTTAATTTTGTGTGTCTCCCTAAAAAATTCTCCCATGCTTGGATGTTTTAAGTTCTTGCAGTTATGAATGAAGAGATCTTGTAATTTCTATATTCTAGTCATCCCCAAATGCATACAGACATACAGAGATGTCTATGTTCTATAATGGATTTGACCCCTAGTGCATATTGCCTTTAAAACTTTGGTAAGGTTAATAAAGTTACTGTTTGGTGCTTTTTAAGAACAATCTACTTTTTGACTTGGAGGAAACTACTACCCCCCAAAGCAACTATAAAATGTTGAAGACTGTGAATTTTGTTGTTTTATACATTATTTTTACACAAAAAAGGGGGGGGGAGGGGAGGAAGGTAATGAGTAAGGGAGAAAATTGTACATTTCTTCAATATAAGGCATACTTTGCAGTGAATATGGATATCAGAACATTCCTGAAGATATTCATTCTAAACTGCGAAATGCAGGAAAATATACATACATATAAGCTAATTCTGAAATGTTTAATTAGTAAAAATTGCCCTATGTTGCAATCACAATTTGTGCTGACAATGAAAAACACAATTTGAAACCACGCATTTAGGCTGACTCCCTCTCCTATCTTCGTCATTCAAATAGCCTCCTCAGCTATGTATGTGGGGGCAGCTGCGATTACCTCTAATGAAGTTATGGCAGCAGAGAATTTGGCTCCGCTTCATTAACTTTGCTTGGTTCTTGGAGCTTTTATGTGTCATTCCCTCAAGCAACAGTGTAGATATCTATTCAAGATACATGTGAATTCAGAACACTTTATAATTTTTGCCCCAGGTAAGAAAGGTATCAAAATATCTTTTTCCTGATATGTATACATGTATGCACACTTCTCTGTCCTCTTGTGTACATGTGCACACACATAGACAAATGTATAAAATACCATGAGACCTTTGTCTTAAGAAGTAGTCAACAGTCAACAGCTAAATTCAAACCTAATAAAAAATGTGTCTTATAAGTGTAGGAATAATGAAATCAGAGATATTAGAAATTTTTAACTCCTCTAATCCACCTCATTGTAGTTAAAAAGTGTTTGCTCCAGCACATTTTTGTAGTGCTTTCTCTTGTTCAGTAATGAATGTTCTAAGCACAGAAACTTTTTCTGAGCTGTTATTTCGGGAAGAAGAATTATTTTCTAACTATGAGCCTTTGTTTTATATTTTGGAACTTTGTAACAGTGAATTATACTTTTGTGCACTATCCTAATCCTCTTCCATCTGAACATAGGGCACTCACACAGAACTGTTGTTATGTTTCTTTACAATCATTTTTTGGCCTTGCTGACCATGCTCTGGCTTGTTTGTTTGTTCATGTTTTCTCAGTCTTCCTTCATAATTCAATCTCTTCAGTCTCTTGAATAGTTTAGTATTCCAACTTGTGCCAGTTTTCCTTCACATTACTAATACTGAAGAGCTCAGCAAGCTCAGTTCATTATTCCATGGATAATCTAGGGGTGGTAAAACTTTATAACATGATGGGTTTCCTCCAGGTAGGGTTCAAAGTAATGCTAAATACAATTTAGTGCATGCTAAAGTTATTTCTTGCAGGTGTATATGCATGCATTGTTATAATGCTAATTTAATGTGTGCAAATCCAGATTAACTCCTTTGAAGTCAGTGAATATGTACCACCCTCCTAATTGTGTAGTAAGGTATTAGATTTGAAATAATAAAGATACAGTTAGGCAAGTCCTTAGACATCGTAATGTATTATCAGCGACACAGTATGATCCAAGTGATAATGAGGTAATAGAACCAAGACTTTGGACCACTCTCTTTACATGCCCGCATGCATGCTGTTTTCTGAAGCCTGTCATTTTAACATTGACTCACCAGCTGTACAAATACATCGGGCTGCTCTCTCAGTTTTTTAATGTATTCAGGCACATGTCTATTCTTGCCCTCTAAAGACCACATACGCAGTAGGACAGAAGCGTGAATTAGAGAGTATGTTGTTCTAGAGGTTTTCAGACTACTTCATTCTGGGTTTTGTCATTCCGTTTGACTGAAGAAAAAAAATTCAAGCTTAGCCTACAAAGGGAAACAATACCTAAAGGTCATTCAAGTAATTTCCTTCCTGATGCCTGAGACAAAATTACTTTAGCAGGTGTAATGGGGCAGAGCCACACTATGTTGGGTTGCTGGTAAGAGGTGCACTGGGCTGCTCTCATCTCAGGGTCTCATCTCCCCACTTCCTCTTGCAGCACTTTGTGACTCCATTCTTAGGCACTGAGGGTACGTTTAATGAATGAAGGCAAACAGCAGAGAGTTCCCAACATGGAATACAGGAATATTCCTAACATTACTATACAGGGATAGGGGCCTCACAGTGTAGGAACCAGTTACGTGTTTCTTACTCCATGAATGATATTTTCAATATTGTTACCAGTGTTGGAATAGTCCAGTGAAAGCAGATTTCATCAGATTTTATTATAAGAGACTTGCTGCCTACTCTGAAACCCATCTCCATACATATCCCAATTGTATGAATCTGTCTCCTCTTCTGAGGGCTTCCTTCAAAAGCAGGGTTTTGACTTGGCCCTATAGTCTAGAGATCTGATCAGTCTCATACATAACCAGCATAGTAGACATTTAGGTCTAAACTTTGGTGTGAGCCTCAGGCTTCATGTAATATTGTTTACTCAGATGACTGTCATCTGTGCTGACACTCCTTATCCTACAACTTAGAAGTCTGCTGCTTCTTTGGCCCTTCTTATGGCATGAAGGCACATTCTGCAGAAAGGAGGCAAGAATACAGGATAACCAGCCTCAACATTTATTCATCTCCTTCACAAATGCCAGAAGAAGACAACAGTGAAAAGGAAATGAAAACGTAGTTCAGCAATGGAGTCTTTACTACTGTTGTGCAAATATGTGTGTAAATTTATCTCTTTATTCCTGTTGTTTACTATGTAACAACAACAACAACAAAAAAGTTGCACTGCAGAGGAATTTGCAGTCTTATGAAGAAAAAGTTCAGTTGATCCTTCAGTTCTTTGAGCTGGAGTTAAAAGGGGCAAAGAGAAACAAGCACTTGGTGGGAGTGAATAGGCCTTTGTTAAAGAACAACAGAAACCAAGAAAGCCTCTCTCCATGAGGATCAAGAAAAACTTGTGTATTTTCTAATGTTTTAGATACATTTCTAGCAAATGTATCCTTACAAAATATGATCCAGGTAACAAATAAATAAATAAATAAATAAATAAATAAGATTTTTATATATATATATATTTATTCATTCTAAGTTTATAAGACGCCTGAAGGCTGTTTTAATTTGCAGAGGTTTCAAAGGATTGTAAGATCAGTAATAAGTATATGCAAAATAAGAAGATTTTCTGGTTTGTTCTTTTCCTTTCTTTATGGTTAAATGTTTGTGTGCAATGCACCTGGCAGGTTTAAATTGCAGTAGTGTTTAGGTATGCAATAGGGAATGGTGTTTAATTAATGGTGTTTAATTAATTTGATGTTGCTGTTTTTTAAGTAAATTGATGTAGGTTGTACCTTTTGAGCCCATTAACTTCATCATTCCCTTGAAGGTATGAAAATTTTGGAAGAAATTGGAATAAGTATTAAATAAAACCAAAAATGCTTATATTTTCATTTGAATCATTAGAATTTGTCCTTGGATTGTAAAGCAGATTTGCAGATTTTCATTACCTACTGTGAAGAGTTTTTGCATAAAAGCCAAAAAAGCAGGATGAGAACATTGTGCAATATTAAGCATATCAGGAGGCTGTACAAAAGAGAGACATGGAGTCATCTGCAGAAATGTCGTCAGGATCTGTAAGACTTGCAGGAAAAGAGTAGCAGAAAGCTTTCTTTGCTATCACATTGAAATGTGGATTAGACACCAGAACTGAAAATAAGACAGAGGAAATCAATCCTTCTAATCTTCAGTTGCATTTTATGTCATTTTTTTCTCCTGTCTCTTTCCATTATTGACTTCCAAAAATACATTTATTTTTTTGTAAGAATGCTTCAGCCGCAACTTTTCTCCTACAGGCTGGTTTGATCCTGTGCTTACACATCCCAACAGGGGATTTGATTTCAGGGGGCAGTGAAAGTGTGGGTAAATCTAGCTGCCCCTTCTCACCCTATGCAGCAGGGCAGGGATCCCAGCAGGGTTCCCCGCTGTCATTGCCGATGCTGCTGTCAATCTCACAACTTCTCACCCAGATGGCATTGCAGGTACAGGCTCATGGACATCCCCACAGCTAAGGAGTGGCATGGAGCAGCTGCCCTGGGCAGAGGATCTGCTGCCAGCCAGCCGCTGCAGCTCCCCTGGGGTATTTTTAGAAGTCTCTGAACTTTAGAGTTCAAGATGTGCCAGAAGCAGTTAGGAAAAGTTCAGGCAGCAATGAGCATTTGAGTGCTTGCTATCTAACCTGCTGGTCTGACAGTGTCAATAAAACTAGCATGACTGTCTTTAACCAAATTTAAGTGGATCAAACTTACAAATGCAGGTCAGTCTGATTCGGTTTTCTTGTCTCCATCCAGAAACGAATTCTTCTCAATGGAAAATCTCACCATTTGTTAAAAGTGATTAAATTATATTTTTAACAGGAGAAATTTTTAAGAACAAAATCTTTTTTCCAGGAATTAGAGATTTGTAATTTATTCCAGAGTAGTTTGGGCTGAGCAAGTATTTAACACCACTGGTGAGCATGCTGCAGTGGCAGGCTTTGAGAGGAAGAGTGGGGAATGACAGTGGGATAAAGGAAGAAGTGGACTGTGCTGCTGAATGAGCAGAACAGCCAGGAAAATGCTGGAATGAATTAAACTGGGAAATATATGTTTGTTTCAGAGTAAGGAGTGAGGAAAAACTTTGCTTAGTCTGTCATGGAGTTAACCTCAGTGGACCACTTACTGGATTCCAAGGAATGAAGAACTGTGTTTCCATTAAATCATGTTTAAGATGAATAAAAATTTCCTGCTGCTTCAAATGTTCCACCTTTTATTTCTGTAATGCTCCTAAGAAAGAGATTTATTAGGGAAACAAGTTGTGAGGAACACCTTCAGTAGGAAACTTACTCCATAGCTAGCTGGAGTACGCTTGGCAGGTTTCTCTCTCCCCTGAGGTGTATTGAGGCTGTTGGTACCTGGGCTGGCAGCCAACATGGTGACTTCAGTGTTCGAAGGCTGGGATCACAAAAAGGTTACTTGGGATGTATGTGTGGGGTTAGAGGGAAGAAAATCGCTGCCTCTAACTCTGTTCCTCATTCCCTGGTCCTAATAAGAGCTGAAAAAAATAAGGCAACTAGATTTAGTGTCTGCTGTTCCCTCGCAGTGGGTTGCAGGACGTCTTTCCTTCTTCTCTGTATTTCGGTACCTACAAAACTCTGAATGTACACTGCTGTTTCACTGTACCTGTTCCTGCTTTGCCTCTCACGTTTGTGCACACGCTCCAGGGCTGGGTATTGCTTTCACTGCCTGCATTTCTCTGTGCCTGTGGGGTGGAAGCTCAGAAATCATTAAATCACTAAGAAAATATAATGAAATGTTTCATTTTTGCTACTGTTGAGTCTCTCAGCTGAGCACTTGTAATGAGCTCTTCCTGAAGCGGAACTTCCTAAAGCATATTGATTTGTGACCAGCGATTTGTCACTGGTCTACTTATACATATACACATCCAATAGATGTATTTTTAATTTATATCTATTATTTAGATCCATAAGACAAGGCCACAGTTTTTCTTCTGTTAGTTTATTCCATTTTCCAGTATAAGCTGCTGTAAACAAGTAAAAAGATTTGGATGAGTCTTTGGGTGAAAAATGGACTTCTGTCTAAATACTGATTTAGTATTAGTATTAGTATTAGTATTAGTATTAGTATTAGTATTAGTATTAGTATTAGTATTAGTGGGAACAGATTGGATTGCATGTGGTCCAGGCAGATTTGTGAAGAAAGATGAGTACAGAAGCAAAGTAGTTGAGTGTAAGAATCTTCTGTGCTGTAGATCTAAATGAAGGGTCGGAAAAAGGAACAATTCCATATAGTCATATGTAAGCTACTGCTCCTTTCAGGGGTCACTTTACCCATTTAGCTGTCCTTAATCATTACTGAAACAAAACTTCTTAACATTTTCTAAAGGTTATCTGATAACATGGTTTTCTGAGCTAGGACTATGTGGCACTTAGCCACTACAGAATACAGCCAGCCCATGGATGTGTACAATAAAGGAACAGGTCTTTCATATTTTCTGCTTGAAGCTATATTTCTGCTTCCTTTCTTTGGCTCCCTTTGTATATAGTTGTCTAAACTGTTTTTAAAACCTGTAGAAAACCGCTGTTTTCAGTAAGTAATAAAGATCCAATAAACTTATATCTTGAAAGATTGGAGCTTGCATTCATGGAGCCAATGAAAGGTTGTCAGTTTGAATTATATTATCTTTGCCTTTAGGCTACAATTTTTAAATACTGTTTTCTGAGCATTCACTCAATTCTTTTAATATTTTTTTTCTTGTGATTCTGCCATGAACAGAACGCTACTTACTGTTCAGCATAGGAGTTTATGAGTGTGTTCAGTGAGGCAGTTGTGTCTCATCAATGTGTTAAGAAGCTGGGAGGTAAAAAGAGTTTGGCACACCCCTTCTAAGTGCCTCAGTTGAAATCTTCTTCAAAGTGTTTAAATTTTCCACTTACTATAATTTATTTCACATGTTCAGCCAAAAAAGTTTTAGTGTCTGTCTTGTTACACTGCTAAAGATAGAAATTGAGATACACCAAATAATGATCTATACATGCGTGGAAACATTTTGTGGGGAAAAGATGGAATCTCATTTGAAAAATCATTTCCGTCATATTCTTCCCTTACAGCTATTTTGGGAGTAGACACCGTATAGACCTTTGGTGTGAGCTAAAACAGCTTTCTTTATGTTCTAACATAAAGCTCATTAAATATTTCACAAGACTCCTACAGCTTGCATGGCTGTCCAGCTGTCTGGCCAGGCTCTGCACAACAGGTGTTTAATTATGATCTTAGTCACAAACACCAAAAGTCCCTGGTGCTGCCTTTCAGTACTTTCTAGTAGCTCAAAATCTAATAGTTTTAACATAGTATCACTATTGATTATAGCTCCAGTGTTTATTATACTAGCTGTGTAATAAATCCAGTCAACATCATTTGGTCTAAAAAGGCAGCTACTAAGACTGAATTATTATTGTTTTCAGAACTGTAATAATAATAATAATAATAATAATAATAATAATAATAATAATAATAATTACACTCACACCTACTTTTTCCATCTTTTGCCTTTTTAAACATCAACGTGTTTTACCCAACAGGTCTAACAAACTGCCATATGCTTTCTAGTCTCAAGGGAAGTAGTTCCAGCTTGAAAATCAATGTCACAACCAGTCAGTGGTAATGGATGCTTACAGCAGCAAGTTTATATAAACTAATGGGACACTGTGCAACAGCAACTCATTTAGATGAAAGGGTTGCCTAATCTCATTCAAATGTTTTGGACAGTAAAAGACGAATGTTTGTAAAAGCTAATCAAAATGGTAATTTGTTCACTGATGAGCAAGCTGCCTGCAATTGGTACACTGGAGATCCTACCAAGGAATACTTACAGCGTGCATTAATTTGAGCTTTCTTTTTTTCTTTTTTTAGTTTCATATTTATGGAATGCAAAATGACACACCCTTATTAATCAGTGTAAAAAGCCTAATTTATAGTGGAGCTTTTACATGCATGAACATCAGCCCTTCTGGATGAGCTGAAATAAATCTGCAGAAAAACAAAGTTTTCACTATGCCTATGAAATTCAGATGGATTTCACAAAAATGCCCAGAAATAATCAAGACCTGGATTTGAGTAGACTTTGAAAAGAGAAAGTTTAAGTGATAGGCCTTAAATAAAGGGGAGTTTAAAAAGAATCCTATCTTCATATATATGGTGTGGTTTGTCGCCTCAATTATGATATGTATGGATCAAAGTCTGCAGAAACATATTATTTCTATTCTGCGTGCCATTGACAGGCCATTCTTGGTGATGCTGGTGACATCTTGCTTATTTCCACAGAAGGATTATTTCAGTCACTGCTGCTAATACATCATACCCTGGTGTCTCTCAGAGGAATTAAAAAACTCTTCTATTATAGCGTGGAGTGGAAAGTGGTCTTCAGTGTGAAGTACAAAAGCTGTAGATATGCACATGGTTTAAAGACCATACAGTTTTCCTTTCTTTTCATATGCTATATGGTAATGCACAGAATCTCATTGTTTCCGTTGCTTGGGACAACCATAAAATATTTTTTACCTAAAGTATCTGTTCGAGTTAGCAAGGATGAGATTGGCTCGAGATTACATGCTTATCATGTCAAGCAAGCTTTCTGCCCTCTAATTATGAATGGTTACCAACAAGATATCCAGACTTCCCAGTTAAGCTGGCATCTATTTCAGTTCTCACTTAACATAGCACATAGCCTGTTCTACAAAACCAACTCTTATTTTCAATAAATACCATGTCAAGATGATTCCTCTCTAGATTTGTTTCCATTTAGAGCATATAATACCAAAAGATGTCTTGAGACACTCCTTTCTCATTGTTTAGGATAAAATAATCTGAACATTTCAGATCCACATGTTAAAGTCTGTTTGAGTTCTGCTCTAGAAATGAGAGAAATTGTATGCAGAAGAAAGGGCAATCATTCCTAATTGTGTGTGTTTAATTCTAACGTGGATAGCTTGTAGGGGTTTGTTTAAAAAGTGCTGAAACACACAGCCAGTGTATATCTTAATCTCCAGTTGAGATGTGGTGTTCTCAGTTTAAATAACTAGTTAAGAAGAGCTATTTAAACAACCCTTTGTAACATGGAGCCAAAACTTGCACTGTTGATCTTTTAAAATGTAGCTAAGCCATGTTTTGGTAATGTATGTGTAACTCTTTCTGTTTGTTTATTTCAAACTCTTCCAAACTCTTCCAGCAGCTTGTTTTACATATATTTAAAACTGTAGTTTCATTGAGAGGTCCTGTGGCCTCTTGTTTGCAAATATACAGGGAGCATCAAAGGACATTATAAATACACTGAAAATTTCCTCTAGCAAGAAACAGAACCACCGTGTTATTTGTGCACTACGTACATTTACAGTCTATTTCAAAGGTCTCGGTTACCTTAGCTCTGAGGCATGGAATCTCTCTTGAGAAGTGTGAATAGGTCCTATATATAAACATCAGCCTTGCAGATGAAACTCAGTGTTGTCACTAGTCAGTGTACACACCAATGTGTTGCATGTTGTCTGAACAGTGATCTGAAGCATTTGTAGCCCTGTGAAATTCAGAGAAACACCGGTTTTGGCATTGTTTTAAAATCTGCTCCACAGTCTCTTGAAGTCAGTGAAAAGATTCCCATGACCTAAATGTTGCTGTGGAAGGTCTGGTCTCAGAGGGAGCTTACCAGCATTTTCTGATAGGACCCCAGGTTGGATAAAAAGTGAAAGACTGACAAACTATATTATTAAAGATCAGAAAGCATAAGAGCTTGTGAAATGTGGCGCCTTTTAGTATAGCAGGTCATCTATTCACAGAGCTCCCCCTTCACATCAGCCTGGAAATAGAACTGTTGAGTGAGCGTGGGTAACACGCTCATTACAAAACTCTTCCAAAACAGCCATGTGAAGAGAACATTGTTGAAGGATCAAGTTGAAGGATCACTGAAAGGCTAGATAATATCCATCTCAAATTTAACTCTGCTTCTTTGTGATCTTGTATTGTGAAATTATCATGTCATTTCTTTGCAGGCTTACCTCCATCTTTGGAATTAACCAGGAATTGAAATACGATCCTTGGCTGTAGATCAATACTGTCTTTTTTTTTTTTTTTTTTTTTTCTGCCTCGGAAGGCAGTAAAATTTCAGCTCAATGTTTCTGAGGGAACTGAGTCTCTCCTTTTCTGTGTTACAGTTTTCTTTGACAATGCTGAACCAGCCAATTAAATAATATTTTCAGCTGGTCACAAGGTTCTTTCATCAGATATGAGATGCCTCAGTTTGATTGCAGAGGTGCCAAATCTTTAAACTTGAGGCTTGATAATAAGCAAAATGCAAATGTGCATACAAAGTGCTACACAATATTAGTCTAAAAATATTTTTCTTTGTTTCTTCAATTGCTTACCCCAATTTTTATTAAACTCAATTCTTTGTCCATTAATTCATACATGTTATAATACACACTCAATTAACATTTCTAAAGGCACTCACATACTACCAAGCAGCACTGAAAGCCCCCAGAGGAATTTAAAATATTGTGTTCAGATGCGGTTGCATAATTCCTATCCTCAAGGAATGAAGATGAAAAAAATATTGAATTACTTCAAGGTTATTCAATATTCTATGTACTGAATAAGTTAATTGGAGTTCTTTGGAAAAATATGCTGATGTAATTAAGAAAAGTGTTATAATTCATAATACTATAATTCACAATAATTCACGTAGAGGTTAAATTGCATTTTATTCAGGTAGTTTTCTGAGTGCTTACATTTGCAGTGTTAGTAAAGCTTTCAAAGTAAAGCTGAACAAACCTCACAATAGTGAAGCACTCTGAGTGCCTCCTTTGTCTGCCATCTTACTACTCATTAAAAATCATGTTATATTCAATTTTTGAGGTCTTTGAGTCATCTTCCATTCAAGAATGAAAGCAGTAAGATGACCCTTGTTGATTAAACTTGGAGAAGGCACTTGTTACCATAGGCCAACTTCCTTCCTGGTGTTCCCAGTTGTATTGAACGGGTGTCCTCTATATCCTGCCTAGCCTCATATCAGAAGAGCAGAAAGGATATAAGACTGAGGTTGTGGGAAGGGTTCATTTCAAAAGAGTTCCTTTCTTTTTAGTCTGATGTCTTGGCCTGATAGTCGTTCCAGGTTGGAATATGCCCTCTCTGTGTTTGCTGGACAAAGGCAGAGTCATTTCTCAAAGGTGTTCATTTTGTGCATAAATTGATGTTTTTTTTCCACAGGACAGAAAAGGACACTTATAAAATTTTGAGTCTATCATTTAAGGTAGGCTCAAGCCTTTTTTTTATGAAAATTCATTGACATTAACATGGTCAAAATAATACATTTTTCCTAGACTCTTTTTTTTTTTTTTTTTTTAGAATAATAAAAATGTGTAGCTGAATATTTCCAGGGTTTCAGCCCAAGGCAGACAGCCAGAATGGAAAATTTTAGCCCAAACAATTTCATTCAAGCAATTGAAAACAAAAGTATTGGGTAACCTTTGTAAAATCTATGGACCACATGAGACTGATAGAGTAGTCATTTTTGGCATTAAACTACTAGAAAAATTTGATTATCTACTTAATTTAGGAAAGATCTACAAATCAATTGACCAAGAGTGCAAATAAATACTAGTTCAGAGACCCTTGCATCTTTTATGTGTGTGTGTATGTTGCAGTGCTTTTAAGCAAACTGAAATAGAAACTTTTATAATCATGCAAAAAAAAACATTTCAAATTGTGTGTTTTTAATAATCAACCCACTAAAGCTTAACTTTTGCCTAGAAACTTTTCTTGTTAGTTAAAGAGTCAGTGAAGAAGGAAAGAAGTACACTTTCTGAATGTGCAGAAGTGCATCTGTTAAATTTTCTCTTAACACTACCCCGTTTCAAATTTATAAAAGTAAAATATGGAACTAAAGCCCTAGATTAATATGTTAGGTGGGTAGAAAATACTTTTTAAACAATTGTTTTGCTGTCAAACTGAATAAAGACTTCTTTAGAGTGATTGCAGATTGTCTGCCTGGAATCTCTTTTTATTAAATATTTTCAGCAGCAAACTGGATGTCAGAAAATTTCCACATTTGAACATGACACCAAGCTATGAGGACTTACAAGATTTTTGGAAGATAAGGTCAGAGTGCAAAATAATCTCACTGAATTGACAAGTGATCTGAAATCAATAAATTCAATAAGGAGAACTGCAAAGTCTCTGTGTGCAATTAGGGAGAGGAAATGAAATGGCCAAATGAAAAATGGGAGATAATTGGTCAGCAGCATTGCAGAATTGGAGGTAGGCATAATAATTTGCAAACTGAATCAGTAACAACATAAGTGTGTCAGATAAATTCATGGAAATGTCCATTTCATGGCAGAAGGCAATTTTACTCCAGACTGATGTGTGCAGTTTTATTCAACACACTTAGCAAAGATGTAAGCAAAGTGAAGGAAGTCTGGAGGACAGCAACAGGAGTGATAAGAGGTATGAAAGGAAATAAGACCTGCAAGGAAAGCTAGAAATGACATGGTTTGTTTAGTCTGGAAAGGAGAAGGCCTCAGAGTGAGAGAAAAGAACTTGATAATAGTCTTCAAACTGTTATTTCCATAGTAATTATCAGTTGTTCCCCACATCCTCTAAGGACAAGGCTGGAAGTTACTGACATAATTTGCTATGGGGATACATAGGAGAAACTTTTACTGGGCAAGCAGTTGATGACTGAAACAGATTGTTTTGGAAGAATGAAAGTAATGGTCCCCAGATAATTACACATTTATCAGAAAAACAAAAACAAAACAAAACAAACAAAAAACATTGAAAGCATCTATTGATCCTTCTTCAGCTCAGCAGGATGGTATAATGACATTCAGATCCTTCCCAATTCTACTTCTCCACTTTGATTTGGTCCATTACATTAGCTTCTGTGTGAATGGTATAATAAATAAAGCATGCATTTCTTGCCTTTTAGCAGCAATCTATAACCTGTAACATTTTGTTATGAAAACTGTTCTATCTCCACTAGTTCTGTTGGAGGACACGGTGTTGTTTTTTGATGCTGATGAATTATATATTTTCCATAGATTAGAAACAAATAATATAAATATATTCTATAAATTTCTGCATATGCCATGTATTGCATATATTTTTATATTATATGTGCTATAACAGTTAACCCATTTTTATGGTATCTCCATACAGTCTATGCTAGGTCTGTGTGGAATGTTCATTCAAAAATGGAAAGTTTAGATAAGTATCTTTACAATCTTACAAATTAAACCTTTCCTATGAAATGTACAAACAGTCATAATTTTTGACTCTAATATGAATCCTATTTCAAAGTGAAAATGAGCAAATCTAAAAACTGCCATCTTAGATTCATAAAATCAGAAAAATCAGAAGTGTTTTGCCACCAACTTAAGTGGAAATATGACAGAGATACTTAATGAGCAAACTGTGGCACCAAAATTCACTTTTTAGTTGCTTGTATAAAACTGCATATTTCCTGATACAGGTCTGGGATGTGTGCCATCTATGAGTGATGCCATCATTTTGTGTTGTGGTGCATAGCATTACAAGCCTGGCATTTTCCACTTTTTTCATTCAGCTTTTTTTTTTTTTTTTTTTTTTTTTTTCCAATATCTCCTACTGTGCTGAGTTCAGTTTCCTGTCTACTTAAATTTCTGGAATCCCTCTAGTGATGTCCCATGTTCTTACCCTGACTTTAGCTGAGCCAGAAATTTAAACAGAGTAACACGGTATGCCCAAAGAAAATACAACTTGAACTATTGGAATGAACTCTATAAACCATAAAGGAAAAATGCAAATTGAAATATAACTTCATAGTTACTTCCAATAAGTTTTGCCAGGATAATTCTATTGGTTCCATGGTTTTATAACTTGATTTTGTGCATTAGGACATTTTCTGTGAATTAGGACATTCTCCAGTGTCTGGTCACCTTTAATCTCTGCTTGCTGTAGCTTGAGCTGTTGTGGCCATTAATATTAAATGAACATGAAAATTGAACTCCTGCACAGACATTTGTAAAAGTGTGCCAGTTCATTTTCAATATTGGAAGAGGGGCATACTGTGAAACAGGGTCCAGACTTGTAAGCTCTCTGGGAGCATTAGGCAAGGGCTTTGAGTGCAGCTGCAGCTAACAGCAGCACCTCAAAGGAAAAGGAAGAAAGCAGAGGATGGTGTGGATGCAGCAGCAGGGCTTTGAGGATGAAGAAAGATGCAGTTGACACAAGGCAGGAGAGGGCAGCATATTTAAAGAACAGTTGCTAATAGGTTAAGAAAAAATGTACTAAAGGAAGAAATAGAAATTTTGCACCCTAGCTTAAACTGGAGTTCATTAAATCCTATGGATTTCATAATCCTTCCTGAAATGAGAAGGATTATCTTTCTTTTTTTTTTTTTATTAATCCTACCCAGTGTATTTACATTATTCAGTTAATAAGTAGGCTCACTTCGCTTCATATTGAATAAGTTCTTCTGTACCATGTACAATAAATTAAGAAAATCTATCACATTTTCAGCTTGAGAAATATAAATAGAAATAACATGATTTTGTGTTATTTGTCCTTGTCAACCGTAAACATGGTTATCAAAAGTAATTTGTCTAGAACTAGAAAACTCTCCTACAGCCAGCGTGGTCTATACATACAAAAGAAAGTTACTTCCTCCAATTACCAGGTCAACAAGAAAAAAAAAAAGTATTATGAACAACAGAATTCATGAAAATAATTATTTCTGATTATAACAGCTGTAATTTTGGTACTTCAGTATTATCTCAAAGGCCTTCATTTTTACAAAAAGCCACTAATAACTAAGTAATGCTACCACGCAACAAGATTCTGGAATAAGCTATATCTCTAATATTTATCGTTTCTAAAATTAGATTACACATTGCATAAAACTTACGGACATATAACAAGAAATAAATAACTTGGTTAGGTGAATTTATCTTAAAAGGGCTTGTATTTACCAACTGCTTGAATATGGCTTCTTCATCTCTGAAAATAGCGCATTGGTTGCCTCCTCACCAAGAACTGAGCCAACTCACATCTGCCAGGATTTGAAGATAAATACTACAAGGTGCATTTAGCCAACCTAATTCACATATACACAAAATATATTTATGTGAAAGTAAATGTTACTGCACCTGTAAGTAACATTTTAGGCAAGCATTGTTCTGAATTAATGCTATCACCACAGAGATGCAGAGGAATGATTAAACAACTGATGATGATGAAGGATTTTGAAAGAACAAGCCAGTATGAGCCTCATCACCTATTGAGCAGTGATAATTCTTTTGCAGAAGGACAGGAAGGATGTGAGAGATTCTGGCTAAGGCAAGGACCTTTTTTTGGCAGTTTGTAGTTGGGTTTTATGTTTTTATTTGAGATTCAACATTAACATTTTACTTGGACTCACCCCTCCATGCTGTCAGTCCTGGGGTAAGCACAGCAGAACCAGAAGCTGGGTGCATTTGTCATGCTGAATTGGTGTGATTTCTTATGCTGATAAGGAACAATAAAGGCCACAGAGAACTAATAATAATGAGGTGAGTTTGGCTAGTAGAGGTGTAAGGTAGTGAGTCTGGTTGAAACATCAGTGATGTAGAAAGGCTGCCGGATCTGCATTCCCAGTGCAGGTTGTAAACACACTAGCTTTTTTTCCATCAAACACATTTTTTTCGTGAAGGTCAGCCTTTCCCTCACACATATGCCAAATCCACTTGCCTGTTAGCATTTCTTATCAGTTACTCCTATAAGGAATGATGAATACTTAATGTGTTGAGTGTATACAGTATTTGCTTTCTGGTGAGATTCCAGCTGTAAAATCACTTAATATTTCCATGATTAAAATATTAGGAACCTAAGAGAAACATATTTATCTGGCTGTCCGAAACCACCATAGTTACTCTAAAAGCCTTAGTTCAGATAACATTGTGTGTCTTCTATACAGTTTAGTTCTTTAGAAATGGACAGGTCCCCAGAACCCAGAATCAAGTGCACCTCTAAAAAGCACTGTAACAAGAGGAAACGCCAAATTAGGCCTGCAATTCTGAATTTGGTTGTTAGACTTGAAGTTACTCATAGGAAGGTAGGAAAGGGGAGAGACTACTACCCAGGGCTTCCATGTGGAAAGTGTTCAGACATTTAAGCAGCACTGTTTTTGTTAACTCAATCTTCTCTTGTACTCTGGGAAAACACCAAGTTTTCCCTCCAATAATCAAACGCTTCTAGGTCAAGAAGGGACGTTACACTAGAAATACAACAAGGTACACATGTTGCCTTTTCAGATGGGCTAATGCTTTTAAAAATAACAAGCATCAGAACATAATGACATAAAACTATACTCTTAGAAGGTATCTCCTGTCATATCCCTATCTTGTTGACTGGTAAGTGCAGAGATATATAGAAAATATTATCAACATGATATTTAGAATATCAACATAACCTTTTGTAAGGATAAACTACTCAACAGTAATGCAAAGTGTGGAAGGAGAAGATGGTACAAACAGGCACCTACTGACACAGAGCTAATCTCATTGTGCATGTATTTGAAGTTGATTTAGTGGATGGCTGCAGTAGTCTGAAGGATTCATAGTTGCTTTAATTAAAGGATTAGAGTCAAATACAACTTAAGCACTTATGTGCATAATGTTCTGTTCTCTAGGAGGAAATTTTCAATAGATACAGCTATAAGTGTAGATGTACTCCTGCTCTGTCATACTGATCCCCTGCTGTCTAAATGTCTTGATATAGTTCTTAAACTGTACAGAATGTTTTTCATACCATTTAACAGAAAATTGCCCCTTTAAAAAAAGAAAAAAATGTGTCATGTCTGGATTGTAAGTGAAAATGCTGGTATCTAGGAGGTAGCTAACCCCCCACCTGCTGGGACAATAAAATCTTTGACAATACAATGTCTCTGGACTACTGGTGAGGGAGAAAGGTTTGCTGCACTTGAGAGACTATGGCTTTCTTTACAGCCTGCTGGTTTGGATTAGAATCAGATATGAGTTTCCAAGTCAGCATGTATAGTACCCTGCCAGGGAGTTCTTGGAGCTGCTGCTTCTTCTTTGTAAAATGCAGAGGAAAAAAATAAAATAAAAATGGAATGGCTACTGGCAGCTTTTCACTCCTGTGTTTGGGATATTGTAGAGACAGCAACCAGTGCTGTCTGGACTTTGCTGAAATGAGTGCTGGGTGGGCAGTGTGGTTTCTCACTCTTGGTAGATTTTGTTAGTAGTACAGCAGTATTAGAAAAGAAAGGAGGGCTTTCACTGAGGGGAACACTAACAACATGCTTTTAATATTTGAATGAAGCAATAGTTCTAGCTTTTGTGAAAAATATAGTGAAGAGTTTATTATATGTTTAACAATTTCATAGTTACCTTCAAAAGGAAAACACAGTTTTGGAAAATATAAAATGTATTTTCCCCTAATAAACTTTTTTTTTTTTCATTTTCTAGAAAGAAGGTTGATCCAAGTCATTATATTTAATGTGATTTACCCAAGATGCACTACAAAAGTTTGTAAAGAATTTCTACACAGTTGTTGTTTGTAAGATATTCAGAGTCTCTGCTGACTCCAAAGCTTAGATGGTAACAACAACAATACTTAGCATTTTAGTAATATTTGTAGAGAAAGAAGTATCAAAAGCTTTACAGGGGATATTATCAGCTAGGTAAACTAAAGCACAGAGAAGTCATCCCAATTGTCCAAGTTCAAGAGAGCCTACATTATTCCTTTGGACACCCTCATAAACATGATACAGTACCCTCTCTGCTTTTCTAAATTTATTACATACCCTGGTCCAGGTTTTAATGATTAAGGAAGCAAAATTATATTTCTGCCAGTTCTGCCAGGATATGTTTTGGCAGAAGGCTCACCGAGCAGTTGTGATGCCTCCTGCAGATGGAGGTTCACCTCCCTATTGCTTAACAGTTTCTGTGATGCTTTGAGAAAGTACCTTAGTCCTCTGTCTGTAATTTTCCATCAAGGGAGCTACATCACAGATACACTAAGAAAATAAAGACACTTATAAATTTGCCAAGTATTATGGTAACTATAAATGTTGTTTAAACACAAGTTGTTTAAACAGAGTATTTGGGGAGAGAGATTACAATTTACTCAATTAAATTTCATATAATTCTACCAAAAATAACTTTTAGAGAAAGCATTCTAAAAAATGAATGACTGCAGAACAAGTCTTTTGATACTGTCCCTGTATTCCATTATTTAAAATCTTTTCTTTATAAAAGAGAAAACACATGAAAGGAAGACATTACTCATCCAGCTTCTTTACTAGCTACACTCTTTATGAGTTCTGCATCTTCATTTTGTAACCTTAAATGGAATTACTGCGTTTGCTAATTATAAACTAACTACATGATTAAAACAAAGTTCCTTTTCAGCATTCAGTATTGCTGCCTATGTTTTGTTGTTGTTGTTGTTGTTGTTGTTGTTGTTTTTTCTTATGAGTTTTGGCAGAGATTGCAAAACATACATATCTATGAAATATAATATACCATATGCCTATATTATGAAATGACATTGTCTTTTTTCCTAAAAGTTAATAGAGGGTGAGGCTCTCAAACACTTGTGGCTTGACAGAACAAATCTTACTCAAAGTGAGTTGTATTGCTAAACTTTTTAGATGCAGGATTCCACTCATACTTTGAATGTTATAGCAATGAAATCTATATAATTTATCCCAATCAGCAGACATCCAATGTGAATCACAAAGAAAACAAGATTGTGGTAATGTAAGACCATAAACACATTAAAAGGTATACTTCAGCATCTTTTTGCTTACAACAACATTTATTTTTTTCTTGGAAGCAACAGAAGGAAAAGCAGTGGGCTTCTTAACATTAGCTAACTGTGCTCTGTGAAGTCCTTGGAGGTGTTACCACTTTCCTTAATAGCCAGTGATGAAGAAACTCAAAGCCTGTTCAACAATAAAACTGAAAAAGCTGATGTTTCAGAAACCAACACAAAATTTTCCTTGCTCACCTGTGTGAAGAAAGCAGCTATTTTCTCTTGCATTTTAGGGGGAGAGCTTTTCGCCTTTAGAATTAACTTTGCCCCATGGGCTAAATCCAGAGGTCTTGGCTGGCAGGGATCCAGTCGCCTTACTCAGAGGTCCAAGGTAGGCTCCTGCATCTCCTTATCATCCTGGGGAACAGGATGATAAAGCTTAGAGGCCAGACCTGATTTGTTTATAAGAACAAATTATTCTGGCAGAGAATGCCAGCAGCCTCACAGCAGACGCTGTCAGATCTTTTAGCATTTAGTTAGCTTTTATCTTCTGTATGGTGGATTGTACTGCCTTCTGCTGTGCCATAGTATGAATACTAATTTCACCAGGCTTCATTGTTAATCTGTAGAAAGGATTCTGCTAATTGTAGCATTGGATTTTTTTAATTTTTATTTTTTTACTTGGTTAACTAACCTGGTAATGAAGCTTTTTGTGCCATCTGCATCATGTCAGCAAAGTAATCTTCAGATTAGAAAGCAGCTGGGCATGGTTTTCCTGACAGATGGTATCCTGTCATCTCTTTAGCAGCTGTTTGGACATGGCTGCATGTCAACGCCACCATGATATAATCACTGCAGTCCTGTGCAGTAAACCCAGTGTGACCCTTAAGACACTTGGCATCATGCTGTTGGTGGCATATTTTGCAAGAATATTTTGAGGAAAGGGTATGGAAACAAGAAATCTGAGCATGTGTCACATATGTCCTTCCTCCACACACTTTTATGTGGAGAGACAAATGTGTTCAAGCATTTTAACAGTAAGTCTTTTGCTGGTTGCAAACCTAAATTTTGAATTTAAGAAACTGTATAGAGTTGCTATGAAACCATACCAGTTTTACTGTACTAGTTTTACTGTTGCTTCATTCTGGTTTTATTCCACTATTGTTGGAGACAGAGTCTTTTATATTTAGGATTTAAAGTTCTAGGCCTTGTCAAACAGACTTTTTTTATATCATTGAGAGAATATTACTGGAAATAGTGGAAATCTGCTTTGAGTGCTTACATAAATTTTTTCTCTCACTTGATACATGCTATCATGGTAATTTCTACTGAGTCAGAACGGTGATAGAAGAGTTAACAGAACTCCAAACACTGAGGAAAACTAGAAACAGAATCATTTTCTATGTCGGAATTTAAATGTTTAACCTGGTATAATGAGATTCTTTACATTTTTAGACTCTTGTACTGAACATTACAAGTCTTAGCTGTGTGTTGTACATCAAAGAGCTTAGTACTCTTGACCATTTAATGTGCCCTCAAAGATAGCATCTTTTTTCTTCTTTTCCACGTATGCATCTTCCACTTAATCTTGTTATTTGTTTTTTCTCTGCTTATGGTTGAAGTACTGAGTGTAACATTAACAGATGTGACACAGATACGCATATGTCTTGGTGACCAGCCCTATGGAAAACTTAGTCGGAAGTATTTTTGAGTCTTGTGTGTGTTTATATATACACATACATGTATTTGCATCCAAGCCACTTTGGCCACTATCTCAGAGTTCAAAGAATCTGCAGTATGAGTGCTAATTTTGTCCAGATGTAAGTTGTTTTGGTCAAACTGAGTTGTACGTAGGACTTCACCACAGGAATCTCATTTCCGGTGCCTCCTTCCTTGACCTTTTCTGTATAGCTAATTAGCAAGTATTGTGACTATCAGTGAGAATTGGCAGGTGATGATTAGATTCTGTCTTTCTATGGGGGATATTATATTGATTATATCACCAGGCAACACAGCTTGGGTCAGTAATATGTGCTTGACAGAGCAAACTCACGTGGCCATTAAATCATTCAGTGTTGGTTAAGATTTAAACAAGTTCCTCACATAGATACAGAACATATTTGCAATGCAGTTAAGTGTGCAACTATAGACTTCCTAGCTTCTTTTGGATTTTTATCTTTGTTTGTTAGTCTTTTTCTTTTTTTTCCCTACCCTGTCATGGAGAAATTACAAACATACTTCATGATTTTTGTAGGTTCTCAGTGCTTAGTAGTTATGGAGATTTACCATGCTCTTTTTGGTCTAATTCTCACTTACAAAGGAGCAGTGAACAATAACAAATATTCTATGTCTCTGACATTATTGTTTCCATAGGATGGTTAAAAAGGGCTCTTAAGGGTATGACATTTTTTCAGGGGTGATGAATGGGCTTTGCTTTACTAGAATACAATATTAAAAGACTAAAAGACACTTTCCAAATAACAACAGCTCTAACTTTCTGAGGATTCCACTTTTCATTTGCGTTTTAGAAGCATGAGATATTCTTTAATGGTTACAGATCATGCCAGTGAAATATAAGTCCGTGTCCACATACTTAGGTTAAAACATTTTAAACTCGTCTGTCTGCGGTTATGCTTGTTGATAATCTTTTGCATTGTCAGCATACAGATAAACATTTTGGCCTTCATGTTACACACCCATTGAAACTCTTATAGTGCCAGACAATAAAAGAGAACAAATAAGTAAATTTCTAGATGTCAAAACATTAGCTAAAATTGATCCATTAACAGAAAGAATTTTCCTTTTAACATGTTGTTTTTAAAAGTTGATTTTGCTTATTTGTAGCATACATGATTTCCTAAACATTTTGCCATCTAATCAGTGTTCATCACAAAGACGTATCTTTTTTATATTTTTAACTGTAAATATTGCACAGTATATTTTTCCACATTTAACAAATTAATGTTCATTACAGGCAGCTTAAGACACCACTCCACCTAGGTTTTGCAGCTGCTCTGGTTTGCACAAGATCCTGCCAAATCTCAGGGCTGTGGAGTTAATAGGAGCTGGATCATCACCCAGGCACACCCAGCTGCTGCTGCAGTTTGGCTGATGATTCAGAGGGTGACCCTCTCCTAAGTCAGTACAGCCAGAAAAAAAGGTCTTATTGTTTTGTGCTGTTGGAGGTATTATCTTTTAGGTGAAAAGTTAAACAGAGGTCAGGTCACTAGAGTTTGAAGATTCAGACTGCTTTGGAGCCTGTACATAGGGGTGTAAAACCTAAACCTATGACTTTGGTGCTTGACCTACCATCTGCACCTTTGTTTGGTTTGAGCATTCACTTTTATTCTTATCCCCAAGACTGAGTGTTATTTGCTATGTGGTGTGAAACAGCTACTCTCTTTCAACCTGGAGATGCTTATTGAATGATGTGTTCTCTGTGCTGTTTGTTCTTCTGCAGGCCATGTACTAAGATGAAATTCAAGTTTTGTAAGAGGTCTGGGATCTTCTGTCAGTGTTACCGCATGTTATAATTTTATTACCCACTGCATTCATTACTGCTGTTTACTATTTAAAATAATGTTTTGTATACATGATCTAAACTTGTACATCTAATATTCAAATTGACATACAGTGAAGAGCACTAACCTACTAACCTGACTCTTTGAAGACAATAGTCCAATTTCTTCCCTTCCAACAAATTTCTTTGTGGAACCTACTAAACAATAAATAAATAATATGCATATGGATAGTGCACATTCCTTGCAAGTGAAATACAAAAGAAAAGATGTTAAAGTTCATGCCAAAACAGCTGGTCTGGTCACAGAGATGGAATGCAGTCTGGTCAAGTACGCCATTTCTCCTACTTAAGATGAAAACCTCCAAAAACTAAAGTCAATTCCATTGTTAGTTTCCTGGAAAAGTGTAGAGAGCAGACTTAGAGCTCTTCCTGGATACCAGCTATTAGGCTATGTGTTGTTCTGGAGGGAGAAGGAAGTTGTTTTGAGAGACAAAATGTTTATTTATCAAGTGGAATTATACATATCTTTTATTATTTTAATATACTGCTTTCTATCACTTTTTTTTTTCATTTTCTTTTCATGCTGTGAACACTTGCTTTATTAGCTTTACCATATTAACTAATTGCTACACCTAATTTTTGCTATTTGAATGCTTTCATTGTCTCACAGCTAAATTTGCTGTTAGGCAATTATTGCTATTCAGTCAACAGAGATGAATAGATTGTTGTACTTAGAAAGCTGAATACTTTATATGGCTTTAACAAATTAATTAAACCTGCTATTATTTAGCCTGCAGGTCTAACTCTATACAGCTTAATCCTAGTTGTGATAGTAACAAATACATTATGAGTCCATAAAGACCTATATATTTCTAACTAGTATTTATGACTTCCCTTGTAGTGTTAGGCAGCAAATGAAGCTACTGTGAAACATTTGTGCTGAAAAACATTATCAAAAAATTCATTATTATGTGGCCTATTCTTACAGCTCAGTCTGTTATTATACTAATAGGGAGAGCCTCAATAAAGTCAAGATTTTGTTTGCTGCTGGTAAACATGCCAACTTTCATTCCTTCTGTACTAAGACCTTTCTCATAATTACTTCTGTGTGGCTTTAGGATTGCCTTGTTTGACAAAGTGTGCATCAGTGTACTATCTCCCTGCCCTATTAAAAACTTTCTATATTTTCTATCACATTTCTATTAACCTTTTTGATAAGGTTTCCTATTGCCACTAGTACTGTACGTGATAAGTCACATGCTTTATACAGAAACTTACTCATACGGCCACCCTTATATCCAACCCTTCCATGTCATGGCTTCCTGTTGCCTCTGGAGCAACGCATGCCACACCCAGCTAAATGGCCTGTTGCACTGGGACATGAGCTTGCAGAGATCAGTGGCCAGGACTTTGCACCACAGGAAGAAGTAAGAAGTGCATTCTGGAAGGCATGCTCCCTCGCAGAAGTCCTTGGCTTCAGAGTCATACCAGCATGCCTAGCACGCCCTTTGCAAATGCCCCGGTGTGGGGATGTAACCGTTCACATGACCCCGCGTGTGGAGCCTGGTGTGTTAAGTAACAAAAAACTTGGGAGGTCTCTAATGGGCTTGGACTGAGCCCTGTGTGAATCTCAGCATTGCTAATTGACTATCTTTGTTTGAAATCATGTTTCAGATTGTGTCAGAGGAATAACTCTGAAAGTTACAGGACTTTAGGAAATATCAAACCACTACTTATGAAGAAACTGGAGCTACTGCCATATGTCCCGTGATATTTTAGCTCTTCTTCCAGGCCAGCTGAGCCTTAGAAGAATAGTGGGAATCAACATTCACAGTAAGATTTCAAGGAATAAATTAACAAATTTCTTTGATTTTGGCCTCATTTTGGAGGGATAGCGAAAGTTTTATTGTTTTATTTCATAGAGATTGAGTCATCTTCTGTTCTTACTATGAGACAGATCTGATTTGCAATTTTCCATGACTGCTTTATGATTTTTTTCTAGTACCAGAAACTTTGTTTTCTTAAATGTTCAACTCTTGATCTTCTTTAGCAGAAATAGTCTTGAATTAGGTTTCGTCATTCTTCTGTTCATTCCTGTTGGTATAGGCCAATGTTTCACAAAAGTGACTGTATTTGTCTCTCTATTGAGATTGGTATGAACCTATGAACCTTATTCTCTGCCAAGTGTTTGTTTGTTTTAAGGAGATTAAAAAAAAAAAAAAAAGAGACAAAAGGACGTTTTCTGAACTTTTGTCTTGTGTGATATTCCACATAGGAAGTGATATTTATAAGGATAATGAAAATTTTGTGCTGCACTTGGATTACATTAAAGAAGATGGCAGATTTAACTGGGTATCAGTATGTTCTGCTGCTTACTCCTGAGCACAGCGGGGCAAATGTTCATTTTTTTTCACTCTGGATTTTCTTTGAAGCGCATCTCTGCTATTGGAAATGTCAGTGGCTCTTTCAATAATTCTGCTCTTTTGGGCCAAAGTCGTTACATTTTGCACTTGGGACATTGAGTAGCCAAGAAATACATACATGGCCAAAATATACTCTTTTTTTTTTTTTTTTTTTTTTTTTTTTTAAGGAACCTTTAGAACTTTTCTCTCTCTGAATATGCATCTGGATTTTCTTTTCCTTTTCTTCCTATTCTTCCTGTTGTTTTGTTTTTAGGGTGGTGATAAGTTTACTCATTGCAATAGCATTCTAACACAGTGACATAAATCCTCCACTAATAGGAAACAGAGATAACAAATGACTTTGTATACATTCACTGCACAGCATATTAAGTGTAATAAGAACACCAAATGTTACATAAGACAAATCAGAAAACCAGAGAGTGGTCAGTGGCCTTCTGTGTGGCTGAAAATGGGTATATATTTCAGTGACAAGGTGCTGAAGTAATAAACCTTTGCCACATCACATGCTGTTCTTAGAGGGTGTTGAGTACTGAAAATTGTATTACTAGAATGCATGCTTCTTTCTTTACAGTATATCTGTACTTGAGTGCTTTTTTTTGGTTTTATTTATTTATTTGTTGTTGGTTTTGGTTTGTGTATTCTTTAAATTTTACAAAAACAAATCCTCTTTTTTTCCTTTTTCCCCTTTTTTCCCTTGTTCATTAAAGTTGTTTAGCTGTTAACCAAATGAAATATGTACTGTTAAAACACAAGGGAAGGATGTTTAAGAGGTAGAGGAAGGCAGATGGGCTGAGTGATGTCTTAGTTCTTTTTTCTGTTATGTGGGAGTCTGGGAGTGAAGTGTATTGACGTGGGCTTTATAAAAGCCAACTTCCTTCTAACAGGTTTCCCCAGGATATATAACCAAGCTCTCCTCCCCAGACAGTGACATTTGAACCTCTTTGGACTGAATCTCATGAAATGTCTTGGTCACTGAACAACATAATCTGAACCCATAAAGAAAAACAAATTCACATTGTCTTTCCAGCCATTGTTATTTTTAGTTAAGCCACAAACCATTAATGGCTGTTTAAAGAAGAGGTTTCCACATTTTTCTCCACATGCATCTGCTGTTTATTTGTTACCCATGCAAGTAGGCAGCCAGAGTACTTGGTTCCTCCAAAGACATCGGAAAGGATTCAGAAGCTTTCACTGGGGCTCTGAGAAGGGATCCTGTCTCTGCTGCATGCAGACTCCTTGGGGATGACTATTCCCAAAACGATTTTTCCCTTTGCTTAAGGAAAGGCCAAGATTTTATCCTTGATCTCACAGGATGTGTCAGTGGGCTTGGCAGAAACTCGTGGTCTTGAATGAATTCTGGCAGGTCACTTTCCCTCCTTATATTTCTGATTTCTCTTCTTTGACTTACTTACAAAGGTGCAACAATTTCAGAAAGAGATTGCCTTATATTTGTGTTGCACAGAGCTATGATTTTTATTTGAGCCTCATGTAAATTAAGAATGGCAGAAAAAATATACTATCAGATAGATATATAAGCATCTTGAGTGTATGAAGAGTATCCTTCCACCATCATTATATGTTTCCTTTACCCCGAAGGAATCTTGAAAATCTGTCCTCTGCCTGGCAGAGAAGGACCTGGGAGTATTGGTTGATAGTCGGCTGAATATGAGCCAGCAGTGTGCTCAGGTGGCCAAGAAGGCCAACAGCATCCTGGCTTGTATAAGAAGCAGTGTGGCCAGCAGGTCTAGGGAAGTGATTGTCCCCCTGTACTTGACTCTGGTGAGGCTGCACCTCGAGTACTGTGTTCAGTTTTGGGCCCCTTGCTACAAGAAGGACATCAAGGTGCTCGAGCGAGTCCAGAGAAGGGCAACGAAGCTGGTGAGGAGTCTGGAGAACAAGTCCTACGAGGAGCAGTTGAGGGAGTTTGTTCAGCCTGGAGAAGAGGAGGCTCAGGGGCGACCTGAGTACATTAAACGAGTCTGTAGTGAGGTGGGGATTGGTCTATTCTCCCACATGCCTGGTGACAGGATGAGGGGGAAAGGGCTAAAGTTGCACCAGGGGTATTTTAGGTTGGATATTAGGAAGAACTTCTTTACTGAGAGGGTTGTGAGCCATTGGAATGGGCTGCCCAGGGAAGAGGTTGAGTCACCATCCCTGGAGGTCTTTAAAAGATGTTTAGATGTTGAACTTAGTGATATGGTTTAGTGGAGGACTTGTTAGTGTTAGGTCAGAGGTTGGACTCGATGATCTTGAGGTCTCTTTCAATGTAGACAATTCTGTGACTCTGTGAAATGCCTGCAGACAAGATTTCATAGAGACAGGAGGAGGAAAAAGTATGTGAACCAATTTTCTGCTGTATTGACAGTCTTGTTTCTAAAATGGTATTTTTCCCTTCTCCCCCTCTCTTCTCATGACGCTCATGTTTCTTGTTGATTGTTTCCTCTGCTGGGATAGTAATACATAATAGTGGCAGCCCAGGATTTATTTACAATATTCAGCTAAAATTTAGGTTCCTATCTTTCTGTAAGACACTGCAATACATTTTTAATCACTGCCATCACTATTTCCACTTGTAGTAACTAAGCCAGTATTTTTATTTCCTTGCTTGTTTTCCTTCTATTTTCTATCTATTCCTTTCTTCACCTTCCTTTTTACCTGAAATTAAAGGTTGGTCAAACAGTTCATTTAAAGATGTTTAACTTGCATTTTTACAAAGTCCCAGTTAAACTCCTCCTAAGTTAAACTGTAAGTTAAGTACCTTAGTGAAGTAGACCATATTACAACTGTAGCAAATGAAAATCTGTCCCTATTTTCTTCTTGTTTTATTTCAATGTTTTAACCTTGTCTTGCTGAAAATACAGCCACCAGTCTTATGGTAGAATCTTGTGAGGCCCATTGATTGCAATACAAGGGAGCACTGGTATAAATATCTACAATGGGTGGATAAACTCCGAAAATGTATAATCACTTTTGAAGGACATAAAAGGAAGGTGAAAGTTTTATTAATTAAGGCTACAGTTTTTTACTCTTGTGTTGCTAATGGCTCTTGAAAGTTGTTAAAAGGTCAAGCTGTAAAACTTCATGTAACAAGAGAGCGGCATGCCATTGCATCTTTTTAACACACTTGCAAGGGAAAAAAAAAATAGAAACACTTTCACATAGAGACTGGCATTTTTAAAAAATGCCCATGATCTTTTGTACTTTTCACCTGCTCTGATATCTGATGGGGAATTGACACCATTATATGTGCCCTTACGCAGATCAAGTAAACTGTGAAAATTATTTGCAAATTGGAGTTGGATCAAGGCAGATTCCTTCAGAGAATCAAAGCTACCTCCCTGCTCTTTTTAACCCTCTAATTTTCCTCTCTCATTTAAAATATAAAAAGCTTATAGAGTCAGGTCTCCCAAATTTAGTACTTCAAACCAGATGCCTGCAGCAGACTATATGACTTCCTGCAGACTACTTCATCTATGTAAGGACAAATTCATACCTTCTTGGGATTTCAGTTTGTTGACAGAAAACAAAAACTAGTGCAAGCCATGTTCCTAGCTTTAGATAACGTAGAAGTCTTAAAATGGACCTGCTGAACCCTCTCTTAATTGCTTATGTGTTGTCTGAGTCAGAAAGGATGATGGAACTACCAGTTTTTGAAAGAATGCACTTGCCTTTCCTCCTTCTGTAATCTTTGCAGGCCTCCTTTAACTTAATGGCAATCCTGATTTTGAGTCTGTGGTTTTTGCTTCCGTCTAAAAGATTTTTGACCTTCTACTGACCTGCCTTGTTTAATATTCAAAGACAATTGTTACGTATCACTTTCCTGTGTGTTCCTTGCCTGTTTAGTTGCTCCAGAGGATGATGCTTAGATTGTTTGTAATCCTAACTACCACAGAAGATTTGGCTTTGGCTTGAGTAATTAATGTGGCTCAGTGACTCAATAGCAATGATAAAGTATTTATGTTGGATCTCCCAACTGAATGCAGAATGAAGGCAACCTGAAGGGAAGTTCTTAATGAGAATATTGCTCCTGATACATATTGGGAACCTAAAATCTTTCAGCCAAAAGCACTGTTTAGAAACTAACTTAAAAAGAATAGCATTTGTATGAACACTTTTAAAAGTAAAACCATTTTTTACTGTAAAACCCTTTTGCATTGATATTGCAATAAACTGAAATGATGTACTATGTTGTCCCTGCCATTCTGCACAGAAGTTCAGAAGCTGTCTGTGGTCCTGTCTTGAGGAGGTTATAATCTAAATTAAAAGAAGAGATCAAAGTCAGAAGGAAAAATAGAGAAGTAGAGTGATACACATAGAATTACACAACCAGTTAGTAGTTGAGCTAATGTTAATCTACAAGATCCTGTTACCAGAAATGTGGTTTTTTTTTTTTTTTTTCAATAAGAAAAACCAAGTAAGATCACCTAAAAGCCAAGCTTTGAAAAACTAGATGCTATCACTTTAGTGGAAAGACATGGGAAAAAATATGATGGCTTAATATATTCACCAACAGAAAAGATGTAAGAACATTGTCTCCCATGTCATGAAATGGAATCAGAAATATCCTGTCTCTTGTCACAGTATGGTATTCTGACATACATATCCATGATAATTAAGTGCTTTTTAGCTTGACATATAACAGAAGAGATGGGATTCTCAGAATATTTTAAACTTTCAGTATTCCAGAATGATAATGTATTTTATTTTTTTTATGTCTTCATCTGACATCAACAGTTATTTTATGCCTTTTCTCCTTTTTTTTCTTTTTTCTTTTTTTTTTTCTCAGTACATAGACAAGCTTGTTAAAATGCTTGCTTATTTCTGATTAGAAGGTTTTTTTTCCCAAAGCTATTGACATAGTTTCCTATGTTCAGTTAAATCAAGCCAACTACTAATGTCCTCCAAGTAACAATATCATTCCATCAGAAAAAACAGTTCAAACAAATTACACTCTATATTCACTATAGGCATACACACACAAAATACTGTTATTAATTAATGTAATTGTTAGGGTTTATTTTAATTAGAGCAATACAAGAGCTATAAATAACCTTTCTGGATATTTTAAATATCATATTTGAACAACTGAATAGATAGTCAGCTACTTTAAGCAGATTTTTTGCAGGATATAAATAATTAGTGGGATGACGCACAGCACAAAAATGATCTTTTAACAAATGCATCTTATAATTTTGTAGAAGAATTGCTACCCAAATTTTGGAAGCATACTATAGGTCATGCTTGTACCTGGACTGTCTGTCATTTCAATTGATACCCACAAATTCATACTAGCTAAAAGAATCACCTTTGCCTTATTAGAGAGCTGGAGAAAGAAATGGAGAAAATATTAAACATAAGATCTGCACAGTGCTCTTTGTGAACAGCTTGTAAATATAAGTGACACATGGTCTGACTGAACTTGCAAACATTTATTCACGTGACTAGTTTTTGCTTCTATGAAAAGATTCTGATTGCTTCTATAAATAGGGTTTCTAGGACCTTTGGTTTTAATTGGCTTAGTGTGTAAGGCCGAGGGATATTAGACAGCATTTAATGTTATCAGGAAATAAATGCAAATGTATTCAAATTGCAGATATTTTATTGTCTTCACTTCCTTCCTATCCTCATGTGTCACTTGCTTCAAAGTTTATAAATCCAGCAAGTTAATGTATAATGGTAGTCACACTCCTGTCTGTGCAGGTGTTTGTTTGTTTGTTGTTTATTTGTGTTTTTTTTCCTGTTTGGAGGTTTTTGGTGAAATGTTGTATTCAATATATTTATAACTGATTAAATCTTTTTAATTTTGATTGCCAAGCTCAACCATTAAATGATCAAACAAAATCCCTAGTCACCTGTTATCTTTTTTTTTCTTTTTTTTAAATTTTATTTTACTATTTTACTCTCACAGTTGTCTTAGGATTCACATCCTTCTAGTGTTGTCATCTAATATTAGATATCTTGTCTGAGTTAATCATCCAGGTTTCTTTTCTAATTGTTAGACAGAAAAAGAAAGTGAGGAGGAAACAGGAGCCTACTGAAGAAGACTGAAATAAATGACCAAGGACAAACTGATGTCAGTGTGGACTAATGTGTTAGGTTCTTGTGTCACTGTTCTTCATTTCAGAAAACACCTGAAAATAATGACTTTACTTCTTCCTTACTCAGTAATTTTCTCTCCCAAATATTCACTTATTCTTAAGGTTTTATTTTTCTCAAATTGAAGCCTAAAATACACTGCCTTAATTTTCTTCTTATTTCTTAAGCCTGCAGAAGGGGATGGATTTTCTAACAATGCAGAACTTGTGACTATTATATTCAATACTGGAACACTAATGGATGAACTTCTTTGTGTGTGCTTTATCTTACGAGTTGTAAATCCTGAATCATTTGTTTTATGTTATTCAGTTTCTGGAATGTCATGCACTGATTTTACATGATTGACAGACAGGCCATCTGATAGGCAGTGAGGAGTCTGGGATAGGCCCCTTTGTGTCTTGTGATTTGGACCAGGCACTAGACTTCTGAACATAGCCATACCATATCTGTATGACTGTTTGAGTATGGAACATGCAGAAGTGGATAAAGTACAGAAGGGAAAACACATTTCAACAGACTCTGGGGTATTTTCTTTGTAATGAAATCTACAACTATTGGTGAATCTTTTTGTAGATAATCTGTCATTGCTGTACTATTTAATGATAGAAGAGATTACAGTAGTTGAGACATTCCCAATTTAGAGTAAAGAAAGTGTAGTATAAGAAGGAGGTGTATTATGGAATGTATTCAATACACCAGTTTTGCATCTCAACTGACATCTAGGTGGGAATTAAGACATTAAATTTATTATATTAATTAAAGAAAATCCACCCTAACTCTTAATCAGAAATTTTCACAGATGAAAGCTGTACAACTTGGTGTGCTCAGCACAGTGTTTGTCTTTGGATTGGGATAGCTAAAAGGGTGGTATATTAGCAGGCAGAACAAAAGCATTTCTTTGCCTAAATCCTTTGGTGATACTAGTATGCAAGGTCAGGCCTTACCAGCATGCTCTGAAGGGTCTGTGGTAGCCATAAAAAAAAAAAAAAAAAAAAAAAAAAAAAAAAGCAGAAGGCTAACGTCTGAAAAAATTCCCCTAAGAAGCTGAACACTTGCACTCTCCTCAGTTCTGCCCTGGGGCTGCAGTACCCCAAATAAGAGTCTCAGAGGCATTGCAAAGCTGAGAATTACATTTCTAGGATTATCCGCTCTCCTGCTTGGTCGCAATATCCTGAGTAGAGCCCACTGGTCTGTACTTCTAGGCCATTTCTCATCATGAGCTTATATTTCAACATTTTTTGAATTTTTGCTTGCAGCCAACTTGTAAATTTGCTAATTTTTGAGACTGCACTTCTGATAGCTTGCTCAGAGACTTAAGAATTAATTCCTAATGTTTTAATCATATTTTATGCCAGTGGATCTCTGTTAATTTTAGTGGAGTCAGGACTGGAAATTTGGAGCAATGTAGTGGAAAATGAAGTCAGCACTGGCCAGTTACAATAAAACCCAGGGTTGCGTAAAGAGCTGTAATTCTCAGGTTGATGATATTCCCAAAGGAACAGATTTGATAACTTCTGTAGCACAAATCAGAAAGACAGATATCTTTAGACTGCAGTGTCTTTAGCTGTTAATATTTAGTCTTTAGGATTTTTTTACTTTTTACTTTTACTGCCAAAAATATGTAAAAATAAGCTGAAAAAATATTTATGCTACTCTCAATAGGTAACTGATGCAAAAAAATTCCTGCTTCTTGAAAGTTTCATTGCTAGTAAACCACCAAATAATCCAGCATTGGATACTAAATAAAAGGCAAGGTAAAGAAACAGCTGTGAAGAATTAGTTAGGATTAGTTTAAGGAAAGTAAAAGTTTTTAGAATTGCTGCTTTTTTGTTTTTGGTTTTTGTTTGTTTGTTTGTTTAACTGATGAACAGTTGAGGTATATAGTAAAATGCCATGAAGTGAAGCTATACAGATACAGCAGTGAAAGCCCAAAACACCAACTAAAGGATTTAACCTGTTAGAAATATTTTTCATTCAAGCTAAGGGTTCAAAAGGTTTCAAAAGAACGCCTAGTATTCTTCCTTATGGGCCAATCTAGTGGAGTTAACATGCCTAGTAATTCTGATTAAAAGCTATTTAGAACTCTATTTATTCTGTCATAATCACATGATTCTCTCTTGTGGAGATTTCCTTTCTACTGCAATAGAACTCATGACACTATATGTTTAATGGAGCTGAAATGGATTGTGCATTAAGCAGCATTACTTTATATGACATGTAAACACTAAAGCATGTGTACCTGTAAAATGGAGTGATTTAAATATATTATGCAATAATCTTAAACGGTTAGTAGGAACATGAGTTGGAATAGCACTTTGAACATAAAAATGCCTTTACTTGTATTTTTTTTTAACATGCATTAGCTGAAACTGGTAGTGATTCTGAAAAATAGGTAAGTGTAGTTATAAACATACAACAGATGGTTAAACTGACATAAATGGAGGGTGAGAGATTTGTTCAAGGTCAGAGAGCAAATGCCCAGGAGTTCTGACTTATAGTTCTCTGTTCTGATCACGAAACAAATCTCCTTTGTTTAGATATTTGTATATTATGCTTTAAAAGAATAGTCGTATTTTGTTACTTATGCTCCCAAAATATGAGTACAATTTAGTAGTCAACTTTTAGTACAGCCAATTTTTAGTACAAGTAATAGTTTGCTACAGACCTAAGTGGCTGACCATGGTTGACTTCTATTCCATACTATTGTCTGCCTCTTATCCTATACCTGCAGTGTGCCAATTTTAGCCTGCTAAGAATCTAAATACCCTTCATTTTTGGATTTCCGACAGAGAACTGCCTTCCTTGAACTTGCTCTTTCTGTGCTGAACCTGCGAGTGATCCATGCAGTACTTTAGCAGAGTATGTTACTCTTCTTGACTCTTTTATTCTTTTACCTGAAGCAACCATTTATATTTCTTTTCCTCTTTGTTGATGTTCAGCATATCCAAATGAATTAATAGCTTGCTCCCATCGGAGGCTAAAAATAAATGTCTAAAACTGATAGAGTTGTACTTATGAGACTCTTCACAACTCAAAGCTGAATATAAACATACAGCTTTTATTTAATTAACTTTATACAGCTTTTATTTAAATATATATATGTGTGTGTGTGGACAAGCAAGATGGGGGGTTCGCATAATTTTTCCAAAATTATTTTGGCCCACTACTGGATAGTTGTCCTGCTGAATAAATATGGCAGATCTAGTTTAAACACAGAGTGAGTGACTGCAGAAGGTTTATTTATTTAAATGGCTTCCCGTTCAGATGAAATCTAAACAGAAAAGTATAAAAGTTATCTCTTAAATCCAAACCAGAGTTTTGGCTGAGCTTATTAAGTCTTAAGAGTCTGGACTTAAAACAAACAAACAAAAAATCTCTTTTTGCATGTGAAATACACTTGAAAGAACTTCCTGCAGCTATTTCATTTTTAATTTCAAAGGCTCTTTGGTACATTACCAAATGAAACCCCAAAACAAGTCAGTCAGGTATATTACAAATTGTTACCGCCTATTTACATATGTAACTCAGATAGTTTATGTGACATGTCTTAAGTAAAAAGCAGAATACCATCAGAATAGGATTTAAAGTCGAGTGGACCCTAATCCACCAGGCTATGTTCAGCCCACTAAACATGACTTTTATTGTGCAGCCAAATACCAGCTGGTGATCACTTGAAGATTGATGGTAGCATGCAGCTCTGGAATGTGCTCCTAAATTCACTCTTTGTGTCAGTCTTTATGGTGTAAAAAATGGTTATGTTCTGTGTGTTTAAAAAGCAAGCATACTACCTCCTGAACACATCTCTCTGCAGGGTTTGGGCACAGAACTCTTGTACTCCCACATAGCCACCAGTAGGGACTGCCACATCTTGTAAAAGACACCTAACAGTTACAGACCCACCTCCAGCTTCCAAATCCATACAGACATATGTATATGTAAGCATAAATACAATAATATTAATTGCACATTTGGAAGCATTTTGTTTGTAGAGATGACATTAAGAAAATATATATATATATAAGTCCTGATGAATTTACAATTGAAAATACTCATAAACAATCTGAAGGTGTTCAGCAACACAATGAACATTGATGATACAATTACTAACTTCCAGTTGTGTCCAGCCTCTGAAATCCTCTGAGACATGACCAAGTCCTGTGTCCAGTGAAGCAGGTTGTGGCATCATAGTCATTTTGAAAAAAGAAATCCTAACGTGCAATCTTATGGATCTTCCTCTGATGCAAGTAGATGGATATTAATATGCAAATATATATATATATATTTCAAGGTGGAAAAAAAAAATAAGAACTTAAGGATAGGCTTGATCTTTTCTCACAAACTAAAATTTTCTTGACTGTAGGAAACATTGCAAACACCCACATCCAGAAAACAGCTTATTTCCTGTCAATACAGAATGCGGGGTGGCCTCTTGGCTGCAAAATCAAGTCTAATCAAACAGCCCAAATTAGACAACAAAAGATATTTTAACCATGCAGAACACAGTAGGAAATAGAATGAAGAATATCAATCTTCTACTATTCTAATATTTCTGTTCAAGAGATAGAAATATCAAGAGGAGATTGGGATAAATACAGTTGTGAAAAAAAACTGTGGAATTGAGCGTGGCTTTGTCTTGGTAAAGTTTGTTATCTTCAGTGTAATGATCATTCTGGCATCATGTTGGAATCGGGGTTCATTGAAGGTTCACTGGTGGCGGGATGCTATTTGTTGACCTCCAGCTGCTTTGTTTTCTCACATAGTAGAGAGAGAATATGTGCTTCTTTCATCCTTCTCAGATGTAAAGTGTAGCTTGATAACTTTCTTAACTTAGTATATAGAGACAATTGTCTGACACCAGATAAATAAATGCCATCTACTGACATACAAATGCTTATAGGAAATAAGAAAACACTCTAAATTAGGAAGCAGTAATTTACCTAGTTGTATGTGACATCCACCATTCCACATATCTGTTTCTGTATTTTTTCTATAGACAACTTAGCTTCTTTTACAAAGCATCCCTCTATATTCAGAATTGTTAAAGTCTAAGATACAACGCTTTAATTCACTAGTCCATTGAAATTAAATCAATAATGAAATTGTGAAATGATAAAATAATGAAAACCTGAAATACTATCCTCCACATCTTCTTCAGCTCATGGCTGAGTAAATTTTACATTATTTTATTGAAGAGTGAAAAAAAGGAAAGCACTTGGGATTTAGCTGGATCTGATGTTTGCCTGATGGCTAATCCTAATTTGATTAAAATTATTATAATAATAATGAAACTGTAACCAAGCCTGCATAAAATAAGCTTTTTTTTTTTTTTTTTTTTTTTTTTTTTTTTCTCAGAGTAAGGACAAGGGGTGACTGCTGAAGAAAAGAGCAGTATATTTTAAGATTTGTGAATAAAGTGACATGGATAAAAAACACAGCTAAAGTTGATTGGATCAATAAAGACAGGGATTACTGCAGCATGGGCAGTAATGCCAATCCTAGATATGGAGAGATTGGCTGAATCTCTAGAGAGGTTGCTCTTTGGAGGAGAAAAATGTATATAATAAAAAGATTCTTCTACCTCACAGTGAGGGGGATTCATACTGTATTAGAACCCATAATGAAATATTTCAGTGATTTAGCTGTTCTTTCTCAACAAATTTTCCTTAGCTCTGGCCATGAAAGTAATTCTGCAGCTTAGCAGCAATATACTCATAAAGAAAAGGAAAGACTGTGCATGTGAGTTGAAGTGGAAAATCTTCTCAGTCTGAAAAGAGGTTAACAGACCACTATCATCACTAAAGGTATTGGATATTTTGTAATATTTGATAATTCTCCATTCCAATTATCTGTGCATAGAGCTCGCATGTCGATGAAAATGTATTAACACCTCAAAATTGTACGTATGGTTAGTAGCTGCCACTGTCAACTTCGTAAAGGACAAAACATATCTTCATTATACACAAGATACCTTAGTGAAAATGCAAAGTACAATTTTAAAGTGAAGCAAAATATAAACTTGCAAGGAAAGACAATTCTAGCAGTAAAATGTCCTACCTGTCATTCAACCTCACATATACTCTCCCTGCTCCTCTCCCTTTCTCGCTCACAGATATTCAAAAATATCCCAGCTGACATCAGCTGTTTTGAGTTTATGGAGAGTAAATAAGTACTCAAACCTATGCCTAAAGAAGTTTGCCTTTTTCACAAAACCAGCAGCCTGAATAAGATGCAAAACTAGTAAGTCCATTCAGACCTCATTCTCCTCACAGAATTCAAGCTACTGGCAGTAAAAGGGATGAAGATGAATGAACTGGGAGAACAGCTCGCATGTGTCTCATGTTGCTGACAGTTCTGAGTTGGAGAATAGCTTAAGTTTTAACTCATTTTTCAGAGAGACAATTGTAATAATTCATTTTCTTCATTTTCTCACATCTTTTTTAAATATGCATCAAAGAGTTTTGGTGTCTGCAAGCTGTAAGGGCTTCAGCTGGTCACTTAGTGTGATAGCTACTTGGAACATTTTTCTGTGTGAATGAGCATCAGAGGAGGAAGTGCAACCATTCCTCCAATGACGTGATTGCTGGTCCAATTAAAAAAAAATAAATAAAGCAAGAAAACACAAGAGATTACAATGAAAAGATATACTGCTCCCAGTAGAAGTAAAATAACGTGGAATTTGTCTGACTTCCCCATGGATGTGTTGTTTTTGTTTCCTCAATTCATGTCAAAAATAATGTTATATTTGGCAACCAACAGCTTCTCACTTCTGAATCTGGAAAACAAAAACATCTCAAGTGCCAGTGGCAAAACCGCTATGTGCACACAGGCTAGTGGGTGAGACTGGTTCAGCCAGTGGAGCCCCAGGCAACGTGGCAAAGCCTCTTCTCCATTTCTTTCAAAAAGAAGTAAAGAAAGCAGCTCTGCATGACTATGTGCAGACTCTGAAGTATGCAGCTCTTGGACAGTGGTTAACTTTGTGCATGAGACATGGAGAAGACTGGCTTCCATCTCACATGCCTAACTCAGCTGCAGTAATCTTAAACACAGTTTGCTTCTTCATACAAATCTCCACATTTGCCAAAGTTGTCTCTTTGGTTTGGAGACCAAAAATGAGAATAAGTCCTGGACAGAATAATAGCGGGCAGAAATGGCTGAGGTAATACTTGAAAAGTTAGATAACTTCTGGAAAGTTCTGTATTGTGGCAGTATTAGTGACATCTCTCTTGCTTTCTCTTTCTCACACACACAAATTACAGTTATACTGAGGGATGAAGTTGATGACCAATAAAATTATAACTGTACTGAACTTATGAAAAAAGTAAGAAGGCCACTTTTCAGCATTTTTGTTGAAATGTCTACAGAGATTTTAGAAGAGTTATTCCAGGTTTACTGCAAGGTAAGTGGAGGAATAATCTGAAAATTATTCCTAGAAGTGTCTATAGCCAAATAAGACTGTGTGGCTGAAGGGTGTTTGTGGTCTTGCGTAATTGTTAGTGAAGGAATCTCAATACTGGAATCTTTGGAAGGTCTTGGAATGGCTGTGGAGCTGCAGTTTGGAAAATGTTGACATATTTTTCCTCTTTGTTTCAGAGTACAGCTTCTGTTGTGGAATGTGGTATGATTTCATCATGACAATATCTCTGTAAATCAAAAAAAAAAAAAAAAAAAAAAAAGCAGTATTTTAGTAGTGTCTTTTCTTCACAATGTAAAGCTGCAATAAAAGTGCACTTAACCTGATGGAGTATGCTAGGTTGAATGTGCCACACCGCCATGCTACTACGATTTGCCACACACATGCAAATGACTTTCTTTAATTGTGTCTTTGCTTAGAGAGCACATTCCTCCTGCACAAAACTGGCAGCTGCCTACACCTCAGAGGATCTGCCTGCCCTTCTTCATTCTTCAAAGCAATAAATCAAAGGTGAAAAAAATCTGATAGCTGTTGAAGCAGTATTAAGAAAAGCAATAAAACTCTTTTAGGAGTGTCTTCTAGAACAGCATTCGAAGATTCCCAACAAAAGCTGGTTAATAATCCATTGTGATTTATTATTATTATTATTATCATCGTAATTATCATTATTATTATTTTAATCCTACAAGTTACTGGGATTTTAGGACTTCTGTGTGTCTTGTGAATTGTAAAAGAGGAATCATATACTGACATATGTGAATGCTCTGCTTAAGGTTAACTATTAACTGGTATGTCTTTTCCTATCAACAAATGGGCTGCCTTCACAAAGAGCTATTGAGCATTTTACTGCTCCTAATGTGTATGTAAAGCTGTCCAAGGTGACAGATTGCTCTTCAAACAAGTTACAACTACCTCTAGGCCTGATTCTTCAAAGATTACACCTTGGCACTTTTATTTCTATTTATAAAAGACTTCCCTATCTTAAACCAGTAATATGTATATTCCACTTTCAACTCATTTAGCAAATACACCAACAAGTATTCAAGGTTTATAGTGAAACCAAATCACATTTAGATATTGTTGACATTTTCGTGTTATTTACACTCATTCCAAATACAGCAATTAAGTTTTCTTCTAGTAAATTATACGTTTTAGCTCTAGGCGATGAGGGCTTCTGTTTCAGCCTGCACTGTATGAAACCCCTTCCTCCTTATCCTCTAGGTGATGCTGTTAATTAGTTAGTCTGTAATTTTATGAGCACTTGTAAATCTATTTTCTCCCCTCACATTAACTCTTTTCTTTTTTTTTTTTTTTAAGAAAAAAATGTAATCAAAACCCTTTCAGACAGATTCAGAAGCTAACAGTTCTTCTAAGCCTATTGCCTCTTCATAGAAAAGGACAAATTTCGTTCTAACAATGTTAGAAAAAAAATATATATATCAAGATTTCTCATGCGTGAAGAAGAGATAAAGAGATAAATAAAAGGTCAAAGGTCCACCTGAGCTTTTTGGGCCCTGAGTGGTTAAGGCACACAGGGGACTGACAAGTAGCACATCTGGCTGCTTATGGCTCTTTGACCAAATTACTATGTACCCATTTATAGTCAGCTTCACTTGGGAGCTGGCTGAGAGTTGTTTCATAGTTTGAAAACTGCAGGAACAGTAGCAAAAATGCGTTAACAGCTCTCTTTTTTTTTTAAGGAATAGGAATATCAACAGAGAAAAGGTGACATGTTCTGAAGATTTTGAAAGGAAATATGCGGACTCACCTTCTTCTCTTTGCAAATATAAACAGTCACAATGTATCTCTTGTAGCTGAAAAGCAATAATATAAATGAGGAATATAAATAAGGTTCTTTTCCACAGTTACTATGTGAACTCTAAAAGTAATACATCTCTTCTAAGTCTTTACATTTAAAGAAGAATCAGAAATAAGTCCAAGAAAACAATAGTTAAAATGATTAGATTTTTATGAAATCTGATATTTTTTAACCAGATCTTTTCCAGTCATTTCTGTTAGTAAGGTACAAAACAGATAAGTTACTCAATAAAAAGTACAAATGAAAATAATGAAAATAAAATAAGAGCTTTTCTTGTGGCTTTAATCTTTTTAAAACGATCTTCTTGTAACTTTACAAATACTTCTGATTCCAGTTGCATTTTTAAAATACATGGCTATTCCTTTCAGTGCTAGCAATAAAATGGTCCTATTTCCATCAGGTATTATAAGCAAAACCATCATTCTACTTCTGTTCCTAGAAGCTGAGATTTTACATTGCAATTTCACATTTGGCATGGGGCTGGCATATTTGTTGGCACAAACTGACAGTTTAATGAGGCTTAAGAGACTCTTACAGTTTCATTAACAAGGGGCTAATGTTGTCAAGCCTACTGCGGGATGCACACAAGGCCAGTCAATGGTGAACCCCATAGCTTGTAAGAGTATAAAGAAAACAGAGTAGCTTTGCTGACTTCCAAGTCACTAAGGCTACATAAAATCTGTGCCAATTTGGGCAGCAGAGGTTCACTATTGTGAACCTCTTTCCAGAAAGCTAGTTCTCTCCCCTCCACTGTCATTCTGTGCATAAAACTGCATTTCTTCCTCTTTTTTTTTTTTTTTGTTTTGGTCTCTAAATCTGTGCTTCTGCTCTGAGCTTCCCATAAACAAGCCTTCTGAAGCTGAATCCCTATGCCAGCAGGAAAGAGGAAGAAGACATATTATTTCTTGTACTTTACCACAGGGGATCCTAAATTAAAAGCTTGACAGATCATCCTAGATTTGCTCAAAGAAGCCCTGTCAGGCTGGAAGCCCATGGGCGATTTAGTGCAGAGATGTCTGCGTGCACTCATATCGTATATCACAGTTTGTCCACATCTTATCTGTGGATAAGTTCAGTGCATTGAATTTGGGCTGGGGATGCTTGCACCCCATGATTGTAGCTTACTAAAATCTGCAATGTAAAGATATCTACAGATTATACTGAAGTTTTTATGGGCAGGTGGGTCTGCAAATAGGGTGGTTTTTATTTTCTTTTCATTTTAGGAAGTTACCACTAATTACCGCAGTAGTTTCAGTATTTATAGAATCATAGAATCATAGAATCATAGAATATCCTGAGTTGGAAGGGACCCTTAAGGATCATCAAGTCCAACTCTTGACACCGCACAGGTCTACCCAAAAGTTCAGACCATGTGACTAAGTGCACAGTCCAATCTCTTCTTAAATTCAGACAGGCTCGGTGCAGTGACCACTTCCCTGGGGAGCCTGTTCCAGTGTGCAACCACCCTCTCTGTGAAGAACCCCCTCCTGATGTCAAGCTTAAATTTCCCCTGCCTCAGCTTAACCCTGTTCCTGCGGGTCCTGTCACTGGCGTTAATGGAGAAAAGGTCTCCTGCCTCTCGACTCCCCCTTACGAGAATGTATCAAGCATCCATATTAGCATAACATTTATACTGACAAAGTCACTTACATTAAGGTTTTATCTTACATATTGGGGATTATTATATCCCTTATATTGAGAAAGTCAGGTTGTGTTTTCAAACACCAGTGAATATAAAATAAGGAGTGTCATCATGTCAAGTGATGAAACAAGATATTCAGAGAACTACCTGATGTAGGATGTAGCTCATACATACATGCACTGGTGGCTTGGACAGTTCATGTATAACAGGCTGTGTTTATCAGTGGGGGAGGTATCTCCACATTCCTCAGTTTCCAGATTCTGATAACGGTAGTTTGCTTTGTTCTGGCCAATGGTGTTTTTTAAGCATTACAAAGGCTTTTGTGATGTTAATAATAGATATTATACAAATATATATATTTTTTTCTCTTGTGAGAGCACAATATTTTCTCTGTAACACTTGTATTAACTTTTATGTGGTGGATTAGAAAGATAATTAAAGAGTAAGTTGTAAATTAATTTTCAGTAAGCTCTACATGGTGTTCACGGAAAACTCCTAGTCACTGGGATCTCCAAAACATGCAGGTCAATAATAATAATAGCTGTGGCAAGAGAGTTCTTTGAAGTTTTTGTTTTTCATTAAAAGGGAAGAGAGCTATTTGACCTGACAGATTTCTAGCACTAGAAATTAAATTGGTATTGCCTTTATCACTCTAAGAAAGCCAAAACTAAGTTCACTGACCTATAAAGAATGCTGGACAAAGGTTTTTCTTGTATTATTAGTGATGACAATTATTGGCATATGGAATATATTCTAATCTTTATTTTGATTGCCAAAGAAAAATAAACTTATTCATGGAGAGCTGTCCATGACATTATTCTCCACACAGGCTTTACTGCCTTGAAAGTTTGGTTAAATTCCCAAAGCATGGAATAAAATGTGCTTTAAAAATCAGTAAATATTTGCCTTACTTTTTCCAAAACTTTTAGAGATGAAAGGGAATGTGGAAGACCTTTAAGCATCTTTTTAAGTAACAGCATCCAGCTAGTGAATCTTTAAGAAAATTAATTTTTCCTGATTTTGTGATAAATTTTGTTAATTGAAAAGAAATTTGATCAATTATAAATTCTCTCCCCACTTGCTTGAGTGGCCCTGTTAAGCCAATACACTGCATGCTTCAGCCTTGAAAGAAATAAAGGTGATAAATCTATATAGGAATCCTTGTTATAGGGCAGTGTTCTTCTGTATTCAAGGGCTTTCCTTCCCTCATATGAATGTCATTGAGTTTCTGTAAGCTAGTGGCATGTGATAAGGTCCTGATTCTCCTAATCAGCACCCTGATGGAGACAGATTACCATTCACGTGCCTTAGGAAGAAAAAATACCATTACAAAGTTTAAAAATCCAGGAAAATAATGTATTTCTATGAATAATGGTTATGGAAATCAAATATATGTAGTTATTTTTGTCTCTTCCTTAAAAACAATCATTAGCATCTTTATCATCTTTTATGTCCATCATAGTTTATTTATTATCATGTTTACTCTAAAAACACTGAAGCTATAAGGAGGGATATTATATAATGCAAAATAAATAAGCTCATCTTTACCCAATCTTGTGCGGGAAACTGCTGCCTCTCCCAGTTTATCTGTGCTTTTCTAGTATATTAAATATACAGTTATGAGATGGTTCAGTTTCATCTTACAGCTGCAAAATATTACAGTAAAGTTAATAAGGCCACCAGGAAAGGGGATGAGCACTAGCTTCTCAGGCTTGTTATGAAAGGTCAATCTGAAAATTTCAGCAAGAGCAAAGGGACTGAATTTTAATGGCACTGTGCTGGTGAGTCTCCCAGGTGTCTTTGGAACTCCCAGCTGAAAACTTACAGGGAGAATTTTTAAATGAAGTAAAGCAATTGATTTTTCAAGGACTGAAGAAAGACTTCTGAAAATGATGTGGACAATTTTCATAAATATTCAAGGAGTACTGTTTCAGTTTAAGCTCTTAAGCACAGTTTGTATGTGTAAATTTTCTTGAGAAAAATATTATAGAAATATTATTTGTTGATCTTTTTAATATTAACATTAATAAAGACATATAGAAAACACTTGGCTCCTGAAAGCTGTCACATGCCTAAGTTATTCAAAATGTCATCTCTTTAATTAATCAAAGGTATTTTTCATCTTCCTATTAGCTGTTTAAAAATCAATATAAAAATAAGTGGTTGTGTATCATATTTACCAATGCAAATCATGTTATGTCAAGCATTCTTTGAATCAATAGATCTGTAGTAGACAGAAATCTAAATCCCAAAATACTAGGTGACTATTTTGGCTAAGATATCTACCATTTTCTATAGAAGAATATTGAGCAAAGACCTTTCTTTTAGCAGAAAAACAGGCTTTAGCAACAATGACAAGCCATATTGTCCCAGACACCCAGTTTGAAAAAGAGATATGGACTCAGTTCTTAAGAGGGCTTCATTTTCATATTTACTCTGTATTTGCAACCCTGTTTGAATCACGGGAAACACAATCCATTTTGCCATTCTGCCATTTGCCGAGGCGATCGGCTCCGGGGCAGACGCGTTCTGCAGCGGAGCGGGGGATCGGGCCAGGCAGGGCTAATTTTGTCCGGCATCGAGCCTACTAGAGGGAGCCGCCAGGACCCGGCAGCCCTCGTGAGGGAGGCTGACGAGGCGAAGGCGGGGCCAGCAGCGCCCCCTCCCCAGCCCTTCAAAAGCAGCCCCTAGGGAGCGCGAGCGACCAGGAGCGCGGCGACCAGGGCGGGCAAACAGGGCGTGGCGCGGCAGTTAGCGCGGCAGTTCGCGCAGGCAGGGCAGAGCGCTCCCCCTACACACAAACAACACCTCGTTAACAACAGCCGTAACTAGGCGATAATGGTCGCCACCAGGCACGGCGCGCTCTCCAGAAAGTCGGTACACACGCAGACCGACTACCCGTTAAAAAATGCCGCAGTTCAGGTCACCGGATGCAAGGAGTGTCTGAGCCTGTTGCTGCCATCGGCGGGAGGCAGAGAAACTGCGTGCGTGAGGTGCGAGCAGGTGGATGACCTGGTCCGCATGGTGGCGGAGCTCAAGGAGGAGGTGGAGAGGTTGAGGGCCATCAGGGAGTGTGAGCGGGAGATAGACTTCTGGAGTAACTCCCTGCAGGGCCTCAAGGGGAGGTGCCGAGGTGAGACTCCCCAAATGGGGGCGGACCCCCTGCCCTCTCCCCGTCGGGCAGAGGGAGGGGATCTGGGAGCTGAGGAGGAATGGAAACAGGTCCCTGCTCGACATCGCAGGCGATGCTCTCCCCTTCCGGCCCCACCTTCCCAGGTGCCCTTACACAACAGGTTTGAGGCCCTAGAGATTGAGAGGCCGGTGTGTGAGGAAGAGGTAGCAAATGTTCCCAGGAGGATGCCTGGAGCGAGGAGGTCGACTCCGCGCCTCAGGACTGCCTCCACCAAAAAAGACAGGAGGGTTATTGTTGTTGGTGACTCGATTCTTAGGGGAACAGAGGGCCCTATTTGTCGGCCGGACCCTACCTGTAGGGAAGTCTGCTGTCTCCCTGGGGCCAGGGTCAGGGACGTTGCCAGGAAGCTTCCTAACCTGGTACGCCCCTCTTACTATTACCCCCTTTTGATAGTCCAGGCGGGCAGTGATAACATCGAAGAGAGAAGCCTCAAGGCTATCAAAAGGGACTTTAGGGGGCTGGGTTGGTTAGTGGATGGAGCGGGAGTGCAGGTGGTGTTTTCGTCCATCCCTATGGTGGCAGGGAGGAGTTCAGAGAGGACACGGAAAGCCCACCTGTTAAACACGTGGCTCCGGGGCTAGTGCCAACGCAGAAATCTTGGGTTTTTTGATCATGGGGCACTTTACTCAGCACCTGGCCTGATGGCCGCAGACGGGTCCCTATCTTTTAGGGGAAAAAGGATCCTGGGCCAGGAACTGGCAGGGCTCATTGAGAGGGCTTTAAACTAGGTAGGAAGGGGGATGGGGCTGAGGCTAGGATTGTTGGGGCTGTGCCAGGGGGAACAATGGCAAGGCCGGAGGATAAGGCAATGGCCCAGCTGAAGTGCATCTACACCAATGCAAGCAGCATGGGTAACAAACAGGAGGAGCTGGAAGCCATCGTGCGGCAGGCAGGCTACGACTTGGTTGCCATCACGGAGACGTGGTGGGACCAGTCTCATGACTGGAGTGCTGCAATGCCTGGCTATAAGCTCTATAGAAGGGACAGGCAGCATAGAAGGGGTGGTGGTGTGGCTCTCTATATTAGAGAGTCTTTCGAGGCTGTAGAACTCGAGGTTGGGAATGACAAGGTCGAGTCCCTTTGGGTTAGGATCGGCAGGGACAACAAGGCTAGTGTCCTGGTCGGGGTCTGCTATAGACCGCCGAACCAGGATGAGGAGACGGATGAGGAATTCTACAGGCAGCTGACAGAGGTTGCAAAATCATCAGCTCTTGTACTCGTGGGGGACTTCAACTTCCCTGACATATCCTGGAAGCACAGCACAGCCCTGAGAAAGCAGTCTAGGAGGTTTCTGGAGAGCGTGGAAGATAGCTTCCTGACGCAGCTGGTTAGTGAGCCTACCAGGGGAGGTGCCCCGCTAGACCTTCTCTTCACAAACAGAGAAGGACTGGTGGAGGACGTGATCGTCGGGAGCTGTCTAGGGCAGAGTGACCACGCAATGGTGGAGTTCACTATTCTTGGCGAGGCCGGGAAGGGGACCAGTAAAACCGCTGTATTGGACTTTCGGAGGGCTGACTTTGAGCTGCTCAGGACACTGGTTGGTGGAGTCCCTTGGGAGGCGGTTCTGAAGGGCAGAGGGGTCCAGGAAGGCTGGGCGCTCTTCAAGAGGGAAGTCTTAATGGCGCAGGAACGGTCTGTTCCCACGTGCCCAAAGACGAGCTGGCGGGGAAGAAGACCGGCCTGGCTCAACAGAGAATTGTGGCTTGATCTTAGGAGGAAAAAGAGGGTTTATAAGCTTTGGAAAAGTGGGCAGGCCACTAAGGAGGACTTTAAAGAAGTAGCGAGGCTGTGCAGGGACAAAATTAGGAAGGCCAAAGCTCATCTGGAGCTCAATCTGGCTACTGCCGTTAAAGATAACAAAAAACGTTTGTATAAATACATCAACACAAAAAGGAGGACTAAGGAGAATCTCCATCCTTTACTGGATGCGGGGGGAAACTTAGTTACAAGAGATGAGGAAAAGGCGGAGGTGCTCAATGCCTTCTTTGCCTCAGTCTTTAGCGGCAATACCGGATGTTCTCTGGATACCCAGTACCCTGAGCTGGTGGAAGGGGATGGGGAGCAGGATGTGGCCCTCATTATCCATGAAGAACTGGTTGGTGACCTACTACGGCACTTAGATGTGCACAAGTCGATGGGGCCAGATGGGATCCACCCAAGGGTACTGAGAGAACTGGCAGAGGAGCTGGCCAAGCCGCTGTCCATCATTTATCAACAGTCCTGGCTATCGGGGGAGGTCCCAATCGACTGGCGGCTAGCAAACGTGACGCCCATCTACAAGAAGGGCCGGAGGGCAGACCCAGGAAACTACAGGCCTGTCAGTTTGACCTCAGTGCCAGGAAAGCTCATGGAGCAGATCCTCCTGAGAGTCATCATGCAGCACTTGAAGGGGAAGCAGGCGATCAGGCCCAGTCAGCATGGCTTTATGAAAGGCAGGTCATGCCTGACGAACCTGATCTCCTTCTATGACAGAGTGACGCGCTGGGTGGATGAGGGAAAGGCTGTGGATGTGGTCTACCTTGACTTCAGCAAGGCTTTTGACACCGTCTCCCACAGCATTCTCCTCAAGAAACTGGCTGCTCTTGGCTTGGACTGGCGCACGCTTCGTTGGGTTAGAAACTGGCTGGATAGCCGGGCCCAAAGAGTCGTGGTGAATGGAGCCAAGTCCAGTTGGAGGCCAGTCACTAGTGGCGTCCCCCAGGGCTCGGTGCTGGGGCCGGTCCTCTTTAATATCTTCATCGATGATCTGGACGAGGGCATCGAGTGCACCCTCAGTAAGTTTGCAGATGACACCAAGTTAGGTGCGTGTGTCGATCTGCTTGAGGGTAGGAAAGCTCTGCAGGAGGATCTGGATAGGCTGGACCGATGGGCTGAGGTCAACTGCATGAAGTTTAACAAGGCCAAGTGCCGGGTCCTGCACCTGGGGCGCAATAACCCCAAGCAGAGCTACAGGCTGGGAGAGGAATGGTTGGAAAGCTGCCAGGCAGAGAAGGACCTGGGAGTGATGGTGGACAGTCGGCTGAATATGAGCCAGCAGTGTGCTCAGGTGGCCAAGAAGGCCAACGGCATCCTGGCTTGTATTAGGAACAGCGTGACCAGCAGGGCTAGGGAGGTGATCGTCCCCCTGTACTCAGCTCTGGTGAGGCCGCACCTCGAGTACTGTGTTCAGTTTTGGGCCCCTCGCTACAAGAAGGACATGGAGGTGCTTGAGCGGGTGCAGAGAAGGGCGACGAAGCTGGTGAGGGGCCTGGAGAACAAGTCCTACGAGGAGCGGCTGAGGGAGCTGGGCTTGTTCAGCCTGGAGAAGAGGAGGCTCAGGGGTGACCTTATCGCTCTTTTTAGGTACCTCAAGGGAGGCTGTAGCGAGGTGGGGGTTGGCCTGTTCTCCCACGTGCCTGGTGACAGGACGAGGGGGAATGGGCTTAAGTTGAGCCAGGGGAGTTTTAGGTTAGATGTTAGGAAGAACTTCTTTACCGAAAGGGTTGTGAGGCATTGGAACAGGCTGCCCAGGGAAGTGGTGGAGTCACCATCCCTGGAAGTCTTCAAAAGACGCTTAGATGTAGAGCTTAGGGATATGGTTTAGTGGAGGGCTGTTAGCGTTAGGTCAGAGGTTGGACTCGATGACCTTGAGGTCTCTTCCAACCTAGAAATTCTGTGATTCTGTGATTCTGTGATTCTGTAATAATGTTCATAAGTTAAGAAAACTATTTTATCTTAAATACTTGAATATGGAGAAATTGATTATTAAAGTTTAGTTTAGTTTGTTTTGTTTTTCCATTCTCAAATCTTGAGAAATATTCCTTCAGTTATTACTGAAATGAAAAATAATCTGTTTTGAGGCCAAAATGTATTGGCCAAGCAAAGACAGGAAGGCTCATCTTTCTCAAAGGCAACAAGTAATATTAATACAAATGTTTGTGCTATTCCTGTAACAGGCTTGATCCTGCACTACTGAGATCAAAGGATGTTTTTCACTTCATTTCACTGAAGAAAATTTTAAGTGTGAAAAAAAAAAAACAAAAGCCAGTTATACAGTTCTGATAGTTTATTCCAAATCCCATAAACAAATAACTGAATAAATAGACACACAATGAGGCAATAAGGCTTGATTGAATTACCTTGATTCTATTACCTTTGTTTTTTTTTTGTTTTTTTTTTTTTAATAAGCCATGTATAGTCATGAAGGACTGAAAAAAATTTACTTTGGAAAGAATAAACTCCTATTGTTGGTGATGCCCCCTGTCAAGAAAAGCAAGTGAACTGTTCTATGTAATTTGTATTGATTTTGTGGATTTTGTGCTGTCATAAACTTCAAAATATATTGAACACATTGATTAATTTAATTTCCTTAAAAGCCGAAGCTGTAAATAATCACATCCATTAAAATAACAATTCATTACATGACTGAACAAAAGTAATGCCAGATTTTTATGGGCTGTGAATAGTTACTTAGGGTATAAAAAGGTTGCATTCAAACTGAGAAAAAAAAGTTTGTTTCAACTCAGCTATTGCAAGTGTCTAATAGGGGTTCTTCATCTTTTATTGGTCCCAGTTATGTTTAAAGATTCATTTATTTAAAAAGAAGCAGTTTACTAATTTCTTGTATTTACTATTTCAGAGCTGCAAGAAACTAAGACCTCTGAATATCACAGAATATCACACAGTCCTCTGGATTACAGGATATTATTAATGGATGAAGATCAGGATCGGATCTATGTCGGCAGCAAAGATCATATTCTGTCTTTGAATATTAATAATATAAGCCAAGACCCTCTCAGTGTAAGTTCAGGATTTATTTTGAGAATCCAAGGTTGCTTTACTGAATGCATTTATTTTTAAGACAAAAAAAAAAAGTATTTCATTATTTTGCAGGTCCACACCTTATTGAACTGTTAGTACTTGTTTTATATGTAAAGCAAGATCAACAAACTATTAGCATGACTGTGACTCAGACATTCAGTTTGAGCTGTTTACTTGTTTTGAAGTGACATACAGCATGGCTTGGCCTCATAGGGAGAATTTCTATGAAAAAAAAAAAAAAAGTTATATGGTTGATGGTTTCCAATTCTATTGAAGATTTAAGATAATTCAGAGATGCACTTTGAAAAACAGATTGTAAGGAAGAATATGATATGTGCTATCGTTCTCAGACCAAAAGCAAAAAATAAAAAAAATCTACAGGGACAGATCTGACTTTAACCTTTGACTATATTTATTTTTGTTTAGTACTCTGAATCCTAGTCTCTGATCTGTTTGTCAAGCTTTGTTATGGCTGCATCAGCCCTTGCCCTTCAGTTAGATAGCTAAGACACAACTAGCTTTTGTTTTTTTTGGACACCGTGACCCTCATCTCACTCTTTTTGTGGCTGCTCCTCTGAAGATACTGAGATGTCATTTTCCAAGGTCTCTCTATGTTCCAACTACCCAACTTGTAGTAGGCACCCTGTATATGAAACGGGTCAAATTAGTGAATATTTAAACTTTTTTAGATTCCTCTTTTTTTCCAGAGCCAATTGAAATCCAGGTGCTCTGATTTTAAAATAAGTGGCCTGCAGAAATACTGAGCCCGGAAGCTTGACTATTAAGATGTTACATGTATGGACCTTGCCTTGCCTAACTTTAGATTATTACACCTACACCAACACCTTAAAATGTATCCTATATGCCTTGTTATACCAAATTCATCTGACCCTTTAATCTATGGGCTTTATTACTGTACCTCAGGCATGTCAAGGGGCAGGGAGATCCAGCTTGTGGCAGCAAAGTTCAATGCTTTACTTAAGAGTCAATGCTTTTAATGTGTCAGCAGAGAGAGAGTGAGATCCCACTGGAGGGTGATTAAGAGTACTTAAATTAAGCTTTGCTCTGAATCACCCTCTGGACATGTCTGTCTACCTGAATTGATCTTGTGGTGAGTGTGAGCAGACTAACTCTCTAACTTACACGTTTAAATTAAATGTTTCTTGTGTGCATGAACACCTCCTTTCTCCTCCTAATGGTTTGGGAGTCATGATCTGTAATGGGGCTGCCTACTTTGATCTGAAATGGCTGGTGTGACCTTCTTGCTAATTCAGATCTCACAGTGATTCTGCTAACCCTGTCTAGAAGTGGTGGTGTCCCTGCACTGCACACCTTTACTTAACAGATTTTTTTTAGTTCTGTGCAGAGTTAGCTAGGTACAACAACTTCTGTGGCATGAAATACTTTCTGCAGTATAAAGTATAAAGGTGTTTCAGTAGTCTATTTTGGCATGGAAAGCCCCATATAAAATTAAAATCAACAGAAATCAAATTACCCTAAGTTTTCTGGCAGCTATTGTAATCACCCAATATTATGCTCAGAATTACTTTCTGCAGTTTCATGTATCCTTTCTTTAGTTTATTTACTTTTATAACAGATCTACTTTGCTAATTTTATGCTATATTCATATGAACCTGCAACTCTCTGCATATGAGTATGTATATATATATATATATAAACAAAGATCTTTTAACACTATTATTTATATTATCTTGAGACTAAATATTATCAATTTATGTCACTTATTAAATTTCCAGTAAGAGATTTCTATTTTTTTTTCTATTTCAAAATCAAGATAAATCAGAGTTTAATTATATTTCAGGTAATGTAGTATTGTATATTTCAGGTCTGTAGTGCAAGAAGTCTTGGAAATAAATCAAGAAATCAGCCCAAAATCTTAAGGTTTGAGCAGGTTTTATTATAACACATTCAAACCTTAAAAATGCAAATTTGTTACAAGAAGTCTTCTTGCTATATTTTAGTCTTCAAGTTTCCAGTGTGAACAATTTCTAGGAGTTTGGTAAAGGTGGTAAAGGTTAAAAAATAAATAAAGGTGGATGGTAATTTAGACAATGATGAAAATTTCATTTGGAAGAAACAAAATTAAATAAATTGATTAACTTATCTTCAAAATATATGATAATTTATATCAACCACAAGTGTTGTCCTTTCCTTAATTTATTGCTCTCTAAGACAAAAATTTTTCTCATTTATCAATGAAAATCCTTTTGGTCCTTATAATCAAGGTATAAAATCTATCAAAATATTAACTTATTAGTGTAAGTTATACAATACAATGATATTTAAAAGTAAATTATGTGATAAATGTGTTAGTGAAAAGATATTTCTTTCTTCACAGATTTTCTGGCCAGCATCTGCAAACAAGGTAGAGGAGTGCAAAATGGCTGGCAAAGATCCTACAGTAAGTCGTACTCCACATGCACATCCACACGCATACCCAAATTACATACTTGGCAGTAAAGTCAGGACACCTTGAGTGCAGCCAGAAACAAAATGAAAGAAGTGTTTTGCTTTTTAAATGCTCTGCAGGCCAAACGATAAAGTGAAGAGAAAAAAAAAAAAAAAAGACTATGTAAAGAGAGTGCACCTTCAGACTGACAAAATAGGGAGGAAAAAAAGGAAAGGAAAGAAAAAGAATTGCCCGGTTCCTTGCCTCACTCTTTCTTGTTACTGGTGATAATAATTTTCCAGATTTTATGTTCTGGAAATGATGCCAAACAGTCTACTAAGCTTTTGTTCAGTGTAGGGATGCACTCTGGTGGCCCCCAGAAAGAAGGTTACCCACTGTCTACAGATGAAAATCTTAGACTCACAAAAATCCTTTTTTATCATCTCTTTAAGTTGCGTAAAGCAATGCACTGATGAGTATCTGGAAACTAGTATACTTTGCTAGGCAAGGTGAAGATGGCTTCTGGGGTCATGTGAAACCCAGACTTCAAAGAGGTCATACTGAGTCATTTTGCACCCTGATTGATTTGATCCCATCTAAATGCAGCTACCTAAGGACCTAAATCAGATGATAATTTCCTAATGTTCTCTTTATAGACAATAGGTAGAAATTAGCTATTTTGAAAGATGTAGAATACAATACAGCAGATCCTGTCTTTGGCAGAATTGTGTATGAACACAGTTATCTTCCTGAAGTTATTTGATCTTACAGTCTGTATATGCCCAAATTTTATTCAAGAAAGAATGTTAAAGTGTAAGAAAAATACAGAAAGTCACATTTCTATTCTATTCTGTTATCTTTTTGTCTGTTTCTCTCTTCAGCCACACCTAGGTATCTGGTTTTCTTTCTAGTTTTTTAGCTTCTTTTTTTTTATTATTATCTGATTTCCAATTGATATTTAAATATTAGAATTCATAATCTATTCTGAGCTAGAAATTTGAAATTTCTCAATGTTAAATTCATGAAGAAAATAATTTGATTTTACTTATACTTTCACTTGAGCAAGAAACTATGGAAATCAGAAACCCTCACATTAGATAGGTCTTTGGAACATCTTCCTCTGCATAAATCTAGGAACAAAAGTGAGGCCTAATATTTCTATTTATATTAGCCACACATTTTGTGTTGTTAACTAAGCCTACAAATGACTTGCAATGTTTCAATAATTCTGCTGAGTCTGCTTTGTAACAAAAATATGGTGTTTTTTTTTGTTTGTTTGTTGGTTTGGTTTTAAATCTATTACAAGTGCTGATGTAAAGACATCAGAAGGTTGGCCTCTTGGAGCTTAGCCAAACCTTTTCCAAAACTGTGGAGAGTAATTCATTACAGGTCTCCAAAGCAACAGAAGGAGTCCTTATGAATAATTATTCTATGTTTGGTATGGCAGCTTACCTACTTTCTTTGCTGATAGCTACAGTAGTGAAAAATAATAATAATAATAATAATAATAATAAGTATTCTGCTGTTGAATATCACATTTCTATGCATCTTTGCATCATTGTGATTACTGAAGTGAGCAGTAAACTCTATAGCTAATAACTCGCTGAGTCATACAAAGTGTGAAAATAAAACATATAGTTTTATTCATGATAATTAACGTTTACGCTGGTTAGTGACAACGTCGACTGCAACAGCTCCCAATAGACTGGTTAAGAAACTTTCTTTTATATGAAATACAAATGTTCACTGGTCTTATTCATGTTTCCAACATAACACTCTTCTAAGGCAAAACAGAAAAAGGTACATGCAGAAAGCAGTATACAAAATGTGATTCATGGGAAAATACTTAGGACACTATTAAGTCCTGAGTGCCCCAGAGAACTTTTAATCTTGGGTGTTTAGTGGTGAGACTTTCCTAACTTTTAATCATATTAAAGTAGTTAAATGTTGATGCTTTAGTTAACAGGTTTCTGGATAGAACCTCTGTTTTTACAATAACAGTTTAGTTGTGGGTACTGGTAATGCCCTGTAATGCAGTTAATTAAGAATGTCCAGCTTATCATATGCACCAAATTTATTTTTTCTTTTTTTTTTTTTCTAGTTGCTTGCTTGCCTTTTTTTTTTTTTTTTTTTTTTTTTTTAATTCCTGGCTGTGCAAACAGAAGAAAAAGGAAGTTCCAAAGCACGTTTATGTGAGGTTTCTTAATGTTTGTCCTCTAAGTTCAGAAGATACACATATATATGGTCCTGATTAACAGCTGTTGCTCTCAAATCAGTGTTGTACCTTATTGAAAATTCACTGAAATGATGAGAAAAAGAGAACCCAGAGATAAATCAGTGTTTGCAACCTGAAATGTATAGACCAATTTGAAGAGCAATGGAACAGTGCTTGTGAGTTTCATTCATCATGATAAGAACAGGATAAGCAGAGAATGAATTCAGAGGAATTGTTTCAAATGAATTAGAATTTTCACCTCAATAATAATAATAATGGTAGATGTATGGTAACATTTGGCCTATCTGAGAATAGTGATTATCACAAGACAGAAGAAAAACAGGCAGCAAAAGACACAACCAGTAACTTATTTTCAAAGGTGATTAGGGAAGGGCTCATTTGCCCGATCGTTAGACAAACATTGGTGCCTGAATTTGTCATTTTTGGCTACCTTTTTCATTACTGAAAAGAAATTGTCACCTCCAAATAGTGAGTTCACCAACATAACTTGGATGCTTATATTAGGCTGACATCTATTTCTTTCAATATATTGTGATGAGATTTTAGGACATAATGTCAGGAAGGCAGTTTCTGAGACTGCTATAGAATGCATGTTGGTATCAGTTCCAAGAGGACCATCAGTAATATACAATTATCTAGAGCTTAATCATCAGCTCTGACAAACAGCCATCCTAAAGACAATTTCATGTCACCTGAGACCTCCCTGATTTAGAATACTACAGGAATACTACAGTAGAGAGAAATAAATGGAAGCTTTAAAAAGCAATCCTCTAGAATATTTTGAAAAATAAATAACAATTTCTTGTTAGACTGTGGAGTCACAGTGCAGTACCCAGATTAATCAGATTTCATTAAACTGAAAATGGCATGCAGTGGTTCAGCACTGGAGAGATGGGCAAAAGCTCAGAGAACATAAAATGGTTTTCCTGACAGTGAGCATTAAAATATGATAATGTTGGTGTTAAGCCAACTTGTGTTACTTGTCCGTAAATTATCAAAGAGACATGAAGATACAGTATGTGTCAGATGATAATCTCAGAGGGCTGTCCCTAAAGAAAAGAATCATTCATCTAACCACCCTTGCATTCTTGCTATGCACTTTAGAAAGTGCATGACATAGTATTGAAGCAGAATAGTAAGTGTACTGTTCATCTAGCCATTGGCTCATTGCCTTTATCCTTGAGGACTTTTTCTTCTGAAATTTATCAGAATGTAGTATTTTATCTAGAGTTCTTCTGGGAAAGCTTTTTGCAAAAAGCAAGAAAGCATCAGTTTACACACTGGCTTACATAAGCTAGTGCTATACCTTTACAGCTGTGGAAAAGAAAAAATGAGAGGTAATGTGGAAATTGGTAGTACTGCTAAGAAAAATAAATAAATAAATAAATAAATAAATAAAGCTGTTTTCTACAGCAAGATATTGCTAAAACCACTTTTGAGCCAAACTAAGATGGCCAGATAAGAGAAAATAGAAACTTCTAGTAACAGTCCTTAGCTTTAGAAAAACAATATATTTCGACTGAGTTAAAAGATTTTTCTGGTATAGATTGAGCTAACACTTCACACAGAACATGCAGTGTTCCCTGCAGAGAAAGTTTATGAACACTGAACTACCTACAATTATACACTAGTTTTCAGATGTTGTACTAGAGTACCAGCTCCTGCTGAATCAAAAAATGTGAAATACTTTAAATATAAATGAACTGTGTAGTCTGGTGAACAAGAATTAACTCTACAGATTTTCATGAAGATGACTGATGACACAGTTTCCCATCCTGTGCTCAAAAAACACATGCAATTCTCACTCTCATGTCTTTGGTGAAGGTTTGGATGAGTGAATATGAAAGCAGATCTGGGATCTCAGTAAGAAAAATGTTCAAGAAAAAAAGTCTATTTTTAACCTAAAGTGCATTAACAGTTGATGATAGTGAAAAGGGAAGAGAAAGAGAAGAAAAGAGTATGTTGGAAGGAGAAAACTGTAGAACCGATGGTGTGAAACTCTGAGCTACTTAACATTCTGTTTCAATTTTCATTCTTATTTGAAGATGTTACCATTGATTTTCAATATGAAGCAACAATTCTCTGCAAACTTTGTTATGTAATGTGTTGTTCAGAGTTTTAATTATTTGGCAAGAAATTGTTTACACAAGAAATGGGATCTGAGATTTGGGCTTTGTTTTTTAATTATATCCAGCTGTATTGGGTAATATGAAAAAGGGGGGAGGAGGGAGTAGAGAGAGAGAGAAGGGAGGGACTGTTTTAGAGGTTTCCTTGAGGAAGCTTCATAAGGTTACTTCTTGCTTTTCTGTGGAGGCAGCTGCTTCTTCCTGTGAAAGATACAGTGAAGTCTATAGATGAAAATAAGATTACTGTGTAGAGATGGGTGAATTACACACAATCCTCTAATTATTGTACCCTACCTATGTCTGATGCCCAGCTGAGAGAAAATGAAAATAAAGCAGAAGTCTACAGCTGTTTAAATCCAGAGACTCAGTACTCGGTAGCTGTTCTCATGATACTGCTAAAAATATGAATTGTGTCTATTCCCTGAAGTTCCCAATGTCTAATAACAGTTGCCAATGTGATTTGTTTTTGCTTCTGTAATCCCTCCAGCATGGCTGTGGAAATTTTGTGCGTGTGATACAGTCATACAATCGCACGCACCTATACGTCTGTGGCAGTGGAGCCTTCAGCCCAGTGTGTGTGTATGTCAACAGGGGACGCAGGTCTGAGGTAAATCTCTTTCTATCTATTCATTTTGTGCTGGATCTTACTAGTATTATGCAAACCTCACAAATTTAAAAATGGAAAGAAAGATTAATGAACCAAGTAGGTTTCTTCACCTGTGTAATACAGAAAAAGAACAAATATTCATGGTTTTCTGACAGTCCTGTTGCCAGCAAATAGCAAAGCCATGGTCAAAAACCACACACAAATACGACATTTGTCTAAAATTCCAGTTTTATCAAATGTTGGGCTAAATCTGATGTTACTTTTTATTTGATTTTGTTTGTTTTGTTTTTCTGGTGAATTCATTCCTACTTGTAGCTGGAATTGTCAATAAATACTTGAAAGGAAATAGTTTTTTAGAAAAAAAGTAAATCTTGCAGTCCAACAGCTTTTTATAATTCCCGGGTGATACTGATTGCTGGGAGAAGCACTTTTGTGGACTAAGTGTGCAGGTATGTGAGGATTCACTGAACTTCAGTTTAATATCCATTAGATGCAATCCAAGTGTAGATAACTTTCATCTAACACACAATTTCTGTCCCAGTAGATCCTGTCAGGATGAAACCAGTAAGTTTACTCATCACTGAGAGATCTTTCAGGGTATAAATCCCATTTTCTGTAGGTAGCTCTCCATTTTTTCTATATTCAGTTTCACTATTAATACACTTAAGTATATGAAGTACCAGAAGTCTCATAAATATATTGTCCAGGTTTCATCATTTGCAAGTGAAATGATTGTTTATGTGCAAATGTAATAGGTAATAAATTAAACAACCAGAAGAAAAAAAAAAAAAAAAAAAAAAAGAGTACTTAACCAAGACCCAGAACCTCTGGAGCCTTTGGGTCAGATTCCTGTCTGCAGGCACAAGGGTGTGCAGTATATTTTCCAGTAGAATGGGAAGCAGATGTGTTGGGAAGACAGATCAGAGAGTCCTACCTGGAGTTTTGCCATGTAAGGGCAGCTTTAAAAGCTGGGCTTGCTTTTAGGGAAGACACTGGGAAATTCATCACTGATTTCACTGTGAGTAGGATAGGAATTCTGGCCAGGACCCAGGTCTACTACAGAGGTTGCTGGTGGGTGATAAATCGTTGTTTTTCCAGGTAGGTTTGCATGTATCTCAGTGACTTTTGGTAGATCACCTGGCTCCAACCTCCTTGGCAGATGATGTAGTCTGAATCACTGCACTTTCATTCCTAATGGATTATCTGAGAGGTTCATAGGCCTGGATTTAAAAGTACAAGCAAGCAGAATGGGGTGAATAAATCCATCCTCCTAGCTAATAGTCTGCAATAGCTTTGTTTTGAAACTGAGTTCTGCTTCCTCAGGTAATAGCACTAACCCAATTATTTCTTGAAAAATTATTTAAAACATGGAAAATGATCTTTTATTAATTAATGAAAAGTCATTTATGAGCTTAAGTAGTAGTGCTGCAGAGAACTTTGAATCTCTTTATGTGAGGAATTTTGTAAACTCTATTTGGAAAAAAAAAAAAAGCAAACAACAACAACAAAACACCAACACCAAAAAACAAAGATATGAGTTCTTTATGTGCATGAGCTCCCCATAATATAAGATGTTAAATTTTGTAAGTTAAAAATAAAGATACATGTCTTGGAAGACCAGAATTGGCTTAATTTTGCCTGTCTGTATAGCTACATGCCTATGATCAATTGATTAAATAAACTGCTGTTTCAGATGTCTGGAGTCTGTCAGACACTTGACTGTAGTCATTGCATGCTCAAAGTCCTTACTTGTACAGGCCAACAATAGCATAACGGTTTAAAATCAAGCATTTCCTTCTGAACCAATTGTATACGTAAGTACATGTCTAGTTAATACAACAGAATAAGAAACTATGTAATGCTGATGGGACTAGAGATAATTTTTTTTTTTCTTTTCTTTTATCATTTCACCTTGAATTTAGTACAGTTTTAAATGTACGGAAGGCTGTTTTTACAGGTGTAAAACTGCTGTTTTAGAATGCACATCTGTTTTTCTCTAGAAGCTACAAAGACTGACATTAAGAGAAATATCCAACCATCATAAGAGCTAGGCCTGTTTTCCTCTTTTGTCTCCACATAATCCCATGGAAAAAGTGGTTTCATTGATTATGCAGAGTGTTGCCCTTTTCCCTGAAACAGAGCTTAAAAAATAATTCATTTTCTTGCTTGGCACACTTGATACTTTGGTCTTTCATAATGACTCTCTTAGTCACCAAAATATATTTTAATGGCAAAGTAGATGCAAATAGAAGCAAATGTAATCACTATGTGAATTAATTATATACTAAAAAGTAGTTTAATATATATGAAAATCAAGTGCAATCCTAGAGCTAGTTTAATACTGCAATAATGGACATTTTGAATTGGTAAATAGTGTTATAATGTAGTAGAGATTAACATCAAGCTGCATATTAATCTAGGAGTAAACCAACAACAGAAAAAAATCCACCCAAGATTATATTAGAAACTTCATACTTACATTTTTAACGTTGTTTTAGAGGGCTTATTACAGAAGTTATAGATAAGATCTCTGTGATTAAATTAGGAAAACAGAAGAGGGAAAAAGGAGATAGGTGATAAAGGATATGAAAACTTCCTGCTGTAGGTTAGCATATCAGGTTGGTAGTATTCAATTTGCTGTTGCCAGGTGGCTGTACAGTGATCTGTGTGGTTTCCCCATTCCACTGCAATTTACTTTAATTGTTAAAGAGAATATAAGGAGTTTCTGCCCTCAGTCAGATACTTAAAACATTGGCATCTATATCATAGAAACCTTTCTTTGGAGGTTTTTCTTCAGCTAATAGATATATTTTAAGTTTGGTTGTTGGTGTTTGTTTTTTGTTTGTTTGTTTGTTTTCCTTTAAATTTTATCTTTTAACATTTTATTAGAGATTGTAAGATTGTTATAGGATGCTAGGAACAAGTTGTTTGTTGTAGTATATAATGACAGTAACACAAATAGATGTGCTATGTGTGTCTATCTCTGCTATTACTGACTGCAGTTTTTAAGGAATGGAGTCAGGCAAAAGTCCTTTCTTGCTTAGCATACAACATTCTTCAGGGTTACCAGGACCTGGGAAGGGAAGAAGTGCACTGAGATGGGAGAATCTTCTAAAGACTGTTCATATTTCAAGCTGTAGTCCAGATTTCCTTGACTTTGCCAAATATATTTCTTATTTATGAATCACATGAAATATAAACAAGATTCCTTACCAAGATTCTTAAAGAGCAAAAGAACCTGAAAGATTTAAGGCTACAGCAATAGATATTAATAAATCATCTGTCACTATGTAACTGGAGATGTCACTGAAGAAAATGTGTGATTTTGTGTGTTGTTTTTTGTTGTTGTTGTTGTTTGTTTGTTTTTTCTGTTTGTTGTTGCTGGTTTTGTGGTTTTGGGAGTTTGATAACTCAGTAAAGAGTAAAAGATTTATATTATTACCAAATCACAGAATTATAGTTATCATAAGATAATAGTATTTAATATATACTATTGTTCTAGTACTTTTATGAAAAATGTTTTAGCCTAGTATAATTATCACCAAAGATTTGGCAAATAAATTATAAATAACTTCAGAAATACAGAAATTCAGATGTAATCTTCACAGCTATTATTGTAGACATCAGTTAACCTTTGAAAAGCATACCTGAGCTAAGGAAAAAAATCTTTGTTTCAGTGTCTTAAGTGTATAACTAGAAAATATCTTGGTGTCAATTAAAAAAAAATCTAAAAAAATGATGTGAATCTGCATAAGAAATATAAATTGCTGATAGTACAAAAAAAAAAAAAAAAAAAAAAGTAAAAAAAGTGCCCAGCAACCTTAAGCGTTGTTAATGCAGGAAAAATCTCTTTACATCTGATGGTTTCTAAAATGAGAAGTGACATACAAATTTACGTTGCAGGAACAAATCTTCAAGATCGACTCCAAGTGTGAATCAGGGAAGGGACGCTGTTCTTTCAACCCAAATGTGAACACAGTGTCTGTTATGATCAGTAAGTAAAAGTACTCCGAGTCTAAATCTGTATGATCATGGATAGTAGGGAATGGTGGGATGACTGGATGAGCAGGGCACAGAATTCAGCCTCCAAGATGAATCCCTTATGCCTATGCTGATGAGCAGAAAAGTTGTGCCCATTCTCATTACAAGTATTACATGAAATAAGGATGGACATACAAATGAAACACAGAAATAAGTTGTTGAGAGGGAGAGAAAAACAGAAAAGGAAAGATTGTTCCTTTTCCAGCTTGTACATATTTTCCCAGGGTCAGTTTCAACTTTCTATTACGCTGCCTAACATTTTATGTTTAAACAATTTCTGACCTTGTTCATCCTAGACAACACTTGTGTCTCATTTAATCATTTGTTATTCTCAGAACAGCCAGGCAAAAATAAATAAATAAATAAAATAAAAAAGTCCAAAGACTTTAGTTAGTTTGATTTTCATTTTTGCTGGCATCTCTGCTGTAGAGCCCACCAGCTCTTGCGAGGCTTTTCACTCTTCAGTTGGCTTTCTACCCCCCAGATTTTGCAATTTTCTCCCATATGAAAAGTCAGAAACTGACACACATCAAATATTCTTGTGAATTGGTTATGGGTGTACTCAGCAACTGTGAGATATCTTACACACACATAATTACTGCATTGCCTAACTGACCACCTAAATGAAACCTCAAGGGAGGATAGACTTTGTGCAACTCAAGTCGAGGCTCACTGTGTATGGAAGGAAAAGTGTGTATAAAAGAGTACAATCCATCCTTCGGTTTATACTGGGTGCTTTGCACTATTCAGGCAGTGTGAAACACCTGTAGGAGGAGTCAGGAAATAAAACAGTTATTAAGACAGGATCAGGTCCCCTTGGTCCCATTTTACTGCCGTTGCAGGGGAGCCCTGCAACAAGTACTTTCTACTTGGCATGCCACCTTTCACGTTTGTAATACGTTCAAAGACCTCTAGTTCCAAAACCTTGATATTTTAATATGTGTCTGATCCTTGCTACATTTTTGGCTATGAATAGAAGTTACACAGATTTTTCAGGCATTTTTTAGAAAAGACAACTTTGTGCACACAAATACTGGATTTTTCACCCAAGGTTTATGAAGGAACAACAAATGATGTTTGTACCATTTGGCTTCCACTGAAATTAAAGCCTAATATAAACATATTGAGGCAGATATTTCCTTTTGGGATATATTGGGTCTCCTAAACCTTAAAAAAAAATATCATATAGTTTATCCTACATAGCATGTTCAAAGTATAAATTGATGATTTTTTTTATTCCTTGTTACAAATACATTTAATACAAAAGAGAAATAATTTCCTTCACTGAGCTATGAACTTAAGAACCTTTAAAAGACAGAAAAGTGCTACCTAGGTACCTTAGGTACCTCCCTGAACCTTGGCTGCACTTACATCTTTATATCCTCAGTGATCTTTGTTCAGTGTTTACAGACACTTGCTGTGTAAAGAAAATATATGTTCAAAGCCAGCGATGGATTAATCTGCTACAATTTATTGCTGGTTTGGTATTGTCAAGTGAATTTTTAATGTCATTAAAGAATAAATATAAATTCCTACGGTATTTTATGAAAGCTTATTAAAGTACATTGTTTCTGAATTTCTGAATTACTGTATATACAGAATGCTGGGGTTTTTTTGGTTGTTGGTTTGGTTTGGTTTGGTTCTGTTTGTTTTAGTTTGGTTTGGTTTGCTTGTTTGTTTGTTTACAATAGATCTTGTTTACAATTGTTCATCCAAGTAGAATTTACAGTTTCTTACTTGATCTCTCAGTTATGTGACCGAAGAGACCTTCCCTAGGGTTTGAGTTATCTTTCATGACATAATTCATCTGCAATGTTTAAATTATTCTGCAAAGGTCACATTCTTTTTCAAAACTGTCCCATAGACTGTTTTATTCTTGCTCTCGGAAATCCCTGTTACTGCAAAGTTCTGTTACTTCTTAAGCTTCAGGCTTTAATGAATTTTGCCTCAATGTCCATGGAAGATGGAAAAATGGAAGATTTTGGAAGTCACAGTTTGAATTATGTGGAACTGAGCCTGTGTACTGGGCTCTGAGCGTTCTTCTGAAGGAGGAATTCCTTCCCCTTGCTGTAAAAGATAGAAAATACTGGCAGACTGGTTAAATTTTCCACAACAAAAGAACCATTTTTAAATATAGCTGCAATTTCTTTACAATTTGGGGTATTACCAGCCTGCTGCCATAACACAAAGTATGACCCTAGAATACAGCAGGAAAACTGATTCACCCTTCAGAGGAAAGTGATACTATAACAACAAATTTGAACTTGCTACAGTTTGCCATTGTACAGAGACACTTCTGCATCAAAGTGGTGGAAAAAGTGCTTTGAATAAGCCTGGCAAAACTAATGTGCGTGATTCAAGTCTCTCTCCACTCCAAGGTTCTTACATTCATAAAAGCAGACATACCTCATCGATTCAGTTATTCCCCCAATAACAAAGAGAAGTAGTGTGAACTACTGTGCAGACTTAGTGCTGTGTGGAATTTAAGAATTCAACCAAAAGGAAGTGGAGCTGGCCGATACCTGATACGTGATTAGCAAGTAGATGCTAGGAATGCTTAAGACATAACTAATAGTGTTGCTTTGTAATAGGATTAAAATTTCATTGTGTAGTACTATTATTAATCTGTGTATGTGGAAATTCATAGGCCTGGATTTAGTGAGTAGCATAAGCCCAATCTCCTTCAGACAATTTATTTTGTAATAAAAATAAAGTGTTGATGGTTTGAGGCCATGAGGCCAATATACAAATCAGCTATAAACCACTATAGTTCTACGATCATTCTGTCAATATATGGTCAGGAGCTAAATGCTTCACAAACATGCAGCAAATGTATTTTTTAAATCCCACGTGTATAACTCCTGTCTTCACTGGGAAAGAGGAGATCAGAAGAGTAGCTGCAATATCTGTTGGCAGCTCTGCAGGGAAGCAGTTATGGCTCTAGCCAGCAATATAAAAATGAAATCTCCAGAGTTTTAATTCTCTCATGAGCCAATATTCTTCCATACTGATGCACATACACACACATACACACACACACAAGCATATAAATAGCTCAAGTGCTTCTGAACCTGTGATTCTTGCCAGTTTGACCACACTCTCTGGGTAGTCCAAGAATTCAGACAAAAACATCAATCAGAGGACCCAGCTGTACTGGAATATATTCAGCCACCACTCCCACTCTGAGACTAGAGTTTATTTTAGCTACTGTTTTCTACTCTGGGGTTTCATTGTCATTAGTCAGTGGAAATTACTTGGTTATTCACAGAGTAGAAAATGATAGTATATGTAATTATAAGTAGAATTATACATATATATATTTATGCACACACACACAAACACAGATATGCATTCTGACAGATGAACAGTTTTCTGCTATTCACAGGGAGCAGAAGTTCATAGCTCTGCTAATGTAGGAAGTTGCATGCCTAATTCTGTTCATGCATAGTGACCCTATATTTAGAACGGAGCACATAAAAGGAGACAACGGTTGCTCCATATTGCTCTGCATAAATTTCAATAATACAATTGTCTAGTCTCTGCAATACTGAAGTCAGCTTGAGGCTGCCTATGGCAGCCTCGATAATAGTGTTGGTCAGTATTGACACCAATCCGTTAACTGCAGTAGACGATGTGCAGTCTAACTACAGACAATTGCAGTTTACACCAGCAATAAGTCCAGCCCAGTCATTTTGTCTACTCCCATAACAAAGCTTTTTAAAGTATTTATTTAAAAACATGAATGTGATGCTTTTTGATAACATTAGCCTAATTTTCCAGTGATCCTTAGCAATGAATATTTAGTAACTAAATTTTCTATCAAAGAAAGGTTCACCACATATGTGGTTCATCTGTGGCATTAATTATGCAGTACTCTAAAGTCCTTGATCAAAATCTGATGATTCTCTCTCATTGAGATTGTTTCTTCATAAATCAAGGGAAACATCACTCTCATGGCCTAATACTTATGAGCGTAGACTCCTGCGTAAATAAAAAGCTGATGAGGTTAAAATAAAAATAGGTTAGTAAATGCATATTTTCCCAAAGCCACAACAATGCTTCCTCTCCATTTCAATTCTTTGCAGATGAAGAGCTTTTTTCAGGAATGTACATTGATTTCATGGGGACGGATGCAGCCATTTTTCGGAGCCTCACCAGGCGGAATGCAGTGCGAACAGACCAACACAACTCCAAGTGGCTAAGTGGTAAGAGGCCTTTGTTTTACTAGGGCTTTTCATGTATGTCACAGAGATTTTGCTTTGTTTTACTTAAAAATAAAGAGTTTGTTTTTTAAAGAGCTCTTCTCTGAATTAAACTTATGAAGTTGGACCATGAAGAAATATGTGCAAGTACATACTATAGACAATGCACAACTCTAGGTGACTCTCTGAAGGAACCAACCTCATGGGCCACCCTACCTGATGCTCTATTTTGCATTATGGATAAACAAAATCTTCAAGGAAAAGTGTGTGAAAACCTTTAAACAGCAAGTTATCAGAAAATCTGTGATCTAGGGATTTGCCTTCTTCACTTCTAAATACATAAGACTCTGACTTAGATTAGGAAGTCCCCTGAGGTCTCCCTTCACTTTCCATTCACTTCACTGAGGTCTCCCTTCACTCTCCATTGTACTTTAACATAGGAAATTCCCCAGAACAAGTGTTCTGCAGGTACTAATGCCAATAGAAGTGTTTGACAAACAAAGCATTGCAATAACCTAGTGCACAGCCATGCATGTCATAATATACATTTTAAAGCAGAATACTGGTAGAAGCACTAGTGTGCTTTGTATTCTTAAGTATATACATATTTCAGAAATCATATGCTTCCTATTACACATTTCTATTTTTTTTCTCACTAGCTCTCTTTTGCAGTGTTTCATGTACTCTTGACTGTTTACCAGCCTCTGATATGAGCTCAAATGCCGTTAAAGTATTTGCATACCCTACTCTCCATCTCAGTGTTACAAGAGCTGTTTTCCTATTATTTATTTATTTTTAAGGTACCTTATTTATTCCTCTCCTAATTATTATTATTATTATTATTATTATTTAGCTTGCTTTATTTTTTTTACCTCATTGAGTCTTTCCTGAAGTACCTGTGATAACACACTGATTCTTCCCTCTTTGGCCTCCCAGTCTTTGAATTGCTGTAGAAAACTAACACTCCTGATTCTGTATTTGAATTGCATTTTTAGAAATTCACTGTGGGATAAAATCTGAGGCAGCAGAACCTTAAGGCTGCCGGCTTGAAACAATTTACCTAGTGATATATGAAACATACAGACACAGGTTTAGAGCATATCCCTTAACCGACCACAGCAGTACCTCTATATACAATGTTTCCTTGAAACACTCATTAACTGTCAAATCATTAACTACTTATACTGCTTATGCTGATACACCTTTTGGTTTCATCTTTTTGGTACACTTTCATTTCAGAGCCTATTTTTGTGGATGCTCATGTTATCCCAGATGGTACTGACCCCAATGATGCCAAAATCTACTTCTTCTTCAAAGAGAGACTGACAGACAACAGTGGCAGCACCAAGCAAATTCACTCAATGATTGCAAGAATATGCCCAGTAAGAACTATTTTAATCATCATGTTGTGGGACAAGCTGCTAGTGAGACATGACAAGTTAAATGACTATGGTTCATTAATATGATTGAAAAGCATCTGATATATTAAAGTAACTCCTTGTTTTAGCTTCCACATTCATAAGTGATGCTATTAAACATGCAGCCATGCAGCTAGGGTCTGAACTTGTTATGTATAACTGGTCAAATACAGAATGATAGGCAAAAATAGAGATTCAGGAATTTGTGTATTCCTCTGACTGGCTCAGAATGGTTACCAATGTTGAATTTCTAAACATTCTATCCTTGTCAACAATCAGATACACCCATTGCATAGAAAAACTGAATTATAGAACAGCAGTCTTTCATACACACACACACACACAAAATTTTCATGTTGGAAACATGTTGGAAATACCGGAACCGAGCTTTCAAATGTGTTGATTTAACTTTCAGATATTGCTTTCACTTTTACAATGTCCATCCTTTCTGAGTTCTTTCATTATATGTGTGAGCCTAACTTTAACAATATGCATAAGAAAATTAAATACAGGAGGTACGGCTACTCATGTGCCGTAATTAATTTTCAACCACAGCACTCTTCATTGTCTCTATTTCCTTTTTCATATCTGTAATCAACTGTGTATGGAAAATTATTGAAACAGTTATTAATATCTTTGGTGAAATTAATTTTTTTAATGAAAGAAAAATTATAAATGAACAGTTACTACTAGCCTTTTCATTCCTCTGTTTGGAAAGGTTCAGGAAGATAATTGTGTTTGTTTATTCCCTGTCTTTAATCTGGATCTTCTTTAAAATTTGATGCTTTGTGATGTTGTGCATAGGCACGAGGGTGTGGTCAAGGTTGAGTTAATGTAGCTCTGGCAGTTTGATGAGGCATGTGATATGTTTTATAATCTCCATTTTCTATATTTTTGTGAAGGTGCCCAGAGGCCTTTTTGGGTATTTTGCAAGAAGACATTTCACACTATTATAACTGTATTTGTTATTGTTACTGTTGTAATGAAGCCCAGATGATTTTTGAGAGGCCTCAGCCTGTTTAGACTTACACTGAAGTCAGTGGCAGAATCCCAAAGACAATGAAAACAAGTCTGAGCCAGTCATACTTGTATACTTGTATACCATCATATTCATATATCAGCACATATGAGACAGGCCACATGTGTTAGTAAAATAGTGCCAAAGGAAACCCAGCAAAAGATCTCTTATAGATCACCCAAAAAGTCTGATTACCAGCTATAGGAATAAGAAACAAGGAAGAGAAACAAGCACAGCATTTCAAAATCACATTTGGCTAGCTTCTACATTACCTTTTTATCACTTGTCTTGGGTGACATTGTATTATGCCATTTAGAAGATGCTGCTCTTGTCTAAGGTGTTCACCAGCAGAATGAGGCAGGAACTATCACCTCTGCACTGCACAATCTGGTTTAGCAATTATCATTTCCACTGTGTTTTGGAGAGAGATGGAGACATCCTTGAATGAGCTGTAACCAAGCTAGCTCTGGACCAAGTTAGCAGGACTTGCAACAGTGCAAATCTAGGTAGCATTATTTCTGATTTTAGAGCATCCACCTCATGGGTTAGCATAATTTATTAGATCACATGGAGCTATACTGCTCTCAGAACTAGAAGAAACATCCCTCCATAAGACTATTGGATCTTTTAGAGGTAACATGGATGTCTCTCCTCACTAAGTGTCTGCAAATGATACAGACATTTACAGTCTTTTCCAATCTTACTTCTGCATACATGACTTCTGCACAAAATTTACCGCCCGACCATCCTAAGCTTTCTAGCCCAGCACAGAAAATCTGCTCAGAAAATGCTCTCTTGTTTTTTGAGTGTTTAGATGGGGGGGGGTGAGGGTTAGTTTTAACTATAATTTATAATAGATATAACAGTAAAAATGTCTAGATGATGGGATCAGTTTAACTTGAGGAAAATGAGGGAAGACACAACAAAATGTTAGATGTGTTGTATTTTGTTTTTCTAAAAATTATATTCCTTTCCAGAATGATACAGGTGGTCAGCGTAGTCTTGTGAACAAGTGGACAACTTTCTTGAAAGCAAGACTCGTGTGCTCTGTAATGGATGAAGATGGAACAGAAACATACTTTGACGAATTAGGTATAGCAAGAAAATTGCTAAAAGGTTTCCTCTAAATCCTGCACCTGGTGCATATTATTGAACACATTATAGGCTTCCTATGGCTCCTTAGTGAGGAGAGAGTTAGCAGTGTTCACCTGGAGAAGAAGAGGCTAACAGGGGATCTCATCAATATGTAAAAATACTTGGAGGGAAGATGCAATGAAAACATAGCCAGGCTCTTTTCCATGATGCCCAGTGTCAGGACAGGAGCAATGGGCACAAGAGGTTCTATCTAAACATAAGCAAGCACTTTACTCTGTGGGTGCCAGAGCACTGGCACAGGTTACCCAGAGAGGTTGTGGGGTTTCCGTCCTTAGAGATCATCAGAAGACATCCGGGCAGCCTGCTCTATGTGCATGAGAAGGCCGTTGGACTAGTTGGACTCCAGAGGGTCCAACCTACCTCAGCCTTTTTGTGATTCTATGATGTTGTGATTTTCTGAAGTCACTGACATTGAAATGTTGGCCATGCAGAAACCCACAGCAAAATTCCCCTGACAATTTTATGCTGGGAAATGAAAAAATTCTTGTTAAAACTGTCTGGGTAATGATGATTATCTTTGAAATAAAGGTAATCAATCTTGATTTTGTAAAGGAATCCCATAAGAAACGAATTAATATTTGGAAACAAACATGTAAGTGAAGTTCATCATTATTTTGCTTCTAGTTGGGATTATGACAGAAATTTTAAAATGTGTATCTCTTTGAAACTATTCATATGTGTAGCATACTGCCTTTTCATAATTGCTTCTCTTTTTTGATCATTGGGCAGAGGTCTAAATTTGATAGTTCCAGATGATACTTGTAAGTGCTTTTACTGGCACCAGCAGTAACATTATGAATAAATGTAATTCAGGGTCTTAGATTTTCAGTTCAGCATGTAAAACACTGTAAATATTCAGTGAATAATCTATACAGTAGTTACAAGAGCTTTCCTTTCAATGAGGAATTAATAGATGCATATTTTGATACTTAGGTGCCTAACAACAATATTGGAAAGTTTCAAATTTGATGTTGTCTATAGCTGTGATCCACAAAGACATAGTTCTAAATTCAGGTGTTGTGAGATTTGCTGTCTGTATTAGTATAAAAATAAAACAAATAGCTAATCTCTCTTCATCCCCAACCCCCACTCCTCCTTCCACACATGTTGCATATGATTTTTATCTTCTTTCCATGGTAATCTGTCTCCTTTGGCATTATTCCTCATTTTCATAATAAGAAACAGGGTACGTAGTCTTTATTGCTTGATATCTTTACAAGTGCTTGGTGTACTTTCCTGGTTCAAGGTTACAATGGAGCATGATATACCTAGGAGCAGATCCTAAATTTCTATAACTGTGCAAGGTGCTTTGAGGAGTAGCTTTCAGAATTTCTCCGTGCTTAACATCTAACCACTAAACTTTCAGAGGTGTAATTTATTAGCTTAATCCTCTACAACAAAGCAGCAGGAGAACTGTTCTTATTTTTTTTGCATGACAAAATGCAGGATCATACAGAATACAAGATAACATCCTCAGTGTGAGTTTCCAGCACAATCCTGTGGCAGAGAGGAAGAATACAACCACAGCTGGAAATTCAGAAAACTCTGGGAGCAATGAAATGCATTCTTCTGTTTTCATGTATAATGCAGAAGAGTATAACATTGCCAGTCCTGCATGGTGAAGTCTTCCTTTTGATATATTTGAAAGAATGTTTAAAAATTTCAGACGGTAATGAAGGAGACAAGCTAAATGGCAAGCTAAAGAATGTATTTTCTTTTTAAAAGCTCATTTTTTGTGAGATGTAACATAAGTTTAAGAAGTGACTTGATTATAGTCAGTTAGTTTAGAGCATTTATAAGAAGAAACTGTCAGAGACTAAAGCATTTTTCATTTAAATGTAAGAAAAGTGATCAGATCAGAGGTAAAGTTGAGCAAATTCAATTCAGCAAGTAGGTACTGTTTCCATAGTGCAGTTAATAAATCCCTACACAATGAAGGCTTGCATCTCTCATTGTCTTTACTGCAGAACTGTATGTCATTCCTATCATGTTGAAAATGAGCTAATGGGAGGGCATCTAGAGTGTGTACGGCATGTAAAAAAAAAAACAAAAAAAAAAAACTCCTCATTACTCTGCTTTGGCTTATATCTAAGTGAACTCTTTGTCTTTGACCTACTGCCACTTAAATATTTGACTACTACTAAACAACCTGCTGAAATGAGATCCAGCTGAGAGAAATGTGAGACATGGATGGTGAAATGGATATTTGAAAATCTTTGCCTTCTGTCTTCATAAGGCTAGATGGTGTGGAGTTAATTTCTCATTCTGTTTCTGAATGTTCAAATGCAATTTTTTGTTTATTTATTTATTTATTTATTTATTTATTTTTACAGAGGATGTGTTTCTTTTGGAGACAGATAATCCCAGAACAACGCTTGTGTATGGAATTTTTACAACATCAAGGTAATGGGGAAATTGAAAAAATTACTTTTCTGAAATTCCCAATTTTCTGTAGGAAGACCAGAAGTGATGTTTTGTGGTCAAAGCTGTCCTGTGCAATGATGGATGTGTCCTGTGACCAGCATTTGTATGCAGAAGGAACAGTCTCAGTTAATAGCATTACTATTGGTATCTTTGGTATCCTTATTAGGATACCAATAATAGACATCGTGTGCTGCTTGAACCAAGCTGCTCCCAAACATACTGGCAGTCGGCACAGGCAAAACTTTTCTGTGGAGAGCCACTTGTTGCTGATCAGCAGCAGAAATCTAAAGAACTTCAAAGCAGTGGCTTGTGTGGTGTTAAGACTGCTTAACACCTCCTGTAGGACAACCAGCACCCTGAAGGATCAAACCTGGAATTCTTACAGGAATGCATATAAATCATTTCCAGTTTCTCAGCTGGTGGATGATCGCACAGATGGCAAATAACCAGTGTTGATTTCAATGAGCTGTGAGAAGGCAAGCCTATATGATGTTTGATGACATCCTCACAGCCTCAAGCTACCATTATTAGTCAGTAGTGTTCACGTACTGCCTGGTTTAGAAAGCACTCAGTGAACTCCCAAAGCACTTGAAGTACCAGTTATAGCTTACTATGCTGAAACCCCCAACAAAGACAGACCTACAGATGTACCTACAGATGTACCTAATATTGCCATTTCTACTTTGTTTTCCCCTTTTCTCTCTTTCAACAAATACAGGTAGCATACAGAGTAGAAATAGTTACTGCCTATTAATTTCTGATATGCTATCCTGTAATTTTAGCTGTTATTATGTAAGTTCAAAAAGGGGTGAGGGGGAGTGAGGGGAGAAATGTCTGTTTAATCTTCTTCATTTTATTTCATTTGCTTGATTGAATTAACATGATTTTTAAGTTATTCCCATTAATTCTCTAAAGGCAATTTCCAATAAAATAACCCTTGCATTAAAAAAAAATGTTATTTTATTTTATCTTATTTTATTTTATTTTATTTTATTTTATTTTATTTTATTTTATTTTATTTTATTTTATTTTATTTTATTTTATTTTATTTTATTTTATGTTATTTTATGTTATTTTATGTTATTTCTCATGTGGATCCAAAGATCTGCATTTTCAAATGTGTGAACTGGCCAGGAAAATATGATTTTATAATGCTAAGTTGGGAAAACAGAATTCCATAACTTGTAAACATCTGGTACAATCTACATTTTATGATTCTTACTGCACAAAAAGAAAAAATGCTGAGGTTATGTTTAGCAGTAAAACCACACTTATGATTAGGCTGTGGATGCAACATGCCTGAGTTGGAAACACTTATACCTAATTCTTCTGGTATTCCTGCAGTGGAACTGAGGTTTGGAGTTGCAAGACCATATAGGGTGACAACAAAAAGAAAAGTTCACTTATTCCCGGCTCTTAAGTTGTTTTTACTCTACTGAAGCTCTTGCACTTGTGCATTTCTGTTTTTATGAACCAGTAGTTTATGGTTTCTTTCTTTTCGTTTGGTTGAATGTGTTACATAGTTAAAAAGAGTGATGATAATGATTTTTATACCTTGGACTTTCCTTTATCTTCACCTTTGTACACTTCCAACTTGTAACAGTGGCAAGAGAGAAACATCCCACCAAATAATAACTATTAGTACTTTTATCTAAACCATACTGAGGGAAACCAAGCAATATTGAGGCAAATTATTTTGGTGACATAATCTGCTGTAAATCTACCATAAAACATCTGGACAGATTAAGTACATTTTTTTTTTACAAACCTATTAATTCCTACTAAAATTTCCACAAATATCATAATCTATCTAAAAGGTTCCTCTTGCTAATACATATGTAGCTGAGGGCAATGTGGATTGCTGGCTAATCTACAGCACTTTGTTTGTTTAGACACTATGTCTCATAACTGCAGATTTGAACTTATTTTTTTTTTTTAGTTTTCTTCTAGAGTGATTTGTCCTGGTCAATTAAAAGCAGAGAGTTACTTGGATTATCTTCATCCTATAATTGACATTGGGTGTATTTTAGACTGTCTGGAGTTTCAAGTTTGTTAGGATAAATATCCAAAACCTTAAAAAAAAAATAAATAAATAAAATAATGACAGTCAGACGTAGCATCACACTGCGAGTTATTCCTCTAGTGCCTTCCAATGTCACTGGCTGATACAGGCCATTCAGGGCTTGCACTGTTAGAGGAGATATGTGAGACCCAGATGGACCCAGAGTAGTAGAAAAAAACAGAAGAGACCTCTGTTTCTCTTCAAACTTGTGTCTTCAGACACATCAAACTTTGAGTCTTTTGAAGGAGTTCTCTAAAACTAGTTTTATGGGACATTTTAAAGCCTCTATAGGAGAAATTCTCTTACAGCCACAACCTACCCTCATTTTGCTTAGAAAAGTTGGCAACTTATTGTAGTATTTTAACCAATAGTAAATAAAAAAAAAATCAAAACATGCTGGATGTTTTGATTAACATTTTAGCCATAGATTTTAAGAGACTCATGGAAGTTTTGTAGTTTATATGTTGGTAGGGAGTTCTGGAAACCTGTGCTGAGCTTGGCAGCACAACATTTATAAAACTTTTGTCTCACTTAAGTCAGCATTATTTTTGCCACCAATCTCACTGGGACCAGGTTATATATATATTTTTTATACTCAACATTTGGAAATTTTCCTATACCACTGCTGGGTTTGTACCTCCTTCCCTCTTTTTTTCAGTTCACTGTTCAACAAGTTTCTCCGGCTTAACATGTAATGGTGTATTTTGGGAAACTAGATTAGTTGATTTAAAATATCAGTAAATACACACTATATAAGTATTAAACTATAGTAAATTGTAGAGGTATCTTTCATCACTGGGACATGCAAAACCATGGAAAATATATAGAAAAGATGGTAGCTTAAGATACTAACTTTTTCCTTCTGTCTTCTAGCTCAATATTTAAAGGCTCAGCTGTGTGTGTGTATCATTTATCTGACATCCAGACTGTGTTCAACGGGCCATTTGCACACAAGGAGGGACCAAACCACCAGCTGATTCCATATCAGGGCAGAATACCATACCCGCGGCCTGGCACTGTAAGTACAAGATATGTTTATGCAAGCTTGCCAATTACTTGTCTTTGTTTAATACATAAATAGATCTTATTTATTCCAGGAGAATGGACTGTATCTGACTATGGCATTTAGTTACAGTTCAGAACAATTTTATTTGCTTCTCAGCTTACCATTTGAATCAGGTAGTATCTGGAAATCTTCTAGAAGGAATTAAGTCATGCAAAATATTTATCTTTCTTGCTCTTTCTGCTCAAAAAGGTGATAAGATATTTCATTAGATGGCACTTAATTTTTTTACATGTACATTTTCATTTTGTGCGTAGGTTTTAGCAAAAGATAGTTACATAAGCAACCCTAAAAAGACAGCATTATGAGTGTGTTTGGCAGTCTGGATCCAAAATTTTGGTTTCAGCCAGTGTGACTTTTCCATAATACTCTAAAGTTCTGCAGCTCCACCATGATTCTTGGAAGGTGAAGGATGAGAACAGGGCTTCTGGGACTTGTTCTTTGACAAGATCTAATACCCTGTCAGGTACTGAGTCTTAGGAAAAAGACACAGAAATGAGTTTTCATGCCAGTCAGTTCACAGTAGTCTTCCTCTGCAAAAACACTTCTTCTATGCCTTGAAAATGTTTCAATACCTTCTTTCATCATGAGTGGTAATAATCCAGTAAATACCACCATGAGTGGTAATAATTCAATAATCCAATTAGTGGATTAGTGGTAATAATCCAATAAATCTAATATATTCATATAAAATAATTGTTATACACCAAATGGTGTATAAAAAATCCTGTTGATGCAGCTTTGCCTTTATTTACTTATCTCTCTATTTTTTAATTTAGATTTAGCAGAGCTATGAAATTTTCAGATTTAATGAAGAATATATAAAGTTTCTCCAGGATCTTCCCTAAATCCGTATTTGTTAAAAGAAGTATGGTAGTGTGGACTTCCATTGATTCTCATGAAGAATTTTTAATAAAGTATCAGAATTTAATAAGTATGCGCAGAATCATAAATCTACTCTCAAAGTTGTAGTTATTTTTTTAGATTAATTTTTTTTTTGCTTTTCCATTTGTCACAAGAAATTAAGTTTTGTTTTAATTTTGCAAGTAGCTATAAGAACATTTAACCGTATTGCCATTTCATTCATTTTCTTCTTTGTGCTGCATATCTTATTCTTTCTATTTGTTTCTATCTCATACACTAGTGCTCAGATATATAGAATAACTTTGTCTCTTTCAACAATTCTTCATATTTTACTGCAGTTTTTAGTGGTTGTAAGATTTAGAATTTCATGTCCACAGATCTCTAAAATTAGCTAATTGGTATGTGATGTTCCACTAATTTCTAATGCTAACAGTAGTATTTCTTTGCAATTAATTCATACAGCTCTAATCTAATGAGTTCACTGAGGCTTTAAGCTTAAATTTTAAAAAAACACAAAATTAATGGTCCATTTAAATGGGAAGTTACATGCTTTTGCAAATAGTCACATTTTAGAATTTATTGCTGCTTCAAAATATTGTATTTGTATTTCCTCAACTCCTCAACCACTGCCATGGTTCACCTCATGGAGACTTAGGAGCTGTTCCAGGTGGGCCTGAAGGAATTGAGCAGCACAATGGAGAGGGAAAAAAAAATCATATTTAGATATAACTTTCTGCAGATAACTTTCTATAACTTTTATAACTTTTTATAACTTTCTTCCTTTTTCAGACATGCTGGTGAGCTTTTAATTTAAAGATAAATTCTTAGACCATAGCTCACACTGAAAATAAAGATGAAAGAGCTTTTAAGGTGATCACTGCTCTTCTTTAGATAACTAAATTTTCTGTGTTTCCTCACAATTCAGCCATAGCACAGTATCCTGGAGTTGTATTTTCTAAGATGGGACTTCTCTGTTTTTGTTTCCTGTACTGCCAAAACACTCCATTTTTAATTTTATTTTATTTTTTACATGTATACTACAAACTCTTTTTTAAATTATATCAAAACATCTGTAAAAATCAGGTTTTTGTTTTCGTTTTTGTTTTCTGTTCAGAAATTGTATTCAAGGGATTAGCTTTGAATATCCAAGCTTGCAGATTAAGGGGCTTGAACATCTTTCCTCTGGAACATAAATTATATGCTACTTGTAGGATGCTGAACTAGACATGGATGATTTATATATATATATAATTCAGAAAATCCTACTTTATAGTTGCTTAAAGAGATATTAATACTAAAACTTTGGACAGAAGTGAACATTTTTTGTGTTTCAGTACATTGAATAAACAATGAAAAGTCTTCAATATAGCTTCAGTAGGATTAAATAAAGAAATACATTCATTTGGTCATAATCAATTCCGCAGAGTTTGGCTGCTGTTCACCAAATACCAATGGTTTCTTATTTCTCCACAAGCAAAACCTACTTATGGAAAAAAGAAACTACATAATTGGCAGCTTCCTACTAAATTCAGTCATGTTTGAGGACAGTTTCCATTTTTCAGTTTACAGAAATAGTTTTTTTACCTACAGAATGTTGAAGAATATACTGTAAATTAAAGAATTATGTTTCTCTCTGTAACCTAACTGCACAGTGATCAACTGTGAACATAATTATTGTGTAGCTGAGTCCTTTGATTTGTGAAGAATACAGATTCAATCCCTCAAGGAAAAGGAGAGTTTATAGTGTTCTTCAGTAACACCTTTTGCTTGGTATAGGTTTATATAAGGAGTAGCAAAAGAATGAATTGATTAAAGATGTTTTTAAAGACTTGCTCATAACAACTATTTAATCTAAGTTTTTAGGGTCATACTGGGGTGAACTATAGTGTAGACATTTTTTCAGGAAGTCATAGACAAGAGTCTTATGATCTCCAATTCAAGAACTGGAGAAGAATGGAAAGTATCAGAGAAAGTCTTCTTTTAATGGAGCTGTATGGGACAAGAAAGTTTAATTTGAACTGCAGGTGTAATAGAAATTCTTTGGAGATGAACTGGGGTCTGGTAGATCACTGAGAAGAATAATTGTGCTAATGGCCCTCAGATTTATGAAGACAGTTCTGTTTTCACCATTTGCTGCTAATCATAGCAGATAGCACAATACATTTGCTGGAAGACTGTGGATGGAAGTACCACAGAAAGAAGGAGAAGGGCAAAGAAGATTAATAAGAATAAGCTGTCTTAGAGGGGTAGCATGTGGTGTCATTTGGAATGAGAACCAAACGAGTATCCCGAGGTTAAATAAGGGCTCAGAAGGATAAATTGGATAAAACCCCAGATGGGAAAAGAGACCCATATTTGAGCTGAGTTCCACTTCTTCCCGCTGAAGGTAAATGATTGCAGAGTGGTTTCTTTTTAACAAACCCTACCAGAGAAAATTCCACTGTACGTAAATAAATAAAATTATAAAATTAATTAAATAATAAATAAAAAAATATAAAATTAATTAAATAATAAAATTAATTGTAAAATTAAAATAATAAAAAATAATAAATACATGAATAAAAATAATAAATACATAAATAAAATAGAAATGTTGATAAAATAAAATATTTAAAATTAAAAATTAAATCCTAATTGAGACAGCAGCTCATTCTAAAACTTGGGATTAAGCTTCAGTCCCTTTTATACTTGGTTCCTGGTATTACCCAATGAATAGTTACTTAGGTGAACAAAATGGAGCGATTTTTGGCACTCAGGGTAGAACTGACACTCCTCTCTGGTGCTTAGAGGGATCCCCTGGGATGTGAAGACCCAGATTTTAATGCTTGCTTGCATCAGGTAGGCTGGACACATGAGTCATATACCTCTGGTGAGTTTCCTGGTCTCTCAAAGTATGATTCATCTTATACAATTTTAGCTATATAAAAACAGGGCATCTAGTCTGAATTACTGACTACAGAGGAAAGCTAGATGGCTAACTAAGAATAAATGCCTGACTTTGAGACAGCAGAAGTTAGGTGAGGTGAATCTCTCCCTAAACTACTAATTATTTTAATGTCTGTGGTTTTGACCAGAAGTTCCATACTAGACCTAAGAATTGTCCTCATCAAAATAAAAAAGTTTCCATAAAATACTTTGTATTGAACAAATCAACATTTTACAACTGGAAAATATTATATTGAAACATTTCTGAATAGCTCCTGTGCTCCAAGGAATGCTTTACAGCTTAAAAATCTGTAAGCGGGAAAATGAAAGCTCAGGAGCAGCAGTGAAAAGTGAGGTAACAGTGGCTGAAGAAAGTTGTGTCAGTACATCCAGCACATAGTACTAGTTACTAACATAGCCCCTCACTTCTTCCCACGCTGTCTTATTTTAGCTTCAGTCTCAGTAAACGCTTGAGATTTCTAAGACTTCTTTTATTTCCTCACAAAGTCCAGAATGCCTCAGGGCTGCTTATTTGGGTGGTTATTCATTGCATTTAAAGGAGCATCTGGAACACCAGTGGACCTCTGTTATTTCTTGGTTACAGAGGAAAGGATAGACAAGATCCTGTGAATGATCAGCTTTCTCAGGTATCAGATATCCTGCTTCAAACCCATGGTATCGCCTTTTCAAATGAAGATGAGTCACAGGCCCTTTCACAATCACATAACCAAAATAATGTTTAGAGGGTACTGATCAAATTACAGTGAGGTATCAAAATTTACTTTTTACCTTTGTACTACTAATTCTATAAACAAACCAACAAAAACTAGATGCATATTCCCATACAAATCGCTTGGATTTTTTTTCAGCAGGGTGTTCACAGCATAAGGAATGTGAAAATAATTGGTCCAGAAATATGGATCTTTGCCATCAACCTGGATTTTAATACTGCAAGCTTATGTTTGCCTTATCTGAATTGATGGGAGTTCAAATCATTAAAGTATTTAATTCCTGTTGCTGGAACATAATTACTTTCAGTCAGAGTCTGAAGTACTCTTTCAGGAACTTTGTAAACTATTTGTCAATATTTGTAAATGACTTAGAGAGAAAACCTCTCTGAAAGATGGTAACCATTTTTAAGCATTATCGTGCATGTTTCTTGCAGTGTCCAGGAGGAGCCTTCACACCCAATATGCGAACAACCAAAGAGTTTCCAGATGATGTTGTGACCTTCATCAGGAATCACCCTTTGATGTTTAATCCCATTTACCCAATACACAAGAGGCCATTAATCATCCGGATAGGAACAGACTACAAGTATACAAAGATTGCTGTGGACCGAGTGAATGCAGCAGATGGAAGATACCATGTCTTGTTTCTTGGCACAGGTAAGACAAAATTAACAATTTCCTCCATTGCATTCTAATTTGCAGTCTACTCCAATCTGTACAACTGATAGCTTCCAGAAATGTTTGCTTAAATGTAGTTACTAATTACTAAAATGTCTACAGAAATCCACAATTTTTTTTTGTTTACTTTCTTTTCATTTTTCTCTTTTCTATGGATCTCAATTATGTGCAAGAGATAGAATGTATCAACATTAATTTTATTGGAGATACAAATCAACATTATTGTATTTTGTGTTTGATCTAAATTATAATACTTGTCTTGAATATGTTTTGTCATCAATGTGATTCCATATTAGAATGTGATGCTCTCTAACATGTAAAAATACCAAAACCTGGCCTTGAATTGTTTTGTATACTACCATCACTTAATACATCACTTAATATATGCTGTGTAACCTACTTCTGAAGAAAAAGACAATGTGAACAGCATGTTACAAATGCAAAAATAACAGCTTTCAAAACAAAACAAAAAGTAAAAAAATAAAAATTTTAGTTACATTAAATTTGAATCTGATGCTATGTTGCTGAACTCTACTGGGAGCAGGTCGAGTGATTCTTGTACTGATCAAATTTGATTTTTGAAAAAATATTCAGATCTGAATCACGTTCCCCTGATTGAAGTGGACAAGCAGAGTGGCAGTCTGTCTAGACCCTAGGATTCATTCACATGTGAAACTCCCACTGGCTTACTGGTTTAACAGGGCATTATAGGCTGATATGCACAAAGGCTCTTTTTTACTACGGATGGTTTCAAGTAGAACAAAGAAGTAAAAGAACTCCAGGAGAAAAAATATATCTCTGAGCATCAGAAAATAATTACAGAGGTGGCTTGCATTTCTTTTATGGTTCACATGTTTTTGGTATCCTGGTTGTTTTCTCCTTGTAGAATAACTATGTCTGCCAGCAAACTCACATGGGGCTGGAATAACCAACCTGTTATAATAGATTTAGAAAGCTGGTGCTGAAAAGAAAAAAATAAATAAATCAGAATTTCAGGCTTCTGTAGGAAGACTGTGTGGGATTAAAATGAAGTCTCTTCATTCTTAGGAAAACCTCCCCAGCTATCAGCAGGGTGGCCTTGGGTCAAAAGAGGACAAATGTACACTACACTGTAAAAGTATAAAAACACAAAAGCATATCCAGCCAGCAGGTTGCTCAAAGGGGTTCTTCCCCTCTATTTGGCTCCTATCTGAAGTACTATGTCCATTTGTGGGCTCTCTGGTACAAAGAAAACATTTGTATAAAATGGATTGAGATGGACTGTGATGCACTGAGAGAACTGGATTTATTCAGAGAAAGCTAAGGGGAAACGTTATTGCTATTTGCAATTATTTAGTGGAAGGGTACAGATAACTCATGGGAAAAGACAGAGACAGACTCTTCTCAAGGTCTCCAGTGTCAGGATGAGAGGCAATGGACACGAGCTGAAACATGGGGCATTGTAATTAGATATAAAAGAAAATGTTTTCAGCATCAGGGTGGTCAAACATTGTAATATGGGTCTAGAGAGGCTGTGAATTATCTGTCTTCAGAGATTCAAAGGATTCAAAACCCAACTGGACATGGCTCCAAACAACCTACTCTAATTGGACCTGTTTCAAGTGGGGTATGAGACTGGATGACTTCTAAAGGCCCCTTCCAGCCTGCAGGGTTCTATCATTGAATGAAAAGAAATAAGAAAACAAAACCAGTTGGCTCACGTTCTTATGTCACACCATTTGATTATATGTCTATATCATTTAATGTACTGTGAACGCTTAGAAGGCATGGTTAGGATAGAAAAAGGTCTAAGTAGTGAATTACAGTAGAAATTTCATCAGATTTTGTTCTGGGCATTTTAGTTTTCTTGGTAGGTAATTGCTAAATGAGTTTTAAGGCATGCCTAAAAATTTCTTTGTTCTCACTTGCAAAGTCATTGGAAACTACTAAATTAAGTAATTAGGTCAGGACTTTCTTCTTGTTGTATTCCCCCCTCCCTAACATGTAGCCGTATTTTCTTTTTGTGTAATTAATGCAGCTACAGTTCTCAGCTTTTGGGCCCCTTAGGGTCATATTCCTCCTTTCCTTCAGAACAAAGAAAAACAATTTTTGTACACTGCAGTAGAAATATCAAGAGCATTAACAGATATTGTCACACAACTCCACAAGAACTCTGTTCTAGTAGAAGAGGTTTGGCTGTCTCTTGGCTTTATTCCTTCCCAAAGCACTATATCTAACCATAGAAATAGCTTGGCAGGCTAAAACAGATCTTTCAAATGTACATTTTCAGTATTTTTTATATAGTTGTGCCATTGTTTTAAAATGTTCTGTAAACTTCTATACTCTTGTAATTGGAGTAAATCCCACTAAAGATTAGAGGAAAACATAAAACATTCAAGTTTCCAGACAATGCAGGATTCTTAATGTCGTAGTGTTAGTTAATACTGGAAATGCATAAAAAATACTAAATGTCAATGAAAATAGACATTTAGCATCTCAGTAATTCTGCAAGAGATAAATACAAGCCATTTCAATGTATATTTCAATGAGCTGCTGACCATTCTTAAGTGACCAGTGAGGCCTCGCACATGTACCTGTGACTCATTTTAAATATTAACATACCTCAACTTGTAGTTATATTTTGTTAAGCCTCTGCTGTGTATCAGCACAGGGTCCACTTTGGAAAAATACGTAACCTGCAGCTCTTGATATTTTATATGCATTGTTTTTAACTTCTGCAGTACACTGGAGACAAGGATCATTGTCTTCTTTCTAGTGAGTTGCCGGGTTAGATATTAGTCTTCCTGAGTCTGCACACTGACTCACTGAGACACTAATAGCTTCCAAGATCTTCCTCAAAAGAAACTGGTGCAATAAAAGTTACTGGGTTTCTCAGCACTTAAATAAAAGTGGTCAAGTTCCAGCCACTGAGAGGAGTTTTCTTTATTCTCTGCTTTCTGTGATACTCAGGAGGATTCAGTAGAGATATTAACTGTCAAAAGGAATGCAGAGGGGATTTGCTTTGGTGTCAGTTAATCCCAGCAAAATGCAAAAACCACATTGTATAGGAGAATTTCGTGTGATAATTTCCTTGGGAGCCTGGAGCCCCACAGCCAGAGACAATGGGACTTGACACCTGGTGACAATTACACTCAGCTTGGATGATGAGTTATTGCTGCTGAACTGAGATGTTGCCAGCCATGTCTGTCACTGTCAGTGACCTGTCTCATGCTTGAAATTGGAGTGTTTTATGTCTTGCCAGATGCAGAGCACACAAAATGTTTAGCTTTTCCTCTCTTCCTCCTCTATAGCCTCAGTAATAAATCAGTTCCTGAATGCAAGTGAGAAATAACAGAACAGAAAGCCGAAAGAACGCCAGTGGTTTTCATCATGTAGCCATGGCTTGGAAGGGTACAGGCATTACTTTTTCTGTATTACTTTTTCACATTAATATGAACTAAATGTAGTGCTTCCTTTGTGCCCCCAGACAGAAGTGTTGAGCTTACAGAGGCTGGTCCATGCCGAGACTTAATACATTGCTTTTCTCTCTCTCTCTTATGTAGCTAACAAAGTAAATCTCACAGACAGATATTGTTCTCACAGCATTCCACACACTTTTCAAATGATAACGATCTCCTATTTTCCTTGTGCTTTTCAACCTGAAGACTCCCAAAGCACTTAACAAAACTTGCCACCCAAAACAGTCTCTACACTGTCCTCTGAGTTGATTTAGAGTAAGAAAGAGCAAGTCCTTAAAGTAGATAGCAGTGCTACAAGTGCTGCACAGTGCTGTGTACCTTGTCTTTACAAACAGAAACCAGTGGGATAATTTACTTTGATATAATATAATCACTTATTTACATATTTGACAAGGGTAATACTGATAATACTTTTTTTCTATGGGATGAGTAATAACATATTCAGAGTTCTGCTTCAGTTATCCCTTTTCTGTGGTAGTCCAGGATTCACTCTTGATGTTTTTGATTCACCCTAGCATTTCACAGTCAGTACTTTAGCCAGTTCACTTATTTGTAAAGAACCCAATACAATACAATATTTTCCTAGTTTACCATTTGGTAGATTGTTTTCCATTTGAGTTTTACAAACAGCCATAAACCAGCATGAGGACATTTTCCTGAGATTAATATTTATTTTTTAAGCATGCCACCTACTGCTTGCAGTACGAAAGCCTTTGGTCAAAGTACACACAGATTACACAACCAAAAGATTGTTCTTTTTTTTTCTTTTTATTGCTCGTGGTGTTATGAAAATATTTAAATGTCTGGGTCAGACTTGAGTACATTAAATAGCTACAGGCAGCAATAGGATTTTTTTCATCTCCTTACTATCAAGATAGGATATGTTTTTGTGTGAAGAGATCTAAGTGACTGCCATGAAAAGGCACTTCAGATTTTACTGTGGCTTATTTAAATGATTAGTGTGCTGCATCTGATGTGGCTTGAGATTGATCAATGTTTCTTATTATCTTTTCTTCTCTGATGCAACACTTGTTTTCAAAGTCTGGAACAGTAAGTGCTTTCAGAGCATTAGGTTGTAATATAGTCTTAAAGATGTGAACTAATCCCGACAATACTTGTTTCTGTGGTGTTACACTATGGATGTCTTTTTGGAAAACCTACCCTTGCTGACAACAGTAGCCTCCAGTAACACAAGAGACAAAATCATATAATGAGCGACAGATTCTAGCAGAGAGAGATAGTGTGGTCAGAAGACCAAGCTTGCCTCCCACAAATGTGGTGGCTAAAGATTCATCTGTGAGCTTGGGAAGATGGTGTTGCACAACAGTGACACAACAAGTAGCAGACAGTTTCCTTCTTCCTCTTGCTCACACTGGATGAGTCATTCAAAACCTTTTAGAAACCAACTCATCCAAAGCTTTCTCACAGACTTAAGAAGGTATGTAAAGAAGGTTTTCCTACACCTGTTTGGTTTCCTTGTTTTGTTCAAACAAATTCACAGTGTTTCCAGAAGTTTGACCAAGCTGGGTCCTATGTGGAAATTTTGCCCTTGAGTGTGGCTTGTACCTGCCTTTTTGTTCTCTGATGCAGCTTGAAATGACTTTACCAAGTTTCACAGCAGCACATAGAGCTGGAAAAATATTATAGCCATACAACAGATGAGTGAACTAAGGTGGAGATTAGGTGGCTGTGGTGGGAGCCCAGATTTACATAAAACACCAAAGGCCAGCAGAGACTGTGGAGACTTGGCTCTCAGGCCTGACTGCTAACCTACCACCATCTCAGGTGCTTTGCTGAGCCTGAACATTTTCTCAGGGAGATTTCAAGCATTCTGCAAATTCTTTTCTTCTTCTTTTTTTTTTTTTTTTTCTTAAAATAAAATTTGTCTATGTCAGGTTCAACTCAGATTAGAGACCAAAAACAATTAATCTGCCAGCAGGTGGACAAGTACTACATGCAGAAAAGTTTACAAAGGGTCTCCCACAGTGTCTTACACACCAGGGAGGTGAGTTACCACAGGAGGCCTCTCCGTGAAACTCCTTGCAGTGTAGCAGTTGATGTCCATTGCAGTCATTATTTTATGATGAGGAAAAATCAGGTTTTTTGATTCGCTGCTCATTTTGTCCACATAATGTAGCTCAGAGGTGGATAGGTCCTGTCTCTCTTTGATGCTCACAGTACTGACAACTGTAGTGTTTACCTAGATCTATGGAAAAAAGCCAGTAGGAATTCAGAGAATGAGATTTAAACTCAGACCTACAGATTCAGCTTCTGGAATGTAGATTCCAGCCAAACACCTGCATATTTTTCCTCACTGATCATTAAGCTTTGCTTTTTCTATTGCCCATGGTCAGTCAGACCAGTAATTGGTGTCAGACTGTCAATCGGTGGTATAACCAAGTATAGTTTCACTAGTATAAGCGAAACATAATTGATTAATACCAGCCCAGAATTATGACGTGTTTCAAGGGAGTTTTTTTTTCTTTTATTATTGTTCTTCTTGTTGTTCTTATTGTTATCAATATTGATTTGTCTCCCCTTCCTTTGTTGGGTGCTGCATTCCTTCTCCATTTATTTACCATTCTGCATACTCTGTACTCCATCTTTTAGCCTATGGGATATCAATATTTTCCTGTCTTAACATTCCCTCTTTCTCAGTCCTCTCAGAGGGAGTGCAACCTCAGTGACATAATCTTCCACGTTGAGCTGAGAGACTGTAGTTGTTCAAACAGGTTCGAAACAGAAAAACAGTCATTATGAGTTGCCCTTGTCAGCTTGCTGTCAGCTCAAAGGGAATTCCTTCTCAGCTGTCAGTCTGCCCTCCACTCCCAGCTGCTGGGTTGAAGTGAGGCTGCAAGCAGTTCCTGGTGAAAAGTCAGGGCAGCAGTGACTGTCACTACATCTGGGATATTCTAGTTGTGATTTGATATTCTGGAGACACAATATTATTATTTTTTCATGACTGTGTGAAATCACAATGTAGAACTGCTTTCATGCAGATTTCTGGAAATAAAAAGCAAATCAAGAAGGAAATTATCACATTCATTTTTACGATTTTTACAGAATTTACTTATGATTTCATATTGTGACTTAAATGTGGAAAAAAAAAAAAAGACATCGTTCTTTAGCAATCTCTTGTGTCTGGCTCACAATACAGAAGATTACAGAAGATTATCTGCTGTGAAATACACTGGAAAACAGCTCAGGCAATGCTGTTTTGCATACATCTCCTGCAGTGCGCAGTACCTCATCCTTTCCAAACTTCCTTCTGTCGCAGGAGTTTAATTCGTAGCCTTGCCATTAAATGAAATAAGCAAATAAGATTTTCAACAACACTGAGATGTACCATAAGCTTTCTGACATAAACACATAGAAATGACTTTATATCAGCTACTGTGGTTTTAATGGAGACCTCAGTTCTACTGAAAAAGGAATAAGAAAAGTTTTCTAGGCACAAATATTTGCTTTTCATGTATTTAATAAAATACTGAGCAACAGCAGCAGAACCATTTTCAGAAAGGGTGGAGAATTATAACTACATGGCCTACAAGCCATGTATTGTTAGAATTATGTGTATATATGTGTACAGGCTATTGGAATTCCTAACTCTAAGTGGTCTTATTTAATGAATAGCTTTCTGTTGCTTGCTTTCCCTCACATTAACATTTATTCTAAATGTATTAAGTTTACTAATTGCATTAAAACAATGGTGCATTCCTTTCTGCAAGGATCTGTCTCTAATGGTACAACACTGAGTCAAAGGGAATGGTAAAATAGTGATTCAAAGGGAATGAATTCTAAGGTAAACAAGTCAACTGTGTATTTTGCTGGGCTGTGACAAAAAGGTAGATATGAACCTAGTTTTCAAATAGGAAAGGTTATTAGGACACAAGGGCTTGGCGTCAGGCATTATCGGTACTTTCTGTGACGATACCCTGGAAAAATCTCCCCTCAGGTTCTGATTTCAGTTTGTGGCAATGTTTGAGGACTAAAGACAATTTAGGAATTTTAAATGTGTGGCATGCACTAATGGATCATTGAAATAAACCGGTTCTTCTGTTCTTTGGAGGCTCAGCCTCACATTCCTTTGCAGGTAGGGTCATTGTCAACAGGCTGCATACCCTGTATGTCAGGGTCACAGGTAGTTGAAACTTTGCAGGCAGCTGGAAAAAAAAAAAAAAAAAAAAAAAAAAAAAAAAAAAAAAAAAAAAAAAAAGCTGCTATGCTTTCCTGCATTCTGATGCAATATTTTAGATGGTGTGGTTTAATGTTAGGCAGAGGACATTGATAAAGGGAGGTAAAGAGGTAGAGGTGCATTTAAACTTTGTAAATTTGTGTGGGGATTATTCCCTTTAGCAGGAACAGAAATACACACATTTATGCATGCACGTGCTTCTCCTTAGCTGCAGCAAAGGATGAATCTGCAGCAGTTTAAAACTTCGGTGTTTCTTGGCAGTTAGTAAATCTCTATCAGGTTCTCATAGCTTTGCTAATACTGGCACCCAGTCTAGACCACAGCTGTGCTATCACAAGATTTAGTTTTGGTAGTTTCTTCGGAAGGAACTGGTTTATTGTGCCATTGTCTAATGAAAATAAATGTTTGCCCTAGAAAATTCTCATGAAATATTCATGCCTAATATGTCCTGTGCATGCACAATTGATAGCTACACATATTTAAATCCTCTCAGCTTTCAATTTCTCTTTTCCATTTTTTTTTTAATGACAAAATACTGCAATGTTCTCTGCAAGCAGGGTCAGGTTATTACATGTCAATATTCTAGCCATAAACCTTAATTTTTAAAATAAAATGCATGGCTATTTGCTAGCTTCCTCCAGGGAAATAAGAAGATGTAAATTATTTACTGCAACCAACTTGCCCCACAGCTCCAGCTACGGAATTTTGTCAATGACCTTAAAAGCAAAAGCGAAATTACACTTTTTCAGTTTATGTAGTCAGTATCGTGGATTGTCAAACAGGAAGCTCAGATTTCCTTTCACAAATTCGTAAAAATACACATAGATACTTAACTATATTGTGCTGTGCTAGTGTTTTACTAACCACACAAGGCTATATTGCTCATATAATTTTTGAAGGCCAAACAAAATCTATACCATGTGTTCTCATTCCTCAGAATCAATATTGAGCAAATAAATTTATTGTCCTCAGGCTAATTTCCAGACCTTTCAGACAAGAGGAATTTTTTCTGTTGTACTTCTTCCCGGTAAAAATACCACATGCCTGTTCTTATGATTCTTCACAGTCTGCCTTTTCTGCCACATCAGAAATCCTTTAGTAGATGTCTCAGCCTCCACAGAATATCTTCCATCCCATAAGTTCTTTCCACATAAATTCACTAAATCATTGATTGTCTCACTCATAGCATCTACTTGTAGAAACATCACCATTGCCCCATACATCTTGTTTCTTACTTACTCCTTCAACCTGAATGGATTTGGAAGTTTGAAAGTGTATTTTGACAAGGTACTATAAAAGAGTAGTTACAATATTATCATCTTGAATTTTCTTTTTTTTTTTTTTTTTTTCACATGGACCAAAACAATAACTCCTACTAATATATAAACAATTTAAGTATTGTTTGACTTTCTTGGGAAAAAAAAAAAAAATCATTATTTTTAGAAAGAGATTGAGGATATTCTAAGGAATAATATTCTAAGGAATATTTACCTCTCTTGACATCAGTTGTCATTACATATTATTATTGAGTGTGAATGTACTTCAATTACACAATAGCTGTTGATAGTGCCGTGTTTTTACTGCAAGGTCATTAGGATAGATACTGCCTCTATCTGTGTGTTATAACAATAATAACAGCTGTTATTGTTATTATTGTTATGTAAAATAGTTACTGATTTTGATTGATCTTTTGGGGTAGAGTGGTAGTAATAATGTCACTTTCTCCAGTCTTACTGTGACTTCTTCAAATTCTTCTATGAGAACATTACTACATGTCCAAGTTATCCTCAATCTGTGACTTCTGAAGGAATCATCTCATAATTTCATCTCGTGTTTTCTCACCCCAAACACAAGAAGTTAATGAACATCTTTTCATATCTTACTCTATGTTATAGTGCTTACTTTGATGGTTTCTTTTCATACCTGATAATGTTTATTATTTTCTTTCTCTCTCTCTATGTCACGTGGTTTGACTTTGTCTCATCTTTTCCAGACCAAGGAACTGTACAAAAGGTTGTTGTCTTACCCACCAACTTCTCTGCAAGTGGAGAACTCATTTTAGAAGAACTGGAGGTTTTTCAGGTTTGTCTTTCTCCTGCATACGCATTTTCCAATGTGTATGTTCGCACAAACTCTTTGTTCTAATAGGCTTTGGCAAGGGCAACTATGACTTGATAAAAGATAAAACAAATGAGCATACTGTCAACTTGATACCCACCCAAAGTACGATATAAAATGTCAGCTGTTATGAAGACTGTAGTTAGGCTTAAATCTTTTCCTTTTTTTTTCCCCTGTTGTTTCTCTCTTCTTTTTTTTTTTTAATTATTTTTTAAGTTGTCATACTAGATAGAAGGATTTTTACAATAACATTGTATATTCTCGTAATGTCATAAGGGCTGCCTGAAGGCAACTTTTATCATTGGTATCACATACTGAGACTGTCACTATTTACAGATGAAATCTAAGATTTTTATACATTGATTATCTGTTAATCTTCCTGATTCCAGGCTGCAGAATTAAAGCAAACTAGTGTGGGTTTTGCTCCCATTCTTCAAATCCTCTAGAGTAGCAAGCTTAACACAACATAAAAAAAAAAGAAACACAAACAACTACAGGGAAAAATAAGGGAATAATATCAATCAGTCTGGTATGTAGCAGCTTGTAATAACCTAAAGAAAATGTTCACCACCAATTTGAAGAAACCTTTTCAAATTTTTGAATGGGCTGTTCTTAAAATAAGTAGTCTTAGGGCAAATGGTAATTATGCAGCTACAAACTAAGTTAAGGGTTTTATCATTGCCTTTCTCAGTTTCATTGAGGGGATACAAAAAGGAAAATGTAAGATTTTTATCTAGACAGACAAGAAAAACAATTTATCTAAAACATGAAATGCTTTTTTATCAATCCCCCCAAAAGGTATAATTAGTACTCTTAGCCTTTTGCTAAATACTTCCCTTTGGTAAATATACATGTGAGTATCATTACTTAGAGCACCATTTGCCCAAGTATTATTTATTCCATTTACAGCAAACAAATTGTTGGGGTGGGAGGAATCCTGACCCTAAACCTCATTTCTGGGGCTCTGAGCACAGAACTTTTTATCCCGAGCCTACAAAATCATAATTTCTGCTGTTGCAGTCTGTGTGGGCACTGGGGCAGTGTTGAGCCTTTTGATGAGTCTTACAAAGAGAGGGGGAATGAGATCACCAGATATGTGCTAGTAAATGTCGAGAGTAAGCAAAGCACAGATTCCTTTCCAGAGTGTAAGCAAGAAAAGGAGAATGTGGCATCAGATCCAATGTTGCATTGGAACTTGAGTCTCCAGACACTACAGTCATAAAATATAGCAGCTCTAAAAAACCTTTGCCAATTCACATGATTCACAGCCAGTTTTTTTAGTCCTGGCCTCCCCTCTATGCGTGTAGTCCACTGCAATTAATCCAGACCCACCGTTATGGCTTTCCTTTCTGACTGAGCAATTGCTAAATCTTAAAAACATGCTGAACATTTTTATTACCATCATTTTTATCATTTGTTTGGATGATAATAATGAATTACTTCACTTGCTTGAGGCAATGAACGTGATAATTCCTTATCCAGCTCTTTAAGGTTTGGTTTGGACACCGACAACAAATGACTCCAGTGACGACACACAGTAGTATACAGCAATGTCTCTGTGAACAGAACATTGAATAACACACATGCCATTTTTAATATTCTAGTCATTGATAAACTGAAAGAATGTGTTGGCTGGCAACCAAACTCTATGCACTGTAGATAATGTTTAGGAGAAATGTGACATTCTTATCTGTATCATGTGATAAATATGCATGAGCATATTTATGTATGATTTTTCCATATCATCATTTTCAAAGGACAATTTATTTATTTATTTATTTGTTTGCTTGTTTATTTATTGCAAAGTCAGAGTAATGGCTTCAGAGCACATTACTTCTGTATTGTTGAGGTAACACAAATGCAGGTGTACAAAAAATCACCTATACACGTGATGAATAATAACGCTGTTTATTTCAACTAGTACCTTTACTGATACATTCATTGTATTTATGTAAATTTTTATAGTTTTGAAATAGCAAAAAAGTAGTATGCGTGTTTGTGGGGTTTTTTTCTTTGTTTTCCACAATGTAGAAAGTTATAATTTTATTAGATATAACTTTGTCTTTATTGAACTTTAAATATAAATGTTGGGAGAGTATTAACAAGTTAGTCTTTGTAAAAGTGGTTTGTAATTTTGTCTTTCAGAGTAATTCTCCTATAACAACAATGAAGATCTCATCTAAAAAGGTAAAGAGAAGTGGGATGCTTACTTAACGCTTAATAGAGAAACAAATTGACTTAAAGATGTTAAAAGATCAGTTGTAATGTATCATAATAAATATATACAGGAGATTTTCCCTAATTACTATGGAAAAATATGACCAAAACTTTCATGAGCTTTTTATCTGCCCCAGAGCCACTAGGATAAAATAATCTATATTAATAATTTATCATTTCTAATTCACTGAAAGTGGAAAAAAAAAAAAGAAAAAAAAAAAAAGAAAAAAAAAAAGCAAGTAAGGAAAAAAAAGTACTGAAAGATGAAATTTGTCCTCCATTTCTTTTCATAGCTCCTAAATAAAACCTTTCTTTTAAAAGTCTGGCTTAAAATGCAGTATTAGGTCTATAGAGAAATTGTACATATCTATCTATTAGTAATAATGATGGTAATAGGAATGATAAAAATAGTTGAGAAGGTTTCTAATGAATTGTCTAACACACAAACTTAAAATAAATATTTCACGATTTTGCAAACAACATGTTACTCGATATTTCACAAAACTAAGAAGTAAACACTATCCACAATTCACTGAATCAAATTCAGTGCAATTTGATAGTTTTATGACCAAAAGATAAAGAGTCACTATTTGTTGTTTGGTTGGTTTTTGTTTTTGTTAATATTAATGTGTAAAAATCATTGATGAATTGGTTCTGAGTAAAAGAGATACTTTGGCCAGATTCCAGTTATGACCTATTCAACTTTGAACGTTCTTTGCAAAAGTTCTCATTTAATATAAAAATTCTATTGGCTTATTTTTCTAGGTACTGATGCTATGAGAATTTGGTCCAAAGCATCAACATAATCTCTAAGATTTATGCCTTGAAAATGTATGAACTGGAGAACCCAATTATTAACTCTTCATAATATTTATTAATGTGACTATATGCAGAAAAACTAATTAGGTAAAAGACCAGTAGCCCTCAGTCATTAAGAACCAAGTTTTAAAGTCTGAACAATATTAATTCAGCCTGCCTGCCCCAGAATGGAACAACAACAGACAAAGTCCAAAAACATTAACATTCTCTGGTGTTTCCAAGTGTTTTGTAACAGGAAGGTGGAAACGGTCCTGATCACCTGGGAAATTTCTATTTATTTAGGCTTTATATTTATTAGTGGCTCCTGTTGTGGTCTTGAGTTTATTCCAAAATTAACTCAAAGGTTTTTTGGTATGCGAGTTGAGTCTTAGGTGAAGCTCCTCCACATCTGAAATAAATCTTTCCATTTCATTCTACAGCAACAGCTGTATGTGAGCTCAGATGAAGGGGTCACCCAGGTATCCTTGCACCGCTGCCACATCTATGGGACTGCCTGTGCTGACTGCTGCCTAGCCCGAGATCCGTACTGTGCCTGGGATGGCAACTCTTGCTCCAGGTTTTATCCCACAGGGAAAAGGTGAGCAGCCCTGTGAAATCTGCAAGGTTCCTTCCTATTCTCTATGAATAAGTTTTTTATGCTGCTATGTAGCTTGGAGCCTTACAATATGATGTGAGATGTCATTCCTTTCAGAAGCAAATACAAAGAAAACATCTGTATCTATTGTGCTTGGCTCTGTTCATTGTTCATTACCTAGGAGTTTGTCTTGTTTGTCTTTTAATATTTAAAGTAATGGATGGAAAAATTAAAAAAAAAAAAAAAAGAAGAAGAAGAAAAAAAAAGCTATTCCTAATTATAAATATTAATCTCTACGTTTCACACACACAAAATCAGTGAAATATTTGTTCCCTTTATTTAAATTCAGTCACTCACTATGGATGTAATTAAGATAACCTTAAATACAGCAAGATTGGTTGTCGAAGGGATAAAGTGTTGTGGTTTTTTGTTTTGTTTTGTTTTTTTCTTCCTCACTTGTTCCTAAGTGAGAAGAAGTGTTTCCAGGGAAATTTCAGGCAAATGTGATTTCCATGTAATGCCTGCAATCTTGGAGATTTTTTATTTATTTTTTTGACATGAGATTTATTAAAGCAGATAGGGAAAGCAATTTATCTTTAATTTATAACAGAGCTAATAGTCCATCTCGTAATTCTTATGCAAAACAGGAGCCTCTTTCCTCCTCCTTAGGGAAATATTTAATAGCAGAGGGTTGTAGTAAGCTTTTGTATTTGTAAGATTTCACATCATGTACAAAGAATATACAATGAAGTACTACCACAGAGGAGACAGAGCTTTCAGTTACATGTCAGAGCTTTGGCTAGTTTGAGTCCCTGTGCTCACTCCCTGCACCTGGGCTGCAGAAATGCAGAAGTCCAGATGCTGTGGACATACTATACCTACATGGGGAAAGCTGGTAGACAGAAACAGGCAAAGCTTGGCTATGCTCCAGTGACCCAACCAGTTGATGACAATGGGATCCCTTGGGATCACGATTACTTTTATCATTACAACCTTTTCTTGAATCATTCCTCATTTCACATAAAAAATGTAAAGCCCAGCGTGGTCATATAACAGTAAAAGATATGGTACAATATCCGTGTTTTTACTGCTTTCACATATTATATTCAGCTTCCAGTCTGAGAACTGACTGTTTTCTTCCATGGAGTAAAGGTCAGAAGACAAGGGTGGAAAGAAAAGGAAAATCTCCAAGTCTCAGGTCACCTAACTCCTACACTGACATAGTCACTGAAAAATAATGAGCAGTCAGGTATACCCAGCCTGTACAGTTTCCAGTAGATTTCTTGCCATTCTGTGTATACACCATGGTTATTTCCACTGGGGCTTGCTTCCATGATGACATTTTGTCTTCAGTTTGCTTTTTATAACAAACAAAAATAAACACCTAAAATTGTATGGGAAAAAAAGTACATATATATCTGTTTTTACTATGTGAAGCAAATGACTAGTCCTGTTACCTAACAAGAGAGATTATGAAGAAGAAAACTTTGGTGATCAGAGCCAAATCCCATTGTCTAGACAGTATTATCTTTCTGCTGTACACATTTGCTCATTTGCTTCCTTTGACACTTCTGTCTCCCATGATTTACTGTGTCTTCTCATCCAAATTGATTTACCTCAAGACACCGGAGAGTATCTTTATTTTCAAAACACCACCATATCAGCCATGTTTGGATAAATATCAGACTTAAAGTTTAGATTCTCAGAACTGCTTAATGTCACCAGCATACAATTTCTGATGGAGTGGAGCATCTCAGGGTAGCACAGAAATCCTGAAATTCACTGAGAAATTCTCCATTGTTTCCTCTGACTCACATAAGCAGCTCACACAGGTTAAAATCCTAAGGCACAATATGAAATACTTTTGGTGTTTACCATCAAAAATATACGTGGAATGTCAGAAACTACTCCTTTGAAAGATTGCCTTTCAAATGTTTCCTCTTAAAACAATCCAGTGAAAGATCAGGTGACAAAGGATTATAAGGGCTGTCTCTCATTGTTTGTGCAGTTCATGGTATAACGTGACCAAAGAGGCATCACCCTTAACCCAGCAATACTGGAGCTCCAGGGGCTTTTCATGGTTTCTTATCTTATGAGTCATAAATGAATAGTTCAAAGCATGGCTGTTACATACCCCAACAGCATCCCTTCACAACAACATGTTTTTTCACTGAGCTTGATAAATATTGATCTAATTTACAGAATTTTCAGTAAATGAAATAATGTATCTTAAGAATAAAAATTCAAGTTCTAGATTTTCATGCACTGAATTCTGTGAACAGTGACCTCCTAGCCAAAGAGGACTAAAATTCCAGTATGCCCAATCCTAGTAAGCTCCTCAACTACTTAACTACATAATCATGATTTTACATCTAACATTCATATAATATAACTAAGCCCCATTTTAAAGTATTTTGAGACTTGGTGAGTTTGAATATATTTGGAAAGAAAGGAGGTCATGTGCCCTCATGTAAAGGACAGAACTGAATCTTAATTCACCATTCTGGTTGAATACTTCAGTTACTCTGCTACGATGGTGGCTAAAGGCACTGAAAATAAGGTGTCTGGCAAAATCAAGGAGGGAACATGTCCTACATTATGATTTTCTGCTGGTGCTTTAGATATGAGATCTGTGACTCTTCTACAATCCATTCTTATGTGCCTGCCTTTTTGAAGACCTCTAGCTTCATTCAGGGGTTCTGCCTCTAAATGTTAGGTCTTGCATCACTAAACCTTTTATGCATTATCTCTAACTCTTCCATCTCTATGCCTTCATTGCAAAACTACTTTACCAACCTAAAGAACAACTGTTCTATGAAATTCTTCAAAATGATTATTCATTTAAACAGTATCTTCTCTCTAGCATCCCTGGCAGCAGAAAAGTAGTCTCAGAGTAGGTAATGAACTATCCCTGAAACCTAATCTGGTTTAAAAAAAAAAAAAAAAAAAAAAAAAAAAAAAAAAAGTTTATTTGTTGTGTACCTACCTTGGAATAACAGTTTGTGTTTATAAAATATTTCAGGAGGAGTCGCAGGCAAGATGTGAGACATGGAAACCCTCTGACTCAGTGCCGAGGTTTCAACCTGAAAGGTACAATAATTTAGAGATCCTTGTGCTATATAAAGAACATATGGCTTTCCTTTATATGATTCATTACAGCTCATATTATCTGTGTGGTTTACTGGTAAAGCATAATTATTTTCCAAGTCTAAGTTTTTCCTTGCAATTACATGAAACCTGCACATATGATAAAAAATGATGAACTGTGACATATAAAGTTCAGCGTACATGAAATGAGAAGCTGATAGTGTTGATTAAAAACAGGTACAGTAAATTTGAGGCCATATTATGTTTTGGGGAACATCTTTCAGCAAACAGGAGGTTCTAGACCTACATTTTGACTTATCATTATTCATTTCTTCCTTTACATGGAAAATCAAACGGCTTCAAATCTCTTTATAAAAGTTCCTTATTTCCAGCTGTGCAACTCTTTTGCCAGCCTGGCACAATGTGGATAGATAGTGGAGACAATGATCTGCCCTCCCAGTTCTCACTTTCATCAGATTTCTAGGCACCAGCCAAATATGGCCAAAGTCATAGTCAGAGTAGATACACATAAAAGAAGTTTAATCCTTTTTAACCCCATGCCTGTATGAGCCAGCGAGTGGCAAACTATGCCATCAAGCCACAGTCCTGTGTTAGAGAATGATACTTCTTCCACTTCTGTTTCTGAGCTTGTGTTCAGTAAGTGTGTTCTCATCTGTTCCAGCTGGAGATGAAATAATAGATCTCACTCTAAATTTTTGATTACATTTTTAATTGAATAAAAGAAGAATGTTTAAAGAGTTACATGTCAAAGGTTCAGTCAATCATAATTCCACTTAAATGTTGGGGTTTTTTTGGGTCCCAGATAATCTCCTGGAAGAAAACAGACCACAACAATCAGACAGGCATAGAACCTTCAGGCCAAATGTGGCTAACTCTTTTCTAGCTTCCAACCCACAGCACCAGTGGGTCTTTCCCCATGATTCAGTATTAGGTCATTTATATGAAGCTTGATTGCTTGAACAGATTAATTACAAAAGATGACCCCACCTGCTCAGTATGTACCTGAGCTCTAAGATATTTATATTGAAGCTAAGGCTTTAAAACATGAAGTACATGAAGATCTTTGTGTCCTACCTTGTGGGCATATGCAGTTACCACCCACCTGCTATCTATCCCAAGGACGGGTGTCTCTTCTTTCCATGTGGAAAATGTGAGAAAGTCAGCTGTCTGCATTTTGGGCTGAGAGGAAATAAACACTTAAACTTTGACACGGGAGTCTTATTTTCCAGACTTTTTTTTTTTTTTTTTTAATATGGCTGTATTTATAGATTTATATGTTTTAGCAATTTTAAAGGATGTTTTGGTGACAACAGTATTGTGTAGGTAGGTGACAGCATCTTCTTCTGTGGAAAAGAGAAAAAGAAACAGCAACGTGGAATCTTTCAAAATATAATTCAAGCCATTTATAGAAAAACTATTATTCTAGGGAGAAAATTGAAACCTACCTAAAAGACAAAAGGGTAGAGAGTTGGACAACGAGAATAAATCTTAAAAGTTCATAAGGAAGACTATGAAGTCTTGAGACTAAGTCTTTAAGCATGATAGGTTGCATGCCTTAGAATTCTCAGCTTGTATATAAAAACATTTTTAGCACATTGCTATTTTTAAGAGATTGTCAAGAACTAAAGTGTTTGTAATACCACTTTTCAAATGTTCCATGAAACACTATAATACTTCTACACTTGTTTTATACCTTATGGCCACTAGAGAAATTCATTTATATTCTCTCTTTCTTTTAGCATGTATAAGTGGGAGGAGGATGGTCTAATCAAGAAGTTAGATATGTATTGATCAACTGAATAGATTTTTTTAAAATGCATTTGTTATACCTAGTCCCAGTGTATATAAGTTGTGCTACAACTCTAATTCTCACCATGTTTCGCAGCTACAGACAAACCAGCCCACAGACAAACTCTTTGCTAGTTTGTGGTCTTTGAATGCAAAATATTTCTACATTATTCTCCTAAAAAAAAAAAATACAACTGATCTTTTTACAACTTAATAAATGTGTTAAGAACTTGCAAGGACTAAAAGAAAAAACCTCCTTCATTTAGTATCATTACAATTTCACATATCATTTGATTAAAAAAAAAAAGGATGAAAAGAATGGGAGATACAGGGTGAGCAAAACCAGTCTTAAGACTGCAAAACCACAGTCTGATTTTAAACATACAAAATTCTATGTATGTGCATTTCTCACATTATTTTGTATTCATTGCTCCTTTGTCTAAATAAATAAAAACATAATAACTTTTATTTTATATATGATGTAAGCTTTTAAATCTGGAAATATACTGTTTTCAGGACAAATACTATAATTTAGTGCAAACAATGAAAATCTGAAAGTTCCTATCAGTAACTACCAAATGTTCATCTATCACAATTATGAAGGGTCACAACAAGTCTAAGTGATGACATACACTCAGCACTTGCCCAGGTGTTGCTGGAGCGCTATAAATTTGACCTGTTCTCAGTTGCTGGCCTAAGTATTTATTGAATTTCAGATTTAGAACCAGGTCCTTTCCTAGAAGGAGGCTTTGTAAGAGAAGTGGATGATTGGCAGTCAAGTCTGCCCTCTCTTGCCTCCCTGTGATACTGCATGACCACTGTAATAGATGGAGCTGTCTTTAATTTAGGTCATTATGTATTTTTATTCACAACAACAATATTACCCTAATTTGTAAACTGTGAAGTGTGAAGAAGTGTATAAAACACTTTGTTTTTCTTTTGATGGTTCCAGAGAGGTGGTCTTTTCTTAGTAGAGAATGAAGTATTTCTGGGAAGAATATGCCTGAGATCAGTTACCCCATCAGCAAGCAGAGCTTTCCAGGCAGGACTCAACTCAATAGAAACATCTAGATATGCATTTGCCTGCCAGCCCACAGGTATTGAGTTTCTCAGAAAAAGATCATGTCCAAGTGTAAAGACCAATAGTTGGAACTAGCTGTGATTCTTTACATTTCATTTATTTTCTTTGAAAATCCTGTTCCTTAAAATACTAGTTATCTGTTATTTTAGGATCAGATATACCTCACTGGACCTATATTGCAAATAGTGCAAACACAGTTTGTTTTTTTCTGTATAAAACTAGCATTTACATTATCCTGACCTGTCTTCTTTTCCTTTCTAGCCTACAGAAATGCAGCAGAAACAGTTCAGTACGGAGTGAAAAACAACACCACCTTTCTTGAATGTACACCCAAATCTCCTCAGGCTTCTATTAAATGGCTGCTACAAAAAGATAATGACAGGAGAAAAGAGGTGAGTAATGTTAGCAATAGCTCAGTAAGGGACCTCAGTCAGTATCTAATCCACATCCCAGACCAAGGCAAAATGGTGTTTGTGTTTTCATCAGACTCTCCAGTTACATTGAAGCTGAAGAATGTGTGTGGATGCAGGACACTGGCCAGCACTTTACTTGTATAAGTCAACGCAGAGATTTCAGTATGACTGGAAGGCACTTAACTCCTCAGCTCTGCCAACTTCTATCAAAGCAGAATAGTTATCAGAAAATACCCTAAACGTAGGGAACCAGTTAAGGAATTTTTCCTTCACACCTTGTTAATTGCAAATGGAAAGTTTGCAGCACTCAGGTCTTACTATTGATCTGAGGAAACAGGCATAAAAGCAATAAGCTGTATAAAGTTGAGGAAGAAGTCTGCATGCAGCAGCCTTTCTGTGCTATTGAAGAGATAAAAGGCAAAAGTGGGAGAAATGTGAAAGGTTTCTTTAGCAAGAACACGTATTGACAAAAGTATTTCCCCACCATGCTGCAATCACATTTTCCATTACTGCACTCTCTAAGGCTCTCAAGTTTCAGCACTGCAATATACGGTATGATTGTTTATGAAGAATGTGTCTTTCTTAAGTAATATTAAAGTGGAAAACTCCATTTAAAATCCAAGGCAGTTACTGTATGAATAAAAAGGAATAACTTTTGTAAGTAAAAAAATAATGAATATGGTGTCTGTTGATAGATTATAAATACTGAAAAGCATTAATCTCATATCAGGCCATTTTCCAAAATCAGAGAAGATTTACAAAGCCTCTTACTGAGTTTTTCATGCTGATTCTCTCATGCACTGTTCAAAGACTAGAGCCATGTCCTGCCAATCTAGGTGAAATTCTTTAACCTGTTGCTTCAGAAGAACAGCTTCCTTTTTTTTTTTTTTTTCCTGATGTTCAATAACAGTATTAGAAACAATCCAGTTTTAAGTAGCAACAAACTAAATCAATGACAAGATTAATTACTTTTCAAGCTAAAATGAATCTCTTGGGTTGCTGAAAATCTTACCTCTACAATGTCTAAAAAAAAAATTGCAATAACAGAATAGCATAATAAATGCATTGGATCTCAAGAGGGTCAGGTATAATGCAAAGTGCAGTGTCAAAATAGAGAAATAATTCATTAAAATGCCAGAACTGGTATTCTTGCACAGTGGGTTAATTTTTATTTCACAGCTGATATGCTAAGAGACACGTGCAGTATCATTTATAATCAGATTATAGCTCAACAAAATATCATAACTTGCTTTCTTTAGATGATGTTACTATTTCCTGGGACTGTCCAAAATCTGAAACCAGAAAGAAAATAGGAGAGTAGAAAAATTACTCTAGGTTTCCAATGAACCAAGTCCCAGCTGATGCTATTGTGAAGAAAACTTTTTTATCTGGCTTTAAACTCCACAGTTCAAAAATAGTTCTTCAGAGTTAGCCCCAGAAACCTACCAGTCAAAACATTTAACCAGAAGCTACCTTCAGACAGATCAACCTTTGGCCGAATCCTGCACCTGTCTTCCATGAAGTTTCAACGGCAGTGTCTGATTCTGGAAGGAATGGTTGCAGGGATATAACCTTGGCAAATAAAGTTCATTTTCTCAGCTTCTCTGCTTGAACATTATAAAAACTTGTCTTTCATGTAGTATCCAGATTGACATTTTTGTCTTCATCTCAATCAAATCTACTGTAGCATAATGAATACAAATATTAAAATTATTTTCTTCAGTGACACTTAACCTACTTTGAGGTAAGTTCTGTCCTAACATTAGCAGGAATGGTGGTCACTGTGATGCATGATAAAGCAAAATATAATACATTTAAGAAACCCTTAATAAAGAAAGAGGCATTTGAAGCCTTAGCCAGGAGGTCCAATACTGCGTTGTTCTGTAACATTCTTGAAAAAGTTCATTCTGTCTTTCCTCCCTTTAGGTCAAGCTGAATGAGAGGATCATAGCTACTGAGCAAGGACTTCTCATTCGCTCTGTCCAAGACAGTGACCGAGGGCTTTATCACTGCATTGCAACAGAGAACAACTTCAAGCAAACCTTAGCAAAAATCAATTTCAAAGTGCTAGATACAGAGATGGTGGCCTTCGTGACTGACAAGTGGTCCCCTTGGACCTGGGCCAGCTCAGTGCGAGCACTGCAGTTCCACCCAAAGGACTTTGTGGGAGCTTTCAGCCACTCAGAAATGCAGATGATTAACCAGTACTGCAAAGACAGTAGACAGCAAAGTCAGCAGAGGGAAGAATCCCAGAAGATGAGAGGGGACTACAGTAAACTAAAGGCCCTTATCAATAGCAGGAAAAGTAGAAATAGAAGAAATCAGTTACCTGGATCTTAATTTTATTTTGTAGTAGGAGATATCTTTGTCCTCACTGTAGGAGGCTTATATTTATCTATTGAGAACAAATTTGAGCAAATATGACGAGAAATAAATGATATTACAACAAGCTTCAGAAAGCATCATCCTCCCAATAAAATGCAGTGTAACTTAACTAAAGAAAAGATGTGGAGAATTTTCATTCCTAGATGCTTAACAGCACTAGATTATGCTCTGTCCTAGAAGCAAACTGAGTGTTCTTAAACCAGATTCACATTCAACATCTCAGTATTTAATTATTGTTGAACAGAAATTGTTACAAAATCAATGCATTATCTTGCAACTTTGGAACTGTACTAAACAGATTGGTGGTGGAAGAATCTGGGTTAAGATGCAAGCTCAAAGTAAGATGGTACTAAGATTTCCTTGCACTGCATTCATGAACATGAGTTTCTACTTGTTTACTGTTCTATACTGGGTTTACAGCTTTCACTCATTGTTCAAATCATGTGAATGCGTGCAGATAGGAAGCAAATATAGTAGAAATGTTTCATTCATTCAAAGGTCAAATGAAGGAATGAGTAGAAGAAAAAGAGAAAAAAGCTTTATATACTTTATCAGAGGAAACACTGATTATTGTGCATAGTATGAGTTGTAATAAATTAATGAGTCTGGAATGTAACTTAAAATATCTCTGCTCATATTGATTTTTATAAGATTTCCTATAACATGACATAGCTTTGTAAGCGGCACACGCCACTTACAAGCCAAGATAAGAATGTTCATTTATACATACAATTTTGAAAAACACCTAAGTGTCTTGGGTATTTTAGCTATTTTCAAAGAATTACACTCCAGTTTTTTTCAAAGGTCAGAATATGGGTATACAGTACAATGTTTACTCAAAAATTGTATTTAATCTGCTTCACAATTTATTTGGTCTACAATATAGAAGCAAGTCAGAAATGTCTTTGAAAATTTCAAAACATTATTTTTTCAGCTGGTTTCTCAAAGTTGCAAACATAGTATCTAGAATTACTAGAATTAAAGCATTTTCATTTTTCACTCTTTATACCTTCCTCTTTTTTTTTTTTTTTGGTTGGTTGGTTGGTTGGTTTTCTGCTGAAAAGAAGATCAGGAGAAGAAAAAAAAAGAAAATAAAAACTAAAAAAATATGTTTGGGTCAAAAAACTAAAATTTTGAGAGGGATGTTTAAATAGAAATATTTTTGTTTAAGAAGCAACTGTCAGTTCTAATGAAGTATGTCTATTGAAAATTGGTTACATGTGCATCATCTAGCCTGGGCAAAACAATCGCGTCCTTCTGAGCAACACTGATGCCAAAAGATAGGGACAAATGTTCATTGTTTTATTCTGTAAGAGTGTTCTGGAAGCCACTGGGTTTGTTTACAGGAAATAGTAGGGATTAAATGTGTGTGACTACCTTAGAAAAACTTTTATTACATGATATTTTTATGATGGTATGCAACAGTATAAGCTAATTAACTATTCTGTTCAATAAATAAATGAATAATAAATAAATAAATACACTTTCTAAAAAATCACCTAGTGAAAATAACTTCTGAGCCCAGTGCAGGTAAGAAAAAGTTAGCTCCAGCCAGTAACATGGATACTGTATTTAAAACACAGTTCTGAAAAATTTAATGGATGCTAGTTGTAACTCTTGGGCATTATTTCGATTCTATACTGGGCATAACTCTACAGGATGTAGGAAGACACCTCAGCCAGTGTGATTTAAGATCCAGTGCAATGGAGTTAACTCTGTTATTAAGGTGATACCATAGTTTGATATGTCAGATCATCACCACCTGATGCAGAATAGCTGGGAAATGGGTCATGATTTATCAAACTACTTGAACACTTGAACCTGAGACCCTTTGATGCTTTGATGCTCTTGGACATGCTTAGTGCTTGCTTCAAAGGGGATGGCAATGCCTGATTGTATGTTACCAGGTAGTTAAGTGTTTTCCTCAGTCAAGGCCTAAATAGAAGTTTCTGAAGTATGCAGATGTTGGTATATAAGGTCCTTCACATGGAAACCAATGGGTAAATTTTCTTTTTGATTTCTGCAATCTTGGAACCAGCCTAGAGAACTGGTGGAAAAAAAAAAAAAAAAAAAAAAAAAAAAAAAAAAACAAAAACAAAAACCTTCTGGATTGTGTAAGTTACAAACCAAAAATTGAGTGCCACAAAATGAAACTACCTCCTAGAATGACATTAGTGCATATGCTCTGTATGCTGCCATGCTCTTATTTCCCCAGCAGATTCACTGCAGAGTCAGTGTGATATTAATGTCTATTGTGAGGATCATAATTGTTTCCAGATGGAATACAGTGATTAATAAGTATTTAAGGGTGCAATTTACTCCTTAAGTGGTTAGGTACGGTGATATTTTAATAGGCCCCCATTAGGCCTCAGAAATTATAGTTACACTGTTTTCTAATAGAATATTGGCAATAAGGGATTCCGTTAAAACAATCAGCATAGCTCAGTTTCATATGATTATAAAATAATATTTTTAAAGCTGCTTCATATACCATTATTATGGTATGACTGTTTAAGGGATTATACTTAAACTAACATTTTTCCTGCTGCATGAAAACTTCAGCAAATATATAATAAGTTGCTGTCAGTGCATAACTGGTCCAAGCTTCCATGCTTTAGCAGCCTTCCCCTGTGTATAGAATAGTCAGGAGCCAGACCCTCAGCTGGTATAAACTAATGTAACGTCCTTGCTGTCCATTTAGCTACTGTGGTTTCTACCAGCTGAGGGTTTGGCCCTGAATGTACAGAATAGACAAACTTCAATTTTTATTTGTTTAAAGTAGCCCCTCTACTGTAGGTAACACCAAAATTTAGGACTGTAATATTGTTTGTGCTATTTAATACTTCCTATTTTGAGGATTACTAAATTATGTATATAATTTTATTTCTTAAAAAATACAAAAGCAAAAAGACATCTAGGCATAACTTCACAAAGTGTAAAGATATGTTCTCTGCTAAGAACTTCACCTTGTACTGATATTTTTTGATTATTATTTTGTGTAGTTTGTAAAGTTTGCTGAAATCTCGACCTAACAATGTGTTCTTTTCAGATGTTGTTGTTACTGTAGATATGCGTGTTTTATTAAGAAAATCCTGTTTTTAAAAACTGTAGGTATGTGTAAAAGTTCCTAGCATGATGAAACTGTCATTACAGTGAATATGCATTATATAGTGTGTAAGAATGAACAAAATGTAGTTTAACAGTGTTATTTAATTGAATATCTAAAATACTATTTGCCTGACAAAATAAAGGGTGTTGCAACAACTTTTTTTTTATTATTTATTTTCTCCTTTACAGATATGTTTTAAAAATAAGAAACTTTATTTCTTTATCTGAAGAACAACCCCATAGGCTTACTTAAGTCAAAGAAAATACTTGCTGTATAAGGTATTGCATCTGGTACGTTCTGAGTTCTGCTCTAGGCCACAGTGATTTCCAGGCATATCTGAGGAGTCAATGTTGAATTCTTTCAGAAAAGACCTTTTGTAAAGATTCTGCATATAAACAAGTCAACAGTTTTTCATAATAAAATAAAATAAAATAAAATAAAAGGTTTTCTACTAAGTATAAAGTATGACATAAAGAAATGTCTGACTTTTAAAAAGGGGAGTGAAATGTAAAGGCTTTATGCTTTTATTTCACTTGGAAACAAAACAAAACAAACCAACAACAAAATACATTTTGTGGAATCCTGCAAATGAAAATTTGTGGTGTTCAGCTTTTTCTTTCAGTTGGGACTCAAGGCATTTGCAAAACAGCTCCGTAGGGAAGGCATGGTGGTGGGGCTGCACCTTAGGGAGCTGCAGCTCTCTCCTGTTTCCTGGCTTGTCCTTAGAGCAAAATTACCTGCCTGACACCTACAGTACACTCCTTTTTCCTGCATCACCCAAGCAGTGTTATAATTGGTCTTCTTGTCTTCAGTTTTTCCAGATGGGTTTTAAAAAGAAAACGTAGGACCTGCTTTGGGGGGATAATAATTAAAATGTTAATGTCACAAATGCTGACCTTCACAACAAGGTTCTGGATCGTTAAACGTGGATTTTGATTTCCCAAATAGATAGACTCCTGCAAGACTTTATGAGGTGTGAGAAGGATAAGATTACCTCACTCCAGGATTTCCGTACTGGCTGGCTCCTAGATGTGCTGACACTGGATAAGTTACCTGCACTCAGGCCAGTTTGGGTCTGAAGCTGAGGTTTTGAGCACTCCCAAGTGCTGTAGGAAATGATTAGGCTCTAAAAGTCAGGGACTTAAAAGCTAGGCATTTACAGAGTTCAACACTCTGATATACATTTCACGGATCTAATCCTCTGTCTTTAAACCCTGTCCAGTCTTTTGATGATCTCTCTCCCTTCTCTTTTTCCCCACCTTCTGTATAATAATGGTTCAACCACTTATTGTTTTGATTTCTTAGCTCCAGGCAGTGGTAAAACAAATGACTTCTCAGGACATCACATATGAGATTTTCAAAGACCTAAGCTGTCTTCCTTGTCTTTCAGATTTGTTGGATTTTTATTATTATTATTATTATTTTTTTTGTTCATGTGTGAGTTCATTTTCTTTTCTTTTTTCTAATGCCAAGCCCTGTTCATTGAAAGCAGAATGTGAACCGCACACACTTTTACTTATACAGTCTATTGCGATGTGTGTGACTGCAGAATCCCTAGAGGAGCAGAAGAGCAGTGTTAGGCACATCCTCCTCTACATATCCACAAAAGCCAAGAGGGAACCAGTGAAAAATGTTGCATGCATAGGAGGCACCACTAACAACAGGATGGGTCCCAATACTGAAGAATGCTTATGGAATTAATTGTTGTCTCTAGAATTAAGTCAGTGGCTTTAATTCTGTGGAACTGAAAACAGATTAGGACACTGTGACTTTTGTCTAAAGCAATGGACTAGGTCTTGGGAGACCAATATTGCTTTATTCTTTGAGCTGCTGCCAGCTTGTTAAACCCATTCTCCTGCACCCCAAGGTGGTCCACAAAAGCCCTTTCTGCTAATCACTCATTTTCTAAATTACCTTTTTCTGCTCTCTCTCTCTCTTTTTTTTTTTTTTTTTTTTTTTTTTTTTTTTTTTTTTTTTTCCATCAGGAAACTAAGATAGCATAAGTAATAAAAATGTGCTGGCATTTAACATGTCTGATCTAAACTGAAGACTGAGATTTGAAGATGTCTTGGCATTCTGAACACTATAAGATGCAAATTCAACACAGCTGGCTCAGCAGTCAACAAATAATTACTTTACAGTGATAGACTGTCTTGTATCCCAGGACTCATTATTGGATTCTATATACTGCTTTACAGAGCAAACAGCATTCATGTATTCTTAGCACTGTATCAGCTTCATTACTGCTGATTTGAATGCCAGCCTTATAAATGAAACCGAATGTTTGCTGAGCTCTACATTCAAGACTGTTTAGGCCAAGGGGTTTCAAACTATCCAACATCTTTAAAAGGCCTGAAACTCTTTTAAAGGATTTTAGAAGGAGCAAATTAAAAAATGGTCAGTGTTGTTATCTGTGGGAAATGAGAGTCAGTAAGAAAGACTGTTTTCTAGCTGAGCAACTTGTACAGCAACATGTAGCATGGGGAAAGAGTAAGCAGAAATACATTTATTTAACCTTAGGTTCACAACTCTTTTGGATAGTTGTTTTTCCTTGGCACTTAACAGTAGTTCTGTTTCCAGTATCTGCTCTCTCTCTCTGTCTCAAAGATCCCTAAGAGACATCGGGTTTATACTTGCTTTCAAGTTCATGTCTTAGGACATAATGTCCAGGACATCCTGTCAGGCCTTTCCTCTAATAAGATATCGGTAAAAATAACATTGCATATAGTGCTATCTATGATATTTGTCTAAACAGTTTCAGAAGGTGGTATAATATTAAATAATAAATAAATAAAATTTGCATTTTTAAAACTTTGCTACGAATGACAGACGGAGAGGAACAGGGCTCCAGAAACAAAGCAATACAACATGCCACAGGTTTTGTGTCAACGCTGTGAATAGAATATGAATTGCTATTGCATGTTGTTAGATGATGGGAAATATTATTCTTTCATCTCTGAAGGCCTGATTCTTAGGAACTTACAGTTAAAGTTCACCCAAATTAATGTCATTTAACTGCTCACAGTAAGGATTTGAGAGCTTTCAAAGAGCTTTTATGCTCCTCTCAGTTTTTGTTGAAAAATCAACCATTTCCTCTTCTAAAAGCTTTTCTTTCTCTGATGTTCTCTTCCTTTTCTGTATCATCTCCTTTATATTTCCTTACCTTTCCTCAGCCAAACTCAAACTCAGAAGAGCTACTTTAACTTTTATTTACAAACCCTGTTCACTCTAATACTCTTAAATATGTTGCCTATTATAATCTTCAACAGATGTCCCATATTGTTGGTTTCATCAAGCTTCTCTGCTTCAAGGTGTCAGCTAAAAACAACACAAAATGACAACATCATCATCAACAACAACAACAAAAGAAGAATCTCTAAGATGTAAGTAGACTTTTGAGCTTAAGAACAAACATCAGAAACATATCACTTAGTAGAATGTATGTAGTAGAATGTCACACTCGACATTTGGGTATTATTTTTTTATGGTTTAAGAGTTGCATTGATTTTTGTGCTTGGGTGTTGTTTTGTTACTGCATCCAGGCTCAAAGACTTTGTTTTAGGGGACTTGAAGTAACAGAGGGTGGAGAAGTGAAATATCAATAGATGGTATTGCACAGGCTTAATCTATTTGACAGATTGCCAGTCACAAATAGATTCTGTCAAATTTCTGTGAAGATAAATTATTTTGTAACTCAGAAAGGTTTATAATCAAAAGAATTAGTCCAATCTATCCAAATGGTTACAAAGAATGTTCCTAAGATTTTTTGTTTGTTTGTTTGTGGAAAGATCAAAGGCCTTTGCCATGGAAGTTGAAGATCACCCTTACTATCACAGAAACAAAACTAGGTGCCTCCTTCACATATTCAAGACAAAAGTAATTCACAAGTTTTCTTCTCCTTCTAAGATTCCTAAGAATTAGAATTAGATATTTACCTACGCATGGATCTATCCCATGTATGGATCTTGCTTGTGCTGTGTCCTCCACCTAGCTATGTATGGAGTGGGCTATCAGGAAGTGGTTAAAGCAGAGAATAACATACCTGATGGATTTCCCAGGGCACCAGAAGTAGGGGGTTATATTTACTGCCATTTGGTGACCACATGGCCCTCTGGAGCAGCCTAGCTGTCTCCCAGCATGGGACCTGTTGTAGTGTGGTACAAATTGGCCAAGGATCCCTACATGGAGTTAGAGACAGTATATTTTCTAGTGTTGCTGGAGACCAGTTAGAGACTAACAAAGAAAGAATTGCCTTGCCAGTTTATTCGTTCCTGTCAAGAAGGCAAGCTGTTATTTTGAAAGGAGCTAACGACACGATGGCGAAAACCATATAAGCTGAACAGAAACTTCCCCTGTATCCTCCAGCCAACTGTAAAGTCAGCCAGCAGAAATCTTGGAAATGGTACAAGATTTCCTGAATTGAGAGCACTCAGGTTTGGATGCCAAGAATAAATCTCACTCTGAGGGAAACCTCTGAAGTAACTGCTGTTGACTGAGCTGTTACTGGCTGGTGAAGGCAGAGTTGAGTGTGGCAGACAGTGTCACAACTCTGCCAGATGCTGCATTCCCCTAGTCCCATTTACACCAGGTTTTGCCTTACTTGTCAGTACAGGAAGGGAGATGATGCAGTCTGCTTACTTTGCCTCAAACTGGCAACTCTGGGCCTCTCCCTTGGTTCACTCCAGCTACTTTGTGCTGTCCCAGAAAGCTGAAGCAGTCATAAACACCATTTAACTGGTTGATTAAGTCAGTTCACAGCTGCTTTTCGTCAGCAGAATTGTGCAAAGTAACCATTGTGTCTAGGCCATTAAGTCCATTTACCAGGACAAAGCACTAAGCTACATGGTTTTGGGACTCATCAGCATCCTAAAGAAAGACTCAGCATAAGAGGTGGTGCAATAACCAGGAGCGCACTGATTTTGCTTGGTAGTGACCACTTTCAGCTGTGAAATGGGAGAAGAGTTTCTGTAAATGTTTTCTGCATGCTGCACAACTGTATTTCACCAACAAGAAAGTCTTTCAGACATATCAGATATTGCACTTGAAATTTAGCTACTTGAAAGGAACAGAAAACATGTAATTCTTGACAGATCCAGAATTCAAGTCACTTTAGTGTAAAATACCCTGCGTCTTGAGCAATGTCTAACTCCTTGTCTAACATATGCCCAATTCCCATCCCCATATCTTAGAAAAGATCCAGCAAGTATTTCCTTGATGACACATTAAACTGCAGCCCAGTCCAATGTACTTCCTGCTCAGTTTCTTAGGCCAGTTTTCTGGTGAAAACTCCTGCTGATGTTAGTTACTCATCTTCGAAGCGTGAGGTCTGAAAAAAGCCTGTGGGATTTGACTTTCTGAGAAGTGTTCCTTTCCTCCTTTTTCCTGTGTCCAGTGTCTTTTGCATTTGAAATCTTTCTCACCACCTGATTGAGGGTACTTTATATCCTCTCTATAAATTCATCCCAAGTCACTGACAAGAACACTTAGGTTCTGTTTTATTTATTTTAGGTTACTATAGCCATAGTAATCATATACAAAGACATATACAAAATCAATTGCCTTATCACAAACATAAAGCAGTAAGGCAACACTCAGAAAATATTTTTAAAAAGAAAAAGAGAGAGAGAGAGAGAAATAACACAGTAATATCAAGATTTTTTAAAAATATATTTTTTGAAAATTAATTATTTTAATTATTTTTTAAAGAAATTCAATTCTTTCCGATTCCATTATTATACAGTAAAAGAGAAATTAAAATATAGAGCGGCGTTCATTTTATTTGACAAATCTTAGTCATGACTGTGATAAAGTTATTGCTCTGAGTCATCTCCATACACCAAAACACTCACATTCCTGAATAACTGAATTATTCCCTTCACCCTGAATAAGGTAAAATGGCTAAATGCCATTCAAGGTTCTCTCTTATAGAAAGAACCTATTTTTTCAGGATAGGATACAGCTCTAGATGTGCATGACTGCAATCCTGGCTGACCTGGCAGTGCTGTTTAGTCCACCCACACCCACCAATACACAGATGACATTACTGCTGGTTTGATGATACGGGACAGTAGGAACCTGTTTGCTGATTTGAAGTTGCCTTTTAAGTTGGCTAGATGGTGCTAGAGTACACTTCTGTATTATGTTAACAAGCATATGGCTCATATTCTCCTCACTGTTGATCAGTGAGTACTTGAAGCTCAGTTTTAGCTTAAAGATTGTTAAATGAGTCAGTTCTACAGTCTAGCCCTGGACCTGAAACTATTAACAATGCCCTATTAACTAAATATTAAGATGATTTTAAGAACAAAAAATAAAACTAATGCACATTTTAAAAATTCCCATTGCCACAGGGTACTGCTTTTTGACAATATCATTTTGTTTTGTTTTGTTTTGTTTTGTTTTGTTTTGTTTTGTTTGTTTGTTTCTCTGAAGGTTACTTTGTCTGTCTTAATATAAGAATTTGTATCAGTTGTGTAGTTTAACTTTCCTTTCTGCTACAAATCTTGGACTCCCTAACTCTCTTTGAAGGACACTTCTGTGCTTTTCTGTTTGTTTGTTTTCAACTCATTTGGGTCCATTGACTTGAAGAAACATGTGATGCAAGTAATATGGGAGAGCTGTAGACACATTTGTGTGCAGCCTGAATTTATATTTTAATTTGACTGGTCAGAGAATTGGTTGCAATTCAAAATAAATGTGTCATTCTAGATCTCACACTCTATTCTACAAACAGCTATCACTCTGTTCTACAAACAGCTACACACACAGAGCAACAGCTGAAATGAAAATGCAAGTCTCAGGGGATATTTAACCTCCAATTATTTTCAACTTCTCATATCATCACTGACTCCAAATTGCATATTGGCCTTTTCACAAAGATAAAAAGAGACTTTGAACTGCTGGAAAAATGAGTTACAGCAAACAAAGACAGCATGTCCCAACATGGTCCTCATAGTCTGCTTGTAAGATCCTATTGGTATGGTATTTTATAGCTAGTCTGGGGAAGATGAACCAGACCTTTGCTGATACATGCTAGCTGACTGCAGAGAATCCTGCAGGAGCAGCATGCCTTCCTCCACACAATGACTTTCAGGACCACAAGAAAGCTGACTGCAGTTTAGCCATTGCCATGAATGTGGTTGTATGTCTGCAGTGTAACAGAAAGATGCCTCTCCACTCCAGTCTGAAAATTAAAGAAATGAATACATGTCTTTTGCAGCCCACGGGCTGGAGAAAACACACACACAAGAAAACTGATACAAAGAAAACACTTTTTCTGTTAAGTTAAATATTGTTGCAGCTGTTTATTGCCCTGTCTATTGAGGAAAACAATACCTTCACAAGGTCAAAGGGCTTTCAAATAAACATTAATACACTTTCTGGATGAGTAAGTTTAAAGCGATTGCAGAAGAAACTGTCAGAATGCATTGATTCATTCATGTAGTATTTGTTTCTGTCAGTCCACCCTCTTGAGCAAGAGAGGTGTTGAGCAAATCACAAGCCATATCTTTGGGCTGCTGCATGTTATAGGAACTAGACTGAGGCTCTGGATTGAATTTTCAGTGGTGTGAGTACAAAAGCGAGGTATTAATCATAGAATCATAGAATCATAAAATGGTTTGGGTTGGAATAAATCTTAAAGCTCATCTAATTCCACCCCCCCCTACCATGGGCAGGGACACCTTCCACTCAGAGAATGCAGAGTGCTGTTTTCTCTGTTAATTGGCAATCATGAGCACTATGTTATTAAGGCTCATGAGATTTTCTCTTCCCTTTCTTCTCTTTTCCTTGCAAAGAGAAGTTCCTGCTCTGGATGTGTTTACCTGTGGTTGCACATAATCTGAGAATAATTACAGGCTCATGTTTTGCAATTGGAATAATATCTGTTGTGGAAATCATCAAAACTTCCAAGGGCTTAGATGACTGGTGTGCTTGGATGTGGACAGATGAATCTTAGCTGATTGTGGCCATGAGGTGTCAGCTTGGTCAGGAAATCACTCAGATGGAGGCATCTAAAGCCAGATGCAACACACTGAATAGACAATTCTGAAGTTAGATCCCATGAAAGACGTAGAAGCTTGAAATACTAATTCCAAAATAAAAACCCAAACTTTCTAGTTCTTGGAAGCCTTAAACCCAGCAAATATTTTGACGGACAACATATGTAAAAGTTATGTCTTTCAATTCCTTGGCTAAAGGGTTAGAATCAAACCTTTGTCAGCTGTGTTTCATCACAAAATAAGCCCTAAGTATCTTAGAGGAATCATGACTCACAAGTATCTCTTTTTGTTCATTAGTTATCAAGAGGGTGTAATGTGCTAGTATAATAGCTAAGGACATATAACACTAGATGAGATAAACTTCAGTATAGCTGCCTCCTGGGATGACCAAAGTGGCAGGCACTAGAAGAGAGCAAAAGCAAGGACATGGACACCATGGATCAATTGAAAGACTTGATACACCCCAGTTCATGCAGGGGCATGCACAAGGACGGACATAGGCAATTCACCAGGTTCATTTTTCCTCTTTCCTTAGTTCTGTATGAAAGTCAATGGATTCTGACTGAAGAGTATCGACCACCTCCATGTTTTCACTAAAATAGCATTTACAGGTGCTAGGCAAGAACAGAAGTCCTTTGTTCTCGCCACTGTTCAGATATATGTGACAGCCTCCATCTAGGTCAGCAAGGTAGATAAAAGGCAGAAGGAGTCATAAGGCAGGACCGTGACAAGGCTGCAGTCAGAACCAAGTCACTTGACTCTGGAGGATACACATGGATCATCAGCCTTTACATGCTGCCGAGGAGATGTTCACAGGAACTGCCTTTTCCACCCTTCCCAGATGCCAGACCTCTACAGGCAGAAGGGATGTAAAATCTTAATGTCTTTTCTTATAGATTAACCTAGGTCATATCTCTATGACCACAGTAACTCACCTGATAAAACTTGATTTTATATTATCTAATTGTAGGAAATGGCCTTTGGCCTTATGCCTCTGCTTTTAAAAGGATTGTTTCAGCACTAGTCATTATACTTACACACAAACCACCACTTCAATATGGAAATTATGGCAGCCCAAGGGGATTTCATTAATTAACTAGGGAGAAGGACACATAATGTCATTTGCTGTAACTGGATCCGTAGAGCCAATCAATAAATGACCATATGTGCATGGGCAAGGAGCATTTCAATCCCCTCAGCATCACTGTGAAGAAAAAAAAATGCAGGAAGGAGCTCCTTTATCTGTGACACAATCTTGTGGTCTCTGGCATATTTTCATTGCTTAAAAGAATTGCACGAGCCATGCTGTCACATCAAGCCACACAAAGCAGGCAGATTTATCGTCTGCTTGGAAAAGCATAGTAACCAAAGAGCTTTGCAGTTCCAAGCCAAGGACTTGACAAGCATTATAAGAATAAAACCTGTTTTATATCAGAGCTTTCATAATCAAGCCATGTTTTGCATTTGAAGTCCAAGTTTGCTACTCTTAAAGGTCAATTTTTTTTCTGAGTCTGAAAGAAATTCATGGTATTAAGTGCTAATGCAGCTGTAAATACAGCTTTCTAGTTCTTTCAATTTTATTTATTTATTTATTTATTTTCCCTCCTGTTCTATTGGCTAAAACCTTAAACAGCTGGTGTTTGCCATATTGAATTCTTAGGGTGAAGAGTTTGTCCTACACACACAGAATGTGTTCATTCCTCAGGAATCAAATGACCACACCAGAGCTAAACAATATGTGAAGTGTACAATTTATTTTTTCTCCAAATGTTGAAAGCTGGTACATTTATTAAATTTTGACTACAAACCACTTATTTTCATTGGAAAATGCATACAAGAAAGAGTAAAAAAAAATATTGAGAGGTGTTATTTGGAGCTTTACTTAATGCCTACCGCCTTCAAAACTACTGGTTCCCAATATTCAATCTCCAAATAGAATGAGATAAAGTAATTTATTTATTTATTTATTTGCAAGAAATCTTTCTTTAAGGCAAAAAGGTCCTGAGCCAACACTGACTGTATTAATGGAATGATCTCCAATAAATTTGTGGGAACTGGAGCAGGCAACCTATTTGAAAGCAGACCGGTTAATCATTTTCATTAACTCACACATAAGCTGCTATCCAAGCTTATACAATTTAAATGGCATCCAATATATTCTAGCTTTGGGTTATAGTTTCTAGTTGTTGTTTTTGGTTTGATGGTATGGATAGATAAATCATCCTGGGGTTGCATTTTCAATGCTCTTTACAGCCAGAGCAACTTGAGCCTTGGGCCCAAGATCCAGCTGGCTAATCCTTAGTTAACACCCCTTAAAATGACTAGGATTCATACATGTAAGCAGTACGTCAGAGTTCATTTGTCTTTGAATGTTTGGGTTTTGAAAGCCCTGTAAATGAAGGTTTAACCTCTGGAAGACAGAATTGATGCCTGAGGAAAGTGTGTATCTGAGGCCCACCTTGACAACCAGAAACTGGGGACCGTGACCTGGAAAATGAGTCAAAGTCAACTTAATACTTTGTTATCACAGGTATTAAAATCCCTCAATCCTGCCAAGAAATTTGTGAATCTTTTCAAATCATTTTCCTAATTCTGTAAAGCTCATAAACCAACAATGCCTGAAAACTCTTGCACCCTTCACACAGGGTGCATCAGGCTGCCATTGCTTCCTGGTTACCCACTCTCACGCATTTCAGCTCTCCCTTTCAACATGCCATGCCAGTGCTTCAACACCACTTTTGGCACACATTAAGTAAATCACTAACAACCTGAATGGAAAAGCTCTGTACATTAAGTTTTTGTAATGAAGTGTGGAGTTCTTCAAGCAAAAGTCCTGCTGGGTAGTTAGAGACATTACCAATCTTGTATACAGGGCTGAGTCACACAGAAGGGAAAGGCGGAGTGCATCCAATGCATGCTTGTAGGGTTTTCCCCCTATTCCTCTCACTTTCGTTTTGTTGAGTTCAATGGGAAAGTTGATCCAGAGAATAGGGCTGTGCCCACCTGAAGTGCTATGGGACATGTTATTTCCCAAATGTGTTTCTTTTGCATCATTACCGGTTATCCAACCCTACCATCCTGGGTAGCTGGGGATTTCAGGTACAGTCATGCACAGAGATGGAAAACAGACATTACCAAAGTTGTGGGTGGAGGGTGTGAGGCAGTGTACAATATCCAGTGTGTTTGCATATGATGTAATGAAGAGCACCAGCCTTATCAGGTGATGCAATTTATTTATTTATTTATTTATTTATTTATTTATTTATTTATTTATTTTTATGTGGGCATAATGTAATCATCCCATGTGTGCAGCATCTGTCTTCAAAATGCATTTATTTAACAGGTTTGTGTCCTGTGTGTTTTGTTTGCTAGTTGTCTGTGCCTGCCTGGAGAAAATGTCAGCATTCACTGCTCACGGCTGGAGGAAACAGAGCAATGAAAACAGAAGTAGCAACAGAATATTTTATATATGAGCAGCTACATGTGCTCCCTGGTGAGTCAGCAACTGGACATGAAATCATGTGATAGCCACTGCCTGTGAAATCTACTTTGGGAAAGCCAATAATGGAGGAGGTTTAATACATGTTGTATATCTGTCATTTTAACATGCCTCCACTACCTCCTCAGGCCTGTAAACTCTCTCCATGCCTTTCAGGCAGTCAGCATGAAAGCTTAGTCTTCAGAAAGAAAGCCAAGATTCTACATGCCAAGCTTCAATCAGGCAAGACTTGCTGTGAAGCATATTTGCAGAGATAATTTGAATAATGGATACAAATTTCTAAATCAATATTTAAAATGCAGAAACACAAAAGCCTTCACTACTGTACCGGCTCCCCACAGGATCATTTCGATGCCAAGTTTAGTTTGTATGGGTAAAGCTTTTCAAAACTCTCTGTCCTTCAGGAAAAGACAGGTATGCCAAAAAGTAATTCATCCAGTAGTCAAAGGTAGAGATTTCTTATTTAAAACATGTGACAAGACAAATTTGATAATTATATATATGAAAAGTTCATAAGAAATGTTTTGTACTAAAGGACTAACATTTAAGATTAAATCCTAATCCTAAAATTGTTACCAAAATCTTCCATAACATGATGGATTTTGATGTGATGATCAGATAGAGACAACCAGTATTCTCCTCTGGTCAACGGAAACTGTATCTTCAGGACATCCACACTTGTATTTTGCAAATAGAAACAGAGAGGAAAACTTGGACGAGTCCAGCATTTGGCACCTTGTCTGGTTTACAACACAGATAACTTCTGATGTAACGTCTTGGTTCTTATTTCTTTGAGGAATAACTTAGAGTCTAGTTCTGAACATCTATATGTATAATTCAAGTTGATTTTGAAAAACAAACAAACAAACAAACAAAAAAAACACTGATTATTCATCATTTTAAAGGGTCTCTTGAGTGTTACAAGTGCTCCCACCTGAGTATTAGGATATCATCTCACTGGGATGAGAGATCATAGCCCACAACTCAAGAGGTGCCAAGCTTGATTTTCTAAATAGAAGAGACTGCTATTCTGTCTTCATAACTCTGCAAGGTATTCATATATAGTTAGAGACAATAAACAGACTCATTAACACACACAGATAAATATTTTATTTCCATAAATTATGGCCACAGGTGAATAGTGACATAACCACCATAATTTCAGCTACACCTGACCTACCTGTCATCTAACTTTTAGAAAAAGCTTGATGAGGTACTGGTTCTCAGCAGGGCCAGCACTATTACCTTGAAAATGGAGATCGGAAATGGATTATTTCCCGCTCCCTGTAAACCCCCTGCAAACCCCTGCAGAACACCCTGAAGATACATTTTTGAAAGGTAGGCTAAGTCAAGCTTACATGTATTTTTTTATTACTATTATTATTATTATTTCCTGTCATTCAAAGCTGCTATCATGGCTACCCTGTTAACTAGGTATTGTTAATATTGGAGTAAATGTGTTATTTAAACATATATCCGTTCGTCTAGCTACATGCATTGTAATATTTTTGTTCTTCCCAGTTAAAAAAAAAAAAAAAAAAAAAAAAAAAGACCTCTTTTCTCTAAAACCAAAACATATCCCATAATAAAGGTATAATACTGGTTAAGGTCTAGAGCCTTGATTTACAACTGAAAGTCCAGAACAGATGTTGTAACCATATTTAAGCAAATATTTTAAGTACACAGTTACAGATATACATTTCTAAACATTTCATCAGTTTAAGTAAAACTGAATTTAAATGCTCAAGCAGGTTATGTTCACATCTTCACAGGCACAGGAAGCAGAAAGAATAAGAAAAGATGAGTTTTCAGGCTGGAGAGTGGGGATATTAAACAAGGTGAATCTTGAAAATGGGTGTTGTTTCTTTGATGTCAAGGGGTGGTGAGTGAGGTTCCTGAGCGTTGGGTGTTTCATGTTTTGTTATGTCTTTCATCAGAAGGAGTCAGTCTGGCTCTTTGAGCAGGTACCAGGAGCATGCTCTGCCTGCAGAAGCTGTCAAGCAGTAAGTGGAGCATCATTTATGTTGTTCACAGGCCTGGGAGAACATGACCCAAGTTCAAATATTTCATTATTTCTTCAGAAGCTGAAATGCAACTTTGTAAAGTAAGCATTCTCTATATCTAGTTCTCTTAGAAGCTGTATGCTAGCATATACGAACTAATTAGGTAATTGTTGCAACACTACTAAGCTGTGTGAGGTGGTGATGCATTGCAGATAAGTGCGCATAAAGGACCCGCAGTTTAAGTCTCACCATGTCCAACTGTATCTACCCTAATCCCAGTGCAATGGTGAGTAGCCCTGGACACGCGTTTTGGAGAATTCAGACTGCCAGCCTAGATATTGCATTGCCATCTAGTGCCCATCTCACAAACTGCAGGCCGAGGCCTGGAGGTTAAGATGCACAGTGCTATCTATAAAACTAAGGGTGATTTTAGTTTTATTTTTTCCTGTTCTTTTTATTTTTATTTTTAGTGTACTTTTTTTTTTTAATATAACTAAATAATATATATATTTTTAAGATATTGTGATGACAGCACAATAATGGAGGGCCTCTAATGGAGGGCTACAAATGTGACCAAGGGACAGGAGCACCTCTCCTATGAGTAGAGGCTGAGAGAGCTGGGACTATTCAGCCTCAGAAGAGGAGGCTCACGGAATTCAATGTCTATAAATACCTGAAGGGAGGAAGCAGAGAAAATGGAGCAGGGCTCTTTTCAGTGGTGTCCACTAACAGGACAAGAAGTCATGGACACAAACTGAAACTCAGGAGTATCCGTTTGAATATCAAAGAAGCATTTCATTGTTGTGAGGGTGACTGATCACTGGCACGGGTTGCCCAAAAAGGCTGTGGAGTCTCTCTCCTTGGAGATCATAGAATCATTAATGTTGGAAAAGACCTTCAAGATCATCTGGTCCAGCCATCACCCTACTACCAATGTCACCCACTAAACCATGTACCTAAGCACCAGGTCAAACCTTTCCTTGAAAACTCCCAGGGACAGTGACTCCACCACTTTCCTGGGCAGAGATTCAAAAGCCACTTGGAGATGGTCCTGAGTAGACCCGCTCAAGGCATCCCTACTTGGGCAGGGAGTTGAACCAGATGACCTCCAGAGGTCCCTTCCAACCTCAACTGTTATGTGATTGATTCTGTGATTCTGTGATTCTGTGAATGTGCCCCTCAAAACTCAAAAGCCAAAACTGTAAAATGTGCATTTTTTATTATTATTTAGTTTTTATTTATTTATTTGTTTATTTATTTATATTATTCAGGGTTTAAGGCTGCAAGAAGTTATATATTCTCAAGTGCATTTTGGAGCATCCAGAAAGTGTCTGTGAAAAAAAAAAAAAAAAAAAAAAAAAAAAGTTTAGAAGAGGTTGGCGGTTGGCAAGAGGAGTTAATACAAATCTGCTTATGAGCTATTTAGTTGTGATATCTTTTCATTCAATTCTCTTTTCTGCCCACAAAGAACTTTGGGGAAGGTTCCGTATAAGTACTCAGGTGTGAAGAGTACATCTATGGAAAGAGATTATAGAATGATCTGGGAAGACTTCCCACATGACATGCTTTAGGATATTTGAAACACCCATGATGGATGAGAATTATGACATGGACTCTATGGGAGACCCAGGCCTTCCTAAACTAGATGCTAAATAAGTAAATAAATATATTTATTATTATTTAAAACAAAACAAACAAAAAAAACCACTATACTTAGATATATTGCTTTCATACAGTGAGGCAATTGAGAATGTTCACAGCATTCCTGTTTTCCCTGGTTTGTTTCCATGTGCATACAACCACACTTTCTAGGGTATCATCAGTGAATAGGGGATTGGTGGGAAGCAAACTCACTAGTGGGATGATGCTTCTGGTTCCTCAGCCTGTGCAGTGCTCAGAGCTTTTTGGGTACAGACTTGCAGTCCCACTCAAGGAACACTGCACTTGCTTGTAGCCATCTGCCTGAACATGCCTGCTTTTGTCTGTGGCCATTCTTCTTGTCCTAATCTTAGCGAATACTTTTTATCTTCATTGCTTCGCACAGGGGAACTCAGAAATTGCTCTCTTGGGTCTTGTCAGAAGTCATTGCCATTGCCACACAAGTTCCTTCTTTTCTCCCTCTACAATTCATTCCTCACTTCATAATTTTTATTTTAAAAATATATATTATGAACTAACAGAGAATAATAAGAGATATTCAGATAGAAAATTAATGTTTCCCAGCAATGCACAGACATAAGAATTAACAGCCAATTAGCACTGCAAAATCTGTTCCTGGCTCAAGCATGCATAAGTCAGCTCTATCAGAGCAATGAGTGACAGAAAACAGTGGTGAGATCATGATGTAACTGCAGTTACTTTCAAAAAGCTATTTAGCTATTTGCAAGTAATGTTGCACTGTAAAGGATGTCCCAAAAATGATGTTCATCTGGAGGGACATCTGTCACTTCTCATCCAGGCTAGCTACTTTGGAAAATTCCTCCACCCCACCCCACCTTTCTCTTTTTCCCATTCCTTCTCTGTATTGATCAAATGAAAAAGATTCTGTTGCAGTTGCTGTATATCATGACATGTGGACCTCACAAATAAATCTTTTTTTGTCTGCAAACCTCTTTCATCATCCTTTGTGCTACAGTGACAATTTCCTGTTTCTTTCAGATTAAACCAAATAGACAAGTTTAACCACTTGTCAAAGATTTAAACAATCATAATACCATTTAATAGGTCTCAGCTCAGAGATGATTAATCAGAGAGTTGCTCAAACTGTCTGCTGTGTGTGCTGCATCCCAGAGGCTGAAATGCAAACTCAATTATATGAGTTTAAGGTAGTGAAAACATGACAGCTTTAAACTCATCTATTTCACTTGTTCTGAATCTTTGTGAAACGTGAAAATTTTCATAATATTCAATCTTCAGCTAAAAATGAATAAACTTATATTAGATATCACAGAATAACAGCTATTACCTGCTATTTGGGAGTCTTCCACATTGTCAGCCCACCACCACCACAGCCAGGACCACTAAACACTCTTACATTCATGATGCTGTGAAGCAAATAGCAGGACTGGAACTCTTAGCTGACTCCGATCTAAGCATACTTTTGAAAGTTTTCCATGTGGGTATGAGGCATTGCCATGCTTAACTCTCTGTGTAGACTTGCCTTTCCTTATTTTTGTGTGACATTTGACCAGACTTCAGGGACCTCCAGCCTCCTCATGCCATATTCCAGACAGAGCAGCCCCTCATGAGGGTTGAAGCAGTATTGAACAGAAGTACTTACTTAAGAGTTCTGATAGCTGGTGCTGCAACGCCCAAGATGTGCTCAGCCCCAGGAAGGAATTCATATGAAGCACAGGGTAAAATCTGGCTCTTCATATGTTTTCATAGAAGTGTGTCAAAAGTAATAGAAGATTTTAACTCCAAAAAGCACTATATCTTTCACTTTCCTTAAGAAGAAGGTGCATTTAGCATTTGTGCTGCTGTTACTGCACCTGGCTAGAAAGGGAAATCAAGAGATTCTGGTCCTTGATTATTAGATTACTTTTGGTTTTAATCCAGTAAACATTAAATACAGCATAACAGTAGTCCCATATTTCTCAACCAGTGGCTAAAGGATGTCAAAGATCCCCTTCATTTTTGTGGATTAGCACCTTCTTGTACAATTCCAACTTCAGTTGAAGGTATGACCTGAAAAATAATACATACTTGCAATCTGAGCTAATGTAATCTAAATAATTCACATTAAAATTGGTGCTTTTGTAACCCACATATTTGACTTTATGGCTGATACCTGTGTTCAGTATTTTACTTCTACTGCTAGAAACATTGTGTGCATGATCATACTTGAATCCCAAATGATCTTACCCAGAAAGCATGTACTTACATCCTTTCAGCAATGTGGGTGATGTTTCTGAGTGCTGCCTGGTAGATTAGATGGCAACTAGAGAAGATTTCCTGAATTAACCTCTTAACTGCACTGACTTGTTATTGAAATAAAGGTTATGCTTTGCCAAGTGTTTTGTTTGTTTGTTTGTTTGTTTGTTTGTTTTCCCCATCACTAATAGGAATAATAATAATAATAATAATAATAATAATAATAATAATAATAATAATAATAATAATAATAATAGGCCCCTGGTTCCACTTTTGTGATTTTTTTTAGTATTCTTCAGTTTATTCTGCTGAGAATAAACAGGTTGAAGTCATCAAGACTACAGAATAAAATGAAGTTGCTGCAACATTACAGTCAGCGTGGGGATGTGTGTGTGTGCATTAATTGTTGTGATAACTTTTTGTTCTTCTTGTTTTACAAACTGGACCCACTGTGTGACCAGAGCAAAGACAAAAAGATTACATCTGTAGAATGAATACACACAGAAGAACGTACTTTTATATTTGTTCTAAGAACACAGGAAAAAAAAATGGCTTTATGTATCAGTACACAGACGTACTTACACCTCCAGCATGTATACCTTTCATTGCTGGTTTGAGGTGCCATTCATGCTTTAGCTCCTGTCATGAAAGTGTCACTGGAGAAATTTACCTTTAAAAGAATTCTTATATGTGGGCTTTGCATTTGGAAAAAAATAATAAGAAGGGATAAAAATTTGATTTTCCTAGTCCTACATGCAAATATTCTATTGCAAATAAATATGCAAATATGTTTTAAGTGCATCCCAAACCTGAGTCTCTAAGTATAAGAGCATGCAGGTGGCTCTATGCAAATCCCAACTTGTCCATAAACTCTTAGTGGTACATTAGTGCTTGCTGGGCAAGAAAAAGAGTCCTGAAGGCTCAGGTCACATTAGGCATGTATTCTGTAAAACACAAATTCACAAAACTCAGGGGAAAACATGAACTGAAACAAACACTCTGGAATACTAATGGGACATCAAAAATGATGTCTTAGCGATGCCTCTGACAGAGTAGCATTCAATAGACACTTAAGTTGTGATTTTTCTCATACTGCTTTTAAAATGATGCAATTATGTTGGATGATGTCAACTGGCACGAAAAGCAACTATGAGTTTTAGCCAGTAATACTTTTCACTGGCTATACTGAAGTGAAACACAAGGACTTGTGAAAAAATATATGCCCTTTGGGTGGCGCCTACTGCAAAGCATTTATCTTCTTTTCTTACACAGTACAGCTGAGAAAGTCCCCAGCCTGGCACTGGCTGGTTGAGCTGGCACTGGCTGGTCATTGGCTGCTTTGAGTACACCTCAGAGTGGGTGTGACGATGGAGTGTCAGGGAAATCTGCTATGTAAAGAAGGAACAGAAAAAAGAAAATATATGACATCTATTCATAAATGCAGTTTGCATTTGATAAAGGTAATTTGCCTCTTTCCTTTTCTTTCTTTTTTTTTTTTATCATTGAAAAAAAATGCATTTCAATAGTTATTACATCTTTTACTTATTAAATGCTGACACTCTGCACATCCATGAATAAAACAAGTGTTTGCCTAATCTCCCAGTTAAAAAGACAAACAAAACATCAGCTTTCTCTTTTTCAGGGTGTCGTGTCATGTTTATATTACCTTAACAAACACTGGTAGGCTTGGTAGGAAGAACAGGTTTTAAGGCTTTGAAAGCATAATTATAATTAGAGATCAAGAGCTGGCACACCTGCTCTGGGCTGTATGTGGGCTAGTAGATCTTGGGTCAGATCTGATTTTCACCTGTAATTTTCACCCATAATGACCTGGGGTGGGCGGTGAATGTGGGGTATGAGCACTGTCAGGCTCCTCCCCCCCCCCCTCCCCCCCAAGCCTCCTACTTTTTGTAACACAGTGGATAAATAGATGTCACTGGCATTTATAATACATCATGGTACATGGTGTATTACACTTGCACAAAAGGTGATATGCACTTCCAAGCAGCAGGGATGTGCTAAATTACAAATATGTAATAAAGGATAGCTATAAACTCATTTATTTATCAATTTATAAAATCAATCTTAAAGAAAATAAAACAAAAAATACAAAGAACATAAATAAATGGAGTCCATTATCCAACACAGAAGATTTTATTTACACTTAGACATATGGAACTCAGAAAAAACACTTTGAGCTTTATTTTATTTGTATTGAGTTCTTTAAATCCCTAATAAATGCTTATCCCACATGTGTCTGAACAAATGCAAATAATTAACATTAGCCTTAATAACATCAGTTAAGAATAACTGGAACCAATGCTCTGGACAAAATAACTATAATTATAATTCAAGTGTAGCCTAGGTGCTGAACATAGTTTAAAAATCCAAACTTACATTTAGATCAATTAGATTATACATAAGAACATTGTACATTTGTATGTATGCAAAATTGGGCCCTGAGACATTTAAAATCATGGCCTGACTTGCTGGATCACTGATGCTAGAGCATCACATAGCACTAAACCACACAGAGCAAACTTTAATGTACTGACAATGGACTTCAAGCCAAAGAAAATTAAGCTGAAATACTGTTGTATCAAAATCAACACGACAGCCACTGTTCTCTTGGTGAAAATATATCACCATTAGATTCCAGCACACATACATACACACACACACACACACAAAATAGTTTTATTATAATAACTTGGTGTCAGATCTTGAACCACAGCAGAGCTGTGTACATGTATGTTTCAAAAGAGAAGGCGACTTAATACCTTTACTTGTGCTCTTTTTTTTTTTTTTTTCTTTTTTTTTTTTTTTTGACCAGTCCATAGGACTCTAGGGATGCCTTCAGTTGTGTCAAACTGTCCCCATGCTAATGTGGGAACAGAGCATTACAAATGACACCAGCAATAATGTAGCAAAGAGAAAAGCTTTTTTTTTTTTTTTTCCTCTCTCCCATCAATTAGCAAGCACAATAAGGAGAAATTAAATATATCAGCTTTCTGAGTGTGAACTTCCCTTGAGTGTCATGCTTCCCTCACATCTCCCACCCTGGTACTTTAGAGTTCCAATCCATGGCTGGAAAAAGACTAGCAATGTACATAGAACTTCCCTCCAAGAATAGTCTTTGGGGATTTTTGTAATTCGTCGGATCTAATGTACAATGATAGCTACACAAGGAATATTAAACACTAGGGATTAAGACAACATCCTTTTAGTCTTTGCGGTTTTTCCCTTTCTCTCCAAAGGGTGAAAACAGCTTGCTAAAGATACCTGACCAAAGATTTGCTAGCGAATTAAATCTTTCTGGTTTAAAGTCTTTCTGGTTTATAGCACTCTTCCCAAACACCAGGCTGACCTGTGTTTGATTTTCCTTTTTCTTTGCAGCTCTTAAAGGGAAAAAAGCTCCATGGGGAAGTTTTATAAAATGCTGGAACTTTGGCTATTGTTCTGAATTCAGTGAGTCCAAAGAAAGGAGAGACCCCGTGATGTTCAATATCTGTCCAACTGACTCTTATATCTAAGATATGGTATTCAGATTAAGTGAAAAAGTAAACCATTTGCACAGATGAAAATGTCAGCTGCCTGTCTATGGGCATCAGTAAGGTCAATGCACTTCATTAACCACACAATTGCACATATTTCCTTGTGGCAGATGGCTTATCAGAGAAGAATTGGGGCTACCTGTTTTAATTTATGTTCTGTCTTAGAAAGTGGAACCCTCTGATGTTTGACCATTATCTTAGTATTTCCTGTGTCCAAAATGTTCTGAAATATTTTCATTCAGTCTTAAGGATTAGAACATTCCCTAAGGGAGGGTGAAGTGTTCCCTAAGGGAAGGTGAAGTGGAGCTAAGGCAGAGCAGAGGCTGATGTTTGAGCAAGAACCAGAAAGGGAAGCACACAGGAGGCAATAAAAAGAGCAATGGAGGCTGGGATTTAGTGAGTAACTCAGATTACCAAACAACTGTGAAGTCAAATGTTGATTAGTGCCATCAACATATGAATGACTGTGGTGTGTGTATGGGCCATCTCTTCATAAAATATATGAACCATATATTTCAGTAAATTATTTATTAACTTCATGTATTATGGTTAGTAACTTTACATAATAAACTTCACATTCAACACAGTTTGCATCCCTGAATAGAGGACAGAGAGCAGTTCTACTGCAGCAGATTCCATTCCTTGAAGGAACAGAAAGAAACTTTGCAACGAGAGTATCTAGAGTATGGCCTGAGCTCATAGACATTGTCATTCCCAAGCCTGTGCTCCAAGCTAGAACATCAGCAAAGGGTTTTCAATTGTCTTGCAGTTCCCAGAAGAAAAAAAGTAGCAAGTTGCATATATGGCAGAAGGTGGACTAAATTCCAGCTGCATGTCAACTTCAGTCTGTTTGAATGTCTTTTAAAATTTGTAACAAGGTTCATGTAATGAGTTATTTGAAAGAATAATTTCCACAGTGGCCACTCTAGTGATGTCATATGTGTGGGCCTCTGGAAACATCAACTTATTTGGGTTAGTGAGTTGGTCTTTTCAAAATGGAAAAGCACACTGAATTCCATAGCACATGGGCTGCCTGTGCATTGAATCATACCTTTTGTCACCAAATTTTAACATGCTGCTTGGCTGAAACTTCAGTTAAAGACTGTCTACATCTGAAGTCTTTTATTACCTGTAGTGAAATAAAATCAGAATTCAGCATGTTATGAGGTAAGTCTTCTTGAAAACAGGTTTTTACTACAGCATGATATTTTCACCATAACATTCACATCTCTGCTTGTTTCCCTCGATGTCATTAATCCACCACTTGGTTATTCTATCCATGACAGGACTGTATTTAGCCTTAGTAGGCTATCTGTGAACAGGATGTGTTTTGACTAATGTGATTCTGATGCAAGACAGAGAGAAAAAAGTGAGAAAGCCTATCCAACACTCTTATTAAGAAACAGGGCTATGTCATGGAAAAGTGCAGGAAACTGCATCTGAGTGGCCTCTGTCCCAAAGAAGTATTAGAGTACACTTCTGAAGTGTTCTAACAGTTTTGGATAAAATGTCTGTTTCCAATAAGTCACAGTGATTAAGCTGTATATTTGAACCAAAAAAAAAAAAAAAAAAAGTGTTGGTCTTTTGGAAATAGATCCCAGTACCCTCCCTGGTATGTTAAGAGTATCCTGATGGATTAAGTGTTGGGAAGAGAATTTGAAAACCATGGCTATCTAGATGATTTTCAACAGAACTGACATAATAACTGCTGAACTTTACTAGCACTTGAAAAATAACAACTAAATATGTAATGATTCTGAACAACTCAGACCTTAAGAAGTTACTACTGAGGACTGAGCCATTAATGTTTACTTACTTATTTTAATTTCTTTGATCTGCATATGAAATAAGAACCCAGGAATGCGAGGAACACCACAGAACCTGTGATGATCAACACCATCTGCAGCAGACTCAGCATCTGGACCCGACCAGAGACTTTTTTTCTGAACATTTCTGCTTTTGCATCCCCAATAACAGCAGACTGAAACAGTACAAGAAAAAAGTCAGTGAACACTAAGCATACAAGACCTCACTCACTGAGTATATTCTTCTCATGTGCACATCATAACATGAGCTTATTCGCTCAATTTCAGGATATTAAGACAGAAAAAGTTAAGTCATTTTGTGTGTGTGTATTTTTTTTAACAGTGAAGATTAATAGGCAGAAAGTATACTAACCTCATTTAGCCAAAGAATGGGGAAGACATAAGGTTTTTTAACTTTTGATAAAGCTCTGAAATGAGAAGAAGAAAAAAAAATACAGCATGTTACCTTCAGTTTGGTTCATAAAGCCAGTATCTACTTAACAATTTTCCATCTGCACTAACAGTTCTGTCTTCTGGAAGTACCTTTTGATAAATTTGGTAGATTTGGATCAAAAAAAAAAAAAAAAAAAGCCTACAATTAAGAACAGCCATTTCACCAGTCAGGCAGTTATCTCTTTCTGTCTAGTCTTCCATGGAGAGGTAGTCAGAACACAGAAAGGCTGAACAAGTGTTGAAGAAAGGGTCTGAAAATCTATGTTGTGTTCACCCGTACACAGTGTACAGAAGTTGTATGTGTTCGTTTGGTCCAATGAAGATAAAAGAAATAGTGAGATAAACCTTAACCTTTCTCATAAATTCCATCAAGTAACAGGGAACACATAAATTATCTCTCTCATTGGATTTATTGCAGAAAATATATTATTCCTTCTATTTCATCCTTATGCCCTGCATTTGGGTTTTGTAACAATGTTATTTTTAAGAACATGTTGCACTGTAAGCTGCTGTGGGGAAATCAAATATGTGCTAAAATTGTTGGGCAGTGCCTTGCACAAGAAGGCTTGCTCTTTCACTGAAACTAATATTCTCTGGAAATTCATGACTGAAATTTTTGCAAGAGAGAAGTAGAGACTTTAATCAAGTATTTGCATTCGTTCTTTTCCCTTTTCTACTAATGCTCTTTTAGACCAAGAAGGCTTCTGAAAAAAAAAATGTATTTAAAAACAAAATAATGAAACAACACTTACTCAATTTTTTTTGCAGGTTTCACAAGGAGGTTTACTTGAAGCCTTTTGGCAAACTGTAGTGTAAAACCAGTGGTCTAAAACATGAAAAAAAACAAACAAACAACAACAAAAAAAAAACATTAATTTAAATTTTGAATTGATTGCATGAGCTTAGAATACAGTCTATGTAAAAAGAAAAAAAAAAGAAAAATATTTTGATGAATTACATTTTTATGAATTTTGAATGTTTCTAAGAGTCTTCTAAGGGTCTCTTTTTCTCATAGAAGTAATGATTTTATCGTTTTGCCTTAGTTACTTTTGCAATTTACAAATTTATACTGAAGGCAACGATAGTGAAAACTGTTATACCAGTTATATTTATATGTTCTATATAAAAGTATAGTTTAGCTTTTTTCTTTCATTAGAAATTGACTAAAAGTTCTATTTTAATGAGAGGGGTAAGTTTAATTGGCATAGGGCAGAAAACAGACATTTCTTATCAGAACAAACATATTAAAACAAAGGTCAGATTTTATTTTTTTTTGTCTCCTTTTCACCTCGGATTTAGGAAACTTAGGTTTATATCTCTATTTCAAATGAGACTTAACTTTAGATTTCATTGAAGTTATGTGGCTTCATTTTTAAATTATATGAGAAAAAATATTTTAATGAAAAATCCTGAATATTGCCATTTCATCTAAACTCAGATACAATAAAATTTTGAAACTTCAGAATTCACCACATACTTCAGAAGACTCTGGCTGACACAGTTAAGATTGTTTGTCTTAATCTGATTCACTGGAACAGAAGTAAATGTAAAATTGAAGGCAAACAAAATCAGAGCTATCATAAATTCGTTCCTTTATTAGCTCTTTTGGACAGAGTTACAAAGACTATATTAGTTCTGTTCTAGAGTCAGGAAAGTGATTGGGCTTTAGACTATTAATAATTTTCTTGGAAATAATCTATATTTATTTACTTTAATTCAATTGAGATAGTAATTATACAAAAAAACCCCTATGGAAAATTAAAAATAAATAAGATAAAATTTAATAAGACATTTCATAGAAAAGAATTTTCAGAAAGTACTTGAAAATGATAGATAAGTTATAGCATACTTCAAAGCTTTGTGAAGTCATCATGCATTCCCAATGAAGAAAAAAATCAAAGCTTATATTCCAACTTTGAAGGTCAGAATAAGAAAAAGTTCTGCCCTAAATTTCCCCTGCTAAAAGCTTAACACCTTGGTGAGCAGATATTAAAAAGCAAGCATAAAAATATTGCTTCCTCTGCTTATCCCTCTTGTAAAAGACCTACTTTACTGCAATTAAATTTAAACATCGCAAGGTTACTGAATTACTATTTAATTTTATTAAATATTTGGACTTACAGGCTCTACATCTAGAAACGTCTCATGTTCCTTCTCATTTGGGCTCAGGCCTTCAACATCATTCAGTATAGATTCACTTGCATGAAGAAAATGTGGAAGAGAGATATACACGGGTCTTCCTATTTGAAAAAGAAAAAAAAAAAAACATTTAAATCATTAAGCCTTGTTTCAGCGCTCACCTTCTAAACCCATTTTCTATGCAAACATAATTCATAATTTGTTATACAAACACACAAACAACCCTGGAAAAAAAAAAAAAAAAAAAAAAAAAAAAAAAAAAAAAAAAAGCATTAATAGCTTCCCTCACTCCAACATAAAATAAATTGAGAATTTCTGAGATTCTACTGTCAGGAGAATTTGTCTGGTGAAATAAGTTGTATTTACAAACCTTGTTTGTGTCTACACTGTGGAGCTGGGAGTGCATTTTATTGTACTGATGTTAAACTAAGTAACTGGTGTCTCTCAGTCTCTGTGTATGTATATAGCTGTGCAAACACACACACAAACACATGCACATATATCGTGGGTGTGAATCATCACAAATACAAGGACTGTAACTATTTCTGGCTTTAAACAGTACATATAGAATCCCTCTCGTTTACTTTCTACTTGTGTATTCCTGCAATTTCAGTACACAATCTATAGCGTTGTGATTTTCTTCTTCGTAGTGACATTCAAAATACAGAAATATTATAGTTCTCATTTGGAGAAATGAGGCTATGGAAAAGGGAAAGCTCTCACAGGCAATGTGTGGAAGAGTTTGCAGACAAACACATATGCCCTGGATCCTAGAGCAACACCTCAGCTACAGAATACGTGCTTTCTCCCCAGTTAGATGGCTTCTTTGGCAGTACCATGCCCCCGCTATACCTCCTTTGCAGGCACTAATATCTAGGACTCCGGCTTTTGTGCAGTTCTGGGATATGATCTCCTCTGTACAGAAGCAGTAGTTATCTCCAACTTCAACTGGTGATGCGAACGCTTCACGAGGAACTGCGAAACGATAAAGTGGGATTCCCTTCACATTCTGTTTGCCCTGGAAGACTCCGTAGATCGATCTGAATATAAAAGAGGAGAAATATGTTTTAGTCACTTTGGTTGAAAATCTGAATTCATGGTATTATTCCTCAAGGACCGTCTCTTAAAAGAAAAGTACTTCAGAGAGCCCACACCCAGCAGTTTGTAGGGGCCTTCCCCTGTAACACAGGCAATTCTGTGCTTTCACAAAGGGATGTACAAGCTCAGAGGTGAGCACAGCAAGACACAAAAAGGCAGAAAAAATACTAATACCAATAAACAATATAAACTAAATGAGTAAACTAATAAGAGGTCTTTTCTACACACTTCTACAGCAACTGCTATTATGAAATGTTTGAAATTCGTTTGACTACTGTAAAGATACTTACCAAAATCAGTGGGTTTGGTTACAGTTTTGCTGACTTGATGATACTGATTTAAGCTTTATGGTGCAAATGACATACTTATTATAAACTTATTCCGTTGTATGTGAATCAGAATACTACTTCAAGCTTTAGAATACCACTTCAAGCTTACCACTTTTTTTTTTTATTTATTTATTTTATATATATATATATATATTTATGATACATTATCAACTGATAAAGAAATAAGGTTGATATGCAGTAATGTAACCAAGGCAGCAACAATTTGTATTGCAGCTGATCAAAAGAAGGATTCGGGGTCTTGCAACATGGTCAGAACCATTTTCCGTTACCTTGTTTCATCTGAGACCTTTGGGAGGTTGTTATTGCCCTTCATTGTTCATTAATTGTGAGAATTAGATGGCCTGAGGAATCTCTCAAACTGTGTCCAATTGGTTCAAATTTATTTTTTCTCCACTAAGTAGAGTTCCCTTTTCCATAAGTTCTGAAACATTGTCCAGTTTGGGGATACAATTGCTTCACAAGAAAAAGAACTCTAACGTCATGTAAAAACACTGATCTTTGAAAACAAACAATCTGCAAAGCAAATGGTCCACTTTAACCCTAGTTAAAAGGAAGCAGCTGTTTCCAGGCAGCAAAATAAATACTAGGATCGAACCTCCCAAAGTAAATACACTCTGATGCCCTTTAAATCTCTTAATGTTGCTTTCAGCTATCTCACTGGAGAACTCAGGGACACTGCATAACCACAGCAGATGAAGCAGGCTGAAAAGCCATCATTATGGGATGAATTAAGCAGGTTGGTTTGTTTGTAAATACATCAAAATAAACTCTGTAAAAAAAATCCTGTGGGAAAACAATTTTGAGCATCTAGTGGCCGACAGTAAATCCTGTTCTGCATAGATGACATTATGCAGAAATCCCCAAGATGGTCCAGACAGCCCCTGCAGAGGGTTAAATTGCCTGATAGGACCAAATTAGGCAGGTTAGAGACTGAGTCCTGATCCTGTAAATTGTTCAAGACTTTGAACCATTTGGACCTCAGTGTCTGTAACTGCTCATAGCAGTGTCTCTCTCTGTAAAATTAAGCAGTGGTATTCCTAAATTACACACCTGTAACTTGCTTAAATGAAACACACCATAAATAACTTGCTACTTGACACAAATGAAAGTGATAGAATTAAGCTCTGAATCATAAGCACAGCTCACGAATTTACTTGAGTTTAGGTGAAACAGTTGTGAGGAACTGCCTCAGCAACCTAAGCCCCAGCAGAGATACTGCAGCAGCCTACTAAAACAAAAGAGCATTTGGGAAGCACATGTATGCACAAAAGGAAGGATCAACGTACCTGCAAATGTCAGAGGAGAAGAAGCGCAGTACCTGATCCTTCTTAACAAATGGAGGAAATGATGCCCCATCTGTGAATGAAATTAAGAGCTTGAAAGCAATTCCACTTAGAGGATGTACTTTAATTTCTAGCTCAGTGCTTAATACTTTCCTATAAAGCTGTGAACAAGGTAAACACAATGAGTCGTTTGTAAGGAAAATATTTACATAAGCTACTGCATAATGACAGGTACTCCATGGATTGATTTTGAAGGCAAGCCAAATTATGGCAGCTTTTTTTTTTTTTTTTTTTTTTTTTTTTTTTTTCCCACAGACATGAATCTATATATCATCAAGCCTACTAAAAACAGCAGATAAAAATACCACTCCTGCTTAATACGAATCCCATTACCTGTTGCCACTACTTCGAGGTTTATGTAGTCTAAAAAATTAAAGCTTGCTGGAGATGCATAGTCACCTGGAGTTATGGCACCCAGAGCTTATAAGAAATGCAGCTTTAGACTTCAAAACTTATTGAATAAACAGCACTTAACTTTTTTCTTTTCTTTTTTTCACCCAAGATTGCTCAATTGGAGCTCATTGTAGACAATCAAAAAAGGTCAGAGGAAGAGCACTTTGGTGATGTTTTTCTCCCACTTGCTATGGAAAGAGCAGCTTGCCAGTTCAGATGCATATTTCTGTATTGCATGCAACTAGTGTGAAGTAAGAGGAGTCTCAGCCATTTTTCTAAGCAAGGTGTTGTAACAAACCTTTAACCAGTACATTTGTTACTTCTTGCAACAAGTTGCTGTTTAGTTTCTTGTTCAGCAATCCTAACCAAAGAATTGAAAACATCTGTGGTATCTTTGAATCTAGTTGGCAAGAGTGAGAAAGCTAAATTACATACTGCCACTTGCCCGCTGCTGAGGGAAGCACTTTTCCTTAAAGAAAATCCAAGATCATCCTAGAGACAAACTCTATTTGTAAATCTTGGCAGTCTCGGAGTGTTTGCAAATACGGATTCGTTTCAAGCCCCATACAAGAAAACTGTTTCATCTTTCTATCTAGTTATTTACTTTTGCTCAGAAAACATGCCATGCTTTGCTGTGAAAGTTTACAAGATACAAAGGAATTCTCACATTTACTTACAAGACATTTTAAACCTGCTGATTCTCTAAACACATTCCCTCCTTAGCAGTCACATTGAATGCTCATGTAAACTGTGTAATGACCTTTGCTAACAGTTAAATTCTCCCCATTTTCACTGTATTGAAACACTTAGTCTAGTTACCTGAGTGTGTTTATTCCATCTGCTGTGGAAGAAGACAAAGAAAAAGCTGACAATAATATATATATATATCTTTATATATATATCTATATCTATATCTATATAGATATAGATATAGATATAGATCTTTATCATATATATATATATATATAAAGATTTGGGGCTCCATAAGAAAGAAGGTAAGTCCCAAAGTCCCAGAAACTAAGAAAACATCGTTTCTTAATCATTGAAATAACTAATCCTTCCTGATACACAACCTTTTGGAAACTCAGATTCTTGGGAAGTATTTGAAATGCTTCAAAATTACTAGTCATGTTTTTTTTTTTTTGTTGTTGTCGTTCTTGTTGTTTTTGTTTGTTTGTTTGTTTTTGTTTTTTAGGAGAATGATCTATGCTAAGGAAAACTTCACAGTACAGAGGGAAAAAACAAACAAACAAACAAACAAAAAAAAACAGAGTAAGAAAAAGAAAGAAAATGAAAGTAAGAAGAATGTATGTTACTGGAAGGCAAAGATAATATTTTTCAAATGTTGTACCAAAGATAAGGAATCTTAGTTATACCATGCTATGCAGATATTTAATAGAAACAGACAGGTAGATTGTTTCTTGTCTTCTACATCTTCTATAGCTGAAGCATGCACATAAGTATATAAAATAGTATTTTAAATAGTGTATAATATATATTATATTAGATATATATGCATGTATGGTAGCAGTAGTATATATACATTCATATTTATATAGATATTTAATATGCAGAATACAGAACTCTCAAAGCCCAAGGGGGACTTAACATTCCTTTACAATATCCAGATTTGTTGAAGTTTCACAAAGCTTTAATAGGCTCACCTGTGCCGTTAACCAAATCACAGTAACCTTCCCAGTAAGAAAGATTCCTTTAACATAAAAGAAACAAACAAACAAAAAAAGTCATGCTGCATGAATTATATTGTACTATGTAATCCATTTCACTACCTGTGTTGTTAATCCTCACTGCTCTAGTATAAATATGATTCAATAGCAAAGGCATATGACAGGGATGTTAATTCATATTTTCAGATAAACTATATGATGCAGTAGATTAGGGCAAAAGCGATCTAGCTATATAAGTATGGAAGACAGAAATAACTACTTGTATTGAAGAATCAAAAAAATATCTTAAATCCAAGCTCAGAACCACAAATAGCTGAAACAAAGAGGTGGTTTTGCTTAGCCTGGGGCTTGATCTAGATTTCCTTGAATTGTTGACAACTTTCCATTTAATTATAGCTCTCAGTGAGCCAGGTCTTAAAATGCAAACCTTGAAAATATGATTATTTTTTTCATATATACAATGCTATTATACCTTTTGTTTTTATAACTTTCAATTATTGCTGTTTTGCTTATATCTTCTTTCCCAGTATACACTCTGTAAAGTCCATCATATGTCCCATTATACTGTAATAGACACAAGAAGGAATAACGGTTAGAAGTACTGACCCAAGGTATTTTTGTCAGATTTTTCTTCCTTGCAGCTGCAGTATTGATTTTATTCACGTAATTATAACTGAAATATTGCCTTCTGATTGGTTTCACTTACCGGGTAGAAGACTCCCAAAACTGGGTCCAAGGGGAAGGGGACCTTGTTTAAGAAGGGATCTTTGTATCCCCAGAGTATTTCTTTCACTGTTCTGTTCTGCAGCATGGATGACTTAGAAGCTTTAATCCAAGTGTTCAGTAGTAGTTGTATGAAAGCATTTGTATACAGGGCAGGTGCAGCCTACAACAGCAATAAAACTAATGTTTGGCATAAAATTCTGTGTGAGCAGATCAAAAGTACAGACCAACTCCAATAAATCTCTGGCAGAGCTGATAAGTAAGGTTGTTTCCAGACCTTACTCAATGCAAGTCAAATTTATAATTAAAACTACAACTCATTATTGAAACAGTTGCTGAGTATGACATGTATAAAACTAGCCAATTTATCTTCACTGTTTCCACAAGTTCACTAATGTCTCTATACTTCAGGTCTCTGTGCATGTAACATAGACTGTACAACTTTCATTTTCCTTCTTTTCTGCTATATTCATATCTCATTACTGCAGACTCACTCACATCATAAACATACAAGTACAAAGATAAATGCCTTGTTACCTATTGGCTGTGTTTTAGACTTGCTATTTTGATAAAATTATGCTAACAGCAGTATGATTCTATCCTGCATAAAACCAGTGGAGTGATGAATCTCCATTATTTCTTTAATCAGAAAGAATACATTTCTGCAACTAATATGTTCTTTCCAAATGGTTTTAATTCTACGTAGCAGATGAACTTTTCCTATTTCAATGAAGAATGATGTGGTATTTTACCAGCCATGATTGTAATGAACTTTTCCAGAGGCATAAACACAAAGTCAAGTCCCTAAAGCCACTGATTAGCTTGTGGAAAACAAGAAAAAATGATCTATGTTGGCCCATGTGGTGAGGCAGGGAACAGTAACAATTTTGTGAAGTAAATCTGTGTAATGAAAAAGTACCTCTCAGAGCAAGTGTTCACTCTAGGCTTTTTACTGCAATCTCTGCTTGTCTTCAGTGCAATGGGAATGACAATGGGCAAGTCAGAGCTAGCCAGAAAGTCGAAACAACCAAGACAAAGTTGTTCTCTTGTTTGTTCTCTCTTTTTTTTTTCTTAATCTCTCTTAGACCATGCATTCCTTTCTGAATTTGAACATAAAGCAAGCAGCAAGCATGGATATGGAAAGATTATGGGATAGAGGAGATGTGGGTTCAATCCCCTCAGGGTTAAGAAAGTGTGAAAAACATCTCTCTTGATTCCCTTGTGAATATTCTGACCACAAGGTTATGATACCAAAGATGGGCTCTACCGATACTGTCATGTGAGATAAGCACAGCCTCTCTGGGTATTTAAACTTATCCAAGTTTTGTTCTGAACATCAAAACGGGGCTTGAATGCTCTGCTCTTACTTCCCCTGACATGACTGCTTCTAGGCAAGAGCCTGTGTTTACATGCATAAAGAACTACATGGCCCAAAATGTGGCAACTGAGTAGAGTTAGTGAATACCATGAGAAGAATATCATGAGATGAAGGACTCAGGACATTAGTCCAGGGGAAAAAAAAAAAAAAAAAAAAAAAAAAAAAAAAAGCTTTCTAAAAGGGAAATTCTAGCCTAAATTAGAACATAGGCAGAATAGATCTGGTCTCAATAAGGCAATCGACCTTCTTTTCATCTTTACACACAGCATCTCTCCACTCTGCAACTAATACCCACCCTCTCTGTCACAGTAGGCCTGATATGCAGACACCACAGTGTTAGTATGGGACATCCGAGGAACGCAAATAGGGCTGAATACAAATATGAAATCTGTAAACATAGGTCAAGGGCAAATACTCAAATCCTATGACAACAGGAAAACATCTGGAGTGAAGTACAGGTGGGGTCTCCTGTGATTTCCTCAGGAGAACTAAAGTCGCAGGAGGACTGGAAAACTCTGGTGACACCATTGCATTGGGGCAGAGGAGCACCATGGAAGCAGCGCAGCCATGCATACACTGATTTAACGCAGTCTCCCCCACAAAGCAGGACTGAAGATATGAAAAGAGTATGGAAAACCCACATTATACTGGTCATGCTGTACCTCAGTAGAATAGGAATCCATCCACAACCCTTTGATTCATTCCCACACTAAAATTGACTAGAAGGATGCTTTTGATACATCCCATCCAAGCTGATGACTTTGCTTCCATTGACAAGAACAAGTCAATTTTCATTTACAGTTAAGATTACCCTGGGAGTATAAGGAAACCTCAATGTAAATGTAATATGTCTTCAGAATCTGTGTTCCTAACTTTTTGAATATCTCAACCCCTTATTTTTTGAATATCTCAACATTCAAATGTGCATATTATGGTTTCTTTTCTCAACTTACAACAACAGCGAGGTTCAGGCACGTGATGGTATCATTTTCTGTCCCAACAGACATATCAGGTTCAAAACGAGCAGCATTAGGCAACATGTAGGATATTGTGCCATCAGAGTTTTCTGTGATATTTTCTTTGGCTAAATATCGCACCCTTGAAATACAAAATAATAAAACACAGAATATTTTAAAATCTGATTTTCAAGTCAAGACATCTTACCAGAATTTTGAGATGTTGATGAACGCTTTTGAAGATGAATATTTTAAATTTAAAAATCACTGAAATGGTTCTAAACTTTTCATTTGAATATTTGTAAAAATCTATTTTATGTAAAATATTTTTATTTTCCAAACATTTCCTCAATGCCTAATGCATTTTTTGCTTGATACTAAAATACTTTTTTTTTTTAATTATTATTTTTTACTTTTAATTGCAATAACAGACCTTTTATCTTTTTGTATTCTGTTATGAATTAGTTTTGTTTCATCACATCATTTTCTAAGCTTTTTCATGATTGTGTGTTCTTAGAAGGGAATGACTCAGGAATGGTTTATAAATGCCCTTAAGATTTGATGCGATAGGCCTGTGTTCTAATAAAAGAGATTAGAGGTTAAATCCACAATGGGAGCCACTTTATTAATATTTCACATCCATATAGGGAAATCCCAAGCAGTCTTGGGATAAGCAGTCTTTCAGCACCACTGAGAAACACAAAAGCCCTTCTCCATCGTGCCTGTAAGTGCCTATATTTCTGTTAGGGGATCACTGAGGCACAAATATCTGAGCTGCTATAGTTCTGGCTTTGGCTCAACTCTTTATGTCCCCATCCTCTTGCTGACCCCACTGCGGAGGTGGCATCCAGCAAGTGTTGTATTGCTTAGTTTATTCCATGGGTCTACAAAGTTTATCCCAGTTCCATTTCAGAAGGGATCATCATGCTTTATCAGATCATCCAGCCTGGGCATGGGAGGACCAGAAATTTCAGAGCACTTTTCCCCATGGTACAGATGTAACCAGTGCAGGGTGGGACCTACCCCACAAGCAGCTGGATCTTGGCTTCTCAAGAGTGGTGTTTGTGCATGCCACTTTAGTTAATGGACTAATGCGTAGAGCACCTATCTAGAAGTTGGGAAGTTTTGTTTTCTAAGCCACGTTACTTCTAACTGGAAATGAAAGTCTTAAAGAGTTTCCCACATCCCAACAGAATCTTGGGGACAATTGCAGTTTCAAGGACAGTTGTTCCACTCTGTAGTAAGCAATGAAACAAATGAAACATTCAAAGGGAAATTGAGAAAGAGACTTGGCATTACAGTGATTAAGGTAGACCCAATATCTCTGATCAAGGGATGGTGTTTGGTTTGTTTGTTTGTTTGTTTGTTTTTGTTTATTTGTTTTTGTTTGTTTGTTTGTTTGTTTGTTTTTTCCCCAAGAAATGAAGCCATCATTTCTTGCACAGTCTTATCTAGGCTATCTGCAGAGATTTATCCCTGAGAGTATATGCACCACCATGACCAGAGTAAAAAATGCTTGTTTAGTGGGAGTTCACCTTCTGCAATATTTCTCAGCTGCTGAGTTTCCTGACTCCTGCATAACCTTCTCCTGTGTCTTCCCAGGTACTGTATGAACCAAGATATTCCAACGATAAATTAATAACCTTTTAGGCATTAAGGCACCTGTGGTTTATATACTGCAATACAAAACTACTTGTCAAATATTGTATACATGTCAATGACATTAAGAAAGAAATGTCTTATCATTTTAGGAAAGCAATTTCATAACAAGAGTGCCAGCTAGGTACTTTCCTGGACAGGGATGGACTGTTGCATATAGGCCTTAGATAATACATTAAAAAAAAAATGTTTTTCAGAGGGAAATCTGAGAAAGAAAAAGCTATAGATTAAAAACAATCAACCAAAGCAAAACAAAATAAATAAATGAGCAATAAAACAAAACATATTATTAAAATAAATATGAGTGTTATACTTACATCGGTGATAAGACAATCTCTTGTTTTGGGGGCATCTGGCATATTTTTTTCTAAGTAAAATGCTGGGAAACACTGAACAGCAACAAATGCAACATGCCTGTCTTTTTATGGTAAACATCTTACTAATGAGCAACGGTTTATCACAAGAACAAATAGATTCACATCTGATTACCTGTTTTAGTATCCCGACGTGAAACTCAGTAAGAAATGTTTGTGATTGCAGTGCATAGCTCCAAATATTTAGGCATTTTTGACAACTCTGACTACAATGGGATTCTGAGCTTTCCAAAACCAATTTAAACAATTTTGACTCAGCAGAACTTTTTCTGGCTTTAACAAAAATTCTGATATGACATGTCATGTATTCAGGAACTATGGTTACCTGTATGTGTAAGGTCCTCTTTGTTCAAGTTTTGGACGTGATCCATTTTCTAACACCTCTGTTGGATTTTGCACATGAAAGATCCAAAACTGTCTGTAAACTGAGCTTCCTGGCACAAGCCAATTATCGAAAGCAATGGTACCATTTGCAATAACAGCTTCCTAAAATAAATAAATAAATAAATAGATTGATAGATAAAAAGTAAAATTAACAATAAAAAATGACTTTTATTGTTGAAGTATATAGCACATACTTTTGGCCAACATTTGAAGGCAGCCTGACATTCCTGTGCAGCAATGGTAGCAACGGCAAAAGTGAGTCCCCTTAAAATAAGCTGTCAGAAAGCTGATATAATTGCTATTGTAGCCAGTAGAAAAAATTTCCTATTGCTGTGGTTGGGCATCTCTGTAATTCCCATTCTCTAAACTTAAGGATTACTTGTAAGAATAAAAATTGTCAATGACTGAATCATACCCAGCTGTTTTTAGAATCCATAAACTAATTTTCATACATTTTCATGCATTTTCTAGTATTTCAGGGGAGGAAATGAGAGCTATCTCTGATCTTTACTTATGCACTAAGTCATTTCACCACCCAAGAAAGTGAATACTGCTCTTGCAGGACTGTTTTTTATCAGAAAATTCTTGTGACCAAGACTGAGACTTTATATGAAATCTCTCTGCTTTTAATAACATTTATTTAGGAAGGTTTCCCAGGTCAGAGAATGAGGGCAAATAGGAGCAGAAGGAGCAGACAGGACATCATTATAGACTAACCAACAGCTTTGTGTGTGTGGCACTCAGATTTACTATGATAAATGTCTACCTTGGGACTGCACAGTGTAAAGGATAGTCTGAAGGTATATAACCTATATTTTCAGGGGAAAGTCTGCTTTGTTTGGTCTTCATCTGACCTGTTTCTACACAATCTTCACAAATCCTTGGGAGAATAGACTTTTTTTTCCTCCAGATGGTAAAAATTTAAAGATTTTTTAATAAGAAGAAAAGTCTAGGCTGCCCAGGTCCAACATATAACATGTTTTTAGCAGAGTTGTGCAATATTATAGTTAATTTCCATAGCTCACAGAGACACAAAAAGCAATAGACTTGAATCTTCCAGTTATGTAGCAAGAAAAAGCATTTTATTTGAAAGATTTGCTAGATTTTCTTTCTAACTTAATTTTCTGCCTCTAGAGTTTGTTTAGCAAGCACCATCCGAGAAAGGATAATATCAATTAAGAACTACTGTCATAAAAATGAATAAAATGTCTTAGAGAACTCAGCACAGACAGGATGAAAACCTATTTGTAAGGTAGAGCAGCAAATGCTGTTGGTGGTAGGCTGAGCTTGCTGTCTGAATATCTGCTATAATTTAAGTGCATTTGTGTGAGAGGGGAAGGAAATTTTCCACAGCAAATGTTTTATCAGCTTGAGGACTTGCACTCAGACCTGACAGATAAAATTCTCTTCAGTCTTGTTTTGCAAACCTTCAGAGGCAAAGGACTGTCCCAGCTGTGATCCTAAGTAAGACAGGCCATTTCCTTTGTGAAGAGATATTCCATGAATTGGAAATTGCCTTTTGTGCTTTCATAGAGAATTACTCATAGGATCTGGGAGAAGCAGGTTGATATAAAGAGTGGAGGTTGATGAATGTGATACCTATCTAAAAAAAGTCAGGGAGGAGGATCTGGAGAATTACAGGCCTGTCAGACTGACATCCATGCCAGGGAAGTTCATGGAGCAGGTCTTCTTAATTGCCATCACACGACACGTATGGTACAATCAGGTAAGTAAGGGTTTATGAAAGACAGGGCCTGCCTGACTAACCTGATCTTCTTCTATGACAAGGTCACCTGCTTAGTGGTTGAGAAAAAGGCTGTGGATGTTGTTTACTTGGACTTTAGCAAAGCATTTGATACTGTTTCCCACAGCCTTCTCCTAGAGAAACTGACTGCTCATGGCTTGGACGGATGTACCGTTCTGTTTACTGTGTGTATGGCTGGACATCCAAATGATGTGAATGGCTGGATGGCTGGGCCCAAAGAATCATTGTGAATGGAGTTAAATCTGTTTAATGGCTGGTCACAACTGGTATTCCTCAGAGCTCAGTACTGGGGCCAGTTTTGTTTAATATCTTAACAATGATCTGGATGAAGGGATTGAGTGCATCCCCAGTAAATTTGCGGATGACACCAAGTCGGGTAGGAGTGTTGATCTGCTTGAGAGTAGGAGGGCTATCCAGAGGGATCTGGATAGGCTGGATAGGTTGAGGCCAATCATATAATATTCAACAAGGCTAAATGCTGGGTGCTGCACTTTGGTCATAACAGCCCCATGCAGTAGTGTATGCATGAGGAAGACTGTCTGGAAAGCTGCCTGTCAAAAAAGGACTTGGGGGTGCTGGCTGAGAGCCAGCTGAACATAAGCCAAAAGTGTGCCCAGGTAGCCAAGAAAACCCACAGCATCCTGGCTTGTATAACAAATAGTGTGGCCAGCAGGACTAGGGAAGTGGTTGTTCCTGTATTCAGCACCTGTAAGACTGCATCTTGAGTACAGTGTTCAGTTTTTGGCCCCTCTCTACAAGAAGGATACTGAGTTGCTCAGGCACATGCAGAGAAGAGCAAAGAAGCTGATGCTGAGGCTAGAAAACAGGACACATGAGGCATGGCCGAGGGAACTGGGACTGTTTAGTCTGGAGGAAAGGGTGCTGAAGGGACCTTTTAACATCCTACCACTACCTGAAAGGAGGGTGTTTGTCTCTTTTCTCAGGTGACTAGTGATAGGATGTGAGGCAATGATCTCAAGTTGCACCAAGGGAGATTTAGATTGGATAGCAGAAAGAATTTCTTCCTGGAAATTGTATTCAAGCATTGTAATGGGATGCCAAGGGCAATGGTGGAGTCACAATCCTTAGAGGTATTTAAGAGACATGGAAAAATGCAGGGAAATCTAAGAACATGCAGGACTTTATAACAGCTTTTTAGTGCAACCAGGAATACCCTCTTTTATCAGCTTGAACTGTAGGCTAAATGATGATCATTTTCATGTCCTGTTCCTTACTACACTTTACTGTTCTGTACTATGTACTTTCTTATCAATCGAGAACTAATTTGCTGTCCACCTACAAAGGTTGGGTGACTCTCCCTTATTTTTTATGCAAGAATGATTACTATGTCCCTATTATATGCTTGGGAAATGCCAATGGGAAAGTAGAACCTTGGGCACTGTATGAAGAGTCCCCAGGGACTGAAGTACTGGGGCAGACAGGTAACTGTGAGTTACCGTGTAGATTTGCAGTCCACCATCTACTCTGTGCTTATGCCTCCCTGGGGGTGAGCTTTGAGGGGACAGCCAGTCTGATCTGACAGTTCTGCAGCTTTGCAGACAAAGGGGAAAGACAGCTACCTCTGCCGTCTGACCTGACCCAACCTCTTTTCCCTTCCTTTGTGCTCTCATTCCTCAGAAAGCTGTTTCTGCTTTATGGACTTTTTTTTTAATTATTATTATTTTTCAGTGTTACCTTTCTGCTAGTGCTGTGGGTAGGGGGAAGATTCAGATGTGAACTAGAGTTATAATAAGGGAAGCAGAAGGACAAAAGAGGGAGGGGGAGGAAGGGAGTAAGACCATTTTTGTTGGCAGTCAGCCATTATTGTTATTAACATTTCTCAACAAAGGGGGTAGCATGTATTTCACTGCCATATACTTCAAGAGTTCAAATGGTGAGTTAAAGTGGAAGAAAATTTAGAGCTATGTCCTTAATCATGTCCTCATCTAATAATACTAATGTCCTCACACTTACAAGCCCTGGGGCTTTGTCTGTCTGATCACTAGTGAGGCATCCCTAAATACTACTCTGCTCTGTGGCTGGTCACCTTAGTAGCACTGACACATTTTGTGCACTATGATTTTATGAAAGGTAGGGTAATTTGGGAAACTAATAATTTGCAAGTGATAATATGAAAGACTTCAGCTCCCTAGTAATAGAAGCATGGATGGTTTGGAAGGGACCTTAAATATCATCTAGTTTCACCCCCACCCCCACTGAATTAACTGAATTAGTTAAGGAATAGACACATATATATGTGATGATGATTCTGTTATGTATTAACCTTGCTATTCAAGCTTTGTTGAATCAAAACTTTTAGCCCTTTTAGATTTCTTGGTCATAACAAATTATGGAAGCCAATCAAGCTTATCACTGATAATGCTGGAATATGTATGATTGGATCACTAATGTTCTGCTTGGAGCCAGCAGTTGCGGTTGCTTTAGGTTCATTAGTTTAGATAAAGAAGGTGCATATGACTTTCAAAAAAACGATTCTAAATTAGAAGTATTTCCTATGCTTCCAGCAGCTGAGAGGAAATAATCTGGCTAATCATACAAAAGAGATATCTAGAGAGACAGATGGCTATATGTAATAATAGCTAAAATTTATAGCTTTATTTATAAAAATAACAGAGACTAACCCTAAGGACTCTACTGAAATAGTACAGCACTTAGGTATTGTGGCAAAATATTTTCTATTATCAACTCATAGGGAATTTAATATATTAAGTGTCTTCTCTTAATCTCCTGAGTTCACACTCTCAGGCAGGCAGCAAAAGTTCTCACAGAAATGGCAATAAAGATTTTTCTGGTAATCGAATCTACTAGAAATGGCTGTGAGTGGTTAGACCTGGAAAAAATAAACTGAATTTTGTCTAGGTTAATAATATTTTGCTTGGGGAGAGAAAGTCAAATAGCAGTAGTTGACCATGTAAAAAAATATCTCCTTTCAACAATATTGGATATAAACTTTCTGATCTGTTGCTTTGAATGGATTTCTCTTTTCGATTATTATTATTATTTTTTTAATATTAGATGATAAGACATGACAATGTGCAAAGGAAGTGTGTAAAGTCAGATATATTTTGATGGTCTCAAACAAAATATTTTTTGTAAGGAGCTCTGAAAAGTTCATGCTTCACTCCTTACTGTAGCAAGGTCAATTTTCCAAACCTCTGGGACCTTCATGGAATGGCATTTCTACTCTGTGGATAAACGCAGTGTTTGGGAAAATTACAGTTTTTGTCCTTTGGTACTGAAATCAAAGCACCTTTTAAGAGGTGTGTTTCCTTTCCCTGTATAGTAACACAGCTGAAATATTTTAACACTAATCTTGTTAAATGGATCCCAGCCAAGATGCTGCTGTTGTCATTTTAGTGTGCTCCTCAAGTGGCAGATTTTTAAAGGGCCTCTTAAAATATTCAGAAATAGAGAGAGTGAGAAAGAGAGAATATTGAAACAGTTTATCCAAAAAAATTTTTTGAGATGTGAGTAAGAGCAGTCAAGTTGGAAAATATAACAGTCTGTTTTGTGTCAAACTACAGATGTATGCTAATAAACAAACACATGATGAGGTGACATTTTGGTATTATACGTTATATGGACTTCATTTTAGAGAAGGGTGGAAAGCAGTACCTAGCAGTATCTGCTAGGAGATAACAGCCTACACTCTGAGACTGTCTGACGAATATCTAAGGGCAACTAAGATTGCATATACATTTGCAGATGCTTTCTCTGTGCTGCAACAACAGTATGAAGTCTTCCAGGAAAGTATTACTTGCAGTGTTTACTCAACCTAATCCTTCAATGGCTGCAATAAAGACGAAATGGGGCTTATAGGGTTTGGCTACCTGTAGCAATGTATGCTTGAGGGAAATGTGCTTAGGCTTCCGCTACTAGCAGAACAAGAATGGCAAGAACTATTGATTGTATTGATGATACTACAGCTGTTCTTTATTGTGAAATGCCATGAAGTTCAACCAGACTTGCTTAAGAGAAAATTGATGATTATGTGATTTGACTAAATGATGATAACAAGTTAATTTACAACATTTTGACTTGTTATAGAATTAAGTGTCCTAAATACATTGTCAGGATAAATAAATAAATAAATAAATAAATAAATAAATAATCTCTAATCTAGCAATAATATTTTTGCAGCAAAGTTCATTTTAGCTAGGAATGTAAATTTGGTTTTGTTGTACTGATGTCAGCTTCTGTAAAGAACTGGGATTTACCCTGAAATAGGTAAAATGAAATTTTACCCTGAAATAAGTAGAGGAACAACTGTGGGGTCTCTTTCAGGCTTTGGATTGTGCAGAATGTTAAGACATAATTTGGCTGATAAGGTGATATCTCAAAGAATTGTTCCTTTTTATTAAAAATCTGGTATTTTGACACTTGTTTTCATCCTAGTGGATGAAAACCCAAGTTCAGGCTTTGCATTGTATCAGAAAAAATGGAAATATGAATGATACAGGTCATATGTGAAAGTCTTGCTCATTTTTTTTTGGTTGTTTGCTTGTTGTTTTTCTTTCTATCCTGCAGTCTCTGTTCTTGAAAAATTCTAGATAAAACTGTCACTGAAATGTCTCTGTTTCAATTAAAAAATCTGTTTCCTTAAAAAATGACAATTTCAAAAGTGAAATGTTTCAGGAAAAAAATACATTTTTTAGTATTCTCTGTTCAGCAGACCTGTTTCCTTTGCTGTCATCTATATATTTTTGCTGTCATCTATATAATTTTATTAAGTATAACTGCAATATTTAAGAACTATTTGTTTTTCTTGCTAGCCATCAACAAAAATAAATCAGAATTAGGTAGATTCAAGACCCTCTTGTGTATCTACTGATCACATATTTCAGCTGTTTGACATATCTGTTAAGAAAATGAATTGTCTTACAGTCTTATGATCTCACTGAATAATCATCACAATAAATATAAAATAAATAATCCAGTTTGATTTGTGGTTAGGAAAAAAATATATTCTTTTACTTAAATAAAGAAAACCTCTACAAATTAACTCTTGTATTACTCATATGAACACCTGTACATGTTCTCCTTTTTATATACTTCAAACAAGCTGCCTTGAAATATAAGCATCTGAAACATGATCACAATGCAGAAAATTATAAAGAGTCTAAAACTTTACCACTAAGAACTCATGCAGGTATAATTTAATGTGTAGACATTTGCAAAGCATGCTGTATAACTGGTTCATTATTATAAGTAAACAGATGAATACATAACATTGCTAGTGTGTATAATTTGCTTTGAAAACGCTGAATGGCATTAGAAAATGTTCTGGATTAACTCAAACTAAATTTTAAATGTAAAGAGATACACATTTTAAAAATACATGTTTTCTAAAAAAACTGTCATTTCCTCAATATGCCAATCAATTAAAATTATTTTAAACTTTTTTTTTTTTTTTTTGGTCAAGATATTGGAAGGAGAGTGATACGTTAGCTAGTGAGATATTCCCATGTTTCTTTTAATAATTTTTATTTTCTATGAATCTGAAAATATGAAAAAATACAGTCGATGCTAAGAATTGAATAATTCTTCTTGTCAAAATTAAAAATGTTATGCAGAATGTTAATTAAAATGCAGAAGCCCTTTTTTTTTTTTTTTTTTTTTTTAACAAACTGGTAGATTCTAGGTCTCCACTTCCTTGTCTAAATTATATAGATGATCAATTAAAGTCAGTCTTCAAAAAGGGCCTTTTAATAACTATCTCCAAGATTTCCAAGGTCTTCAGCTAAACAGATCATTAGGAAGATTAGCAATCAGCCAAAGCCTGATTTCTACATTTTTAACTGTTGGATGGTTGGATAGACTGGTTTTAATTGGTTCCATGATTCTATGACAAGGACCATTGTAATGACCCCAAGGAGACTCTATGTCTCCTATGGTGGATACCCCATGGCTTCTATGGTATTTCCATTGCTCCATGGTTATACATTCCTTTTCACTGAAGATTTAGCAAGTTAACTTCTCATTTTTAATTAAAGACAAAATGAGATTATAAAGACAGAGAGGGAAGGAGGAAGGGGGAGAGGGAGACAGAGGAAGAGGGAGGGCAGAGAGGGGGAAAGAGAAAGAGAGAGAAAGGGAAACGGTGGGAGAGGAAGGGGAGAGAGGGAAGGAGGGACATGTTTCTACCAGGTCTACAACACTGCTTCAATTATTCTTCACACTTCTTGAACTAAGGAGATATGTATGATGAGATCATGTAGTCTCGTGAACCATGATGTGTTTGAATTATATAGTCACAGATCATGATCTGAATGCACATAAATGTAAGACTAGATTCTGCATCATAAGTTTGTTTAAGTTATGTGCAGTAGGGAATGCATAAGTGCATTGACTGAGTTCCAAAATAAGGGAAAAAATGCAGAAAAATAGATGTATCATCATGGGGGGGAAATGAAAAAAAAATAAAACAATAGCAATCGTAATTCCAATAAAATAAAAAATATATATTACTTCTAAATTACATTAATAAAAACCCATCTTGAAAAAATATTTCAGATTCTCATGTGAAAATAAACACAGTAATGTAATTAATATAGTTTTAAAAGTTCTGCAGTAACTAGTCCTAATTTTGGATTGTTTACAAAGACTTGGCTTTAAAAAAAAATAATAAAATTTAAAAAAAAAAAGGAAAAAAGCAGAAACAGAACACAAGATTCAGAAATAATGACTATCCACAAACCATCTGGATTGAAAGAGGAAATAGTTTTTACCTTTTCTATTGCTTTGCCTATAAGGTTATCTCCAACTGGTATCAGAACTCCTCCAAAGATGGCCAGCACAGCACCGATGACAGCCCCAGTGAGGAGCCCACAGTTTCGGTTACAGCCCATTCCTCTCCTTCTTCAGGGTGCAGACAGACGATGTAAAAGAATCCTTGCTGCAAGCCTTGATGCTTTTCTTTTCCTTGCTTCTTGGTCCCAACAAACTCTGATCTTCCTGAGTGAAGCTGCTAGTATAAGGAGAGAGTGAACAAAAATCACATTCCAAAGGTCAAAAATACAAAGTGCATTAGGTGAAGCAGGTAGGGAGATAACAGGTCAAAACCAGACAGTGGCAAACAGTGAAAAGAAAAAAAAAAAAAAGATATACACAGTTGGCAAGATAGTCACTTGTTACATATTGTAATCTCTTTTTTTCCTGAATTCTCTAAAATACCATTAAGTGTGTTATTAAGTGTGTTGTTTTGTTGGTGGTGGTTTTATTTGATTTATTTATTTATTTATTTATTGTTTTCCCCTCTGTTTTATTAAAGAAAATTTTCACAATATTATGTAGCTGATACTCTTCTTCAGGAAAACGCATTTTTAGAAAGCTTTGTGCCAAAGCACGAGGTTATAGCCTTCATCTTTTATCACACGCTTCAGTGCCCATGGCTCCCACTTCAGGCAAAATCAGGATGTTACATTGCTAGTGGGAGCTACCCAAACTGTGAATTCATTCTACCTTGGCAGTAATGCCAATCTCTAGTGAGAGACAGCTATGGAAAATTTGTCTTTCCTGACCTCTGTCAGTCCATATTCTAGTACTGAAAGGATAAACTTTGTTTCAGCAAAATCATGGCCAAAGCATGATTGTAGAAGTTGAATTCTTACTCTCAGTTGTACACACCAAGTTTCATTAATCCCAATTAACTACAGAAAGGCAGACTTTTTAAAACATTGTCTACATTTTGACCTTTGGAGGCTTTAGTACCTTATATTTCACTGAGTATCAGAAAAAACAAGTTTGCATTTATTCTTTGGAAAACAACAGTTGCTGGTAATATGTAGTAAAGTGTTTTGACATCTGGTCCCTACTGAAAGATGTTATAAAGAAAATCAAAATGACGCCAGGGTTGAGAGATGGTAAAACATAAGCTCCCAGTGGTATTTTGTCCTATTTGTTACTGCTTATGAATAACTGGGACAAAGAACTTCGTAATTTGAAATTTATGCTTGCTTGGGAATTAGTCACAGCCACTGAATTTTTTATTTGCCTTAGACCTCCAGATAACAGTAACTCAGCTCTTTTCTATTTTACATGTCATTACCCATAGTCTTTTTTATTCTTAACAATTTTTGTTTGTCAAATTATTGTGTTCATCTCTAAATCACTTTTAAAGCAGGTGTTATTTGCAGGGTTAATTACACATTCAAGGCCAAACACAGAGAACAAAATAAAGAGAAGGATGTAGTGAAAGAACAACTCAACCCAAATTCCGAGCTTACTCATGAGGATTAAAAGGCTAAAAAACTTCCTGGATTTCTTAATAGTATAGTAAGTGTAGGAACAGCCACGTGTTTTATTTTTGTGAATCCCATATTGAGGTCAATTTTTTATGGGGGAAAAAGAAGACACCATGCATGTGGTCAGCAGGCTGTATCCCCTTGTGACTGTTGTCACAACAATCATATCATGTCTGCACCTGTGCCCAGTCTGCTCCTTTTATCTGCTCCAAACACCTACCTGTTGCCTGCTCTTCAGTTAGCAGGTCATGGGTCCCTTGATATTAACAATGACTATATCTGTACGTTTGAGATTGGCTGGCGTTTTAATCATTTCTATTTGGAAACTTGCAGATAGGATGACTGAAAGACTACTTCTTGCAATTACAGGACAATACATTGGCTATAAAAGTCATCCAGTTATTTCTGTTTTGTTTTTTCCTTTATTGCATTTTACACCCACCTGCCACCAGCTGATTCCTTGTGGTTCCTACATCAAAACTTTACACTCTGACCAGTACTTACAGCACTTACAAAGGACAAGGAAATAAAACATTTAGCTAAATTTCACTAAGGACTGAGAAGAATGTTTATATAAGTGTAAACTTTTTTTTTTTTTTTTTTTTTCCTGCAGAAGGAGATGCACCTTATTTGAACTACAGGTTTGGGTGGTTGCAAATGGGTAACATTAAGAATTTTTTATTATTTTTTTTTTAGAAAAAAGTCTCTTTTCCCAGATTTTTGTGCAACCTGTTGCACTTTTCAGAAATATAGCTGAAAAATTACTTGAGTGATTTATAAAAATACCAAGTTATTAACATCTCTATGATGGATGGATGGATGGATGGATGGATGGATGGATGGATGGATGGATGATGTGGTTAATGGCAAATTTCTAAGCATGCTCAAGAATTTCAAGTTAGATCTGAAAAATTTTAAGTGACATTCACCAGGACCGACTGTCATATGCAGATATGTTCATATCATTGTCTTTAGTTTAGCAAAATCTGATTGTTCCTAATAAGCAGACATTCTTAATTAAAGGAAATTCTGAAATTGCTATTTGGTTTTATTTTTATTTTTTTTTGGCTTATGTAATGTAACTTTTCAAACTCAATGGAAATACACATTCCACTGGAACAGGTTTCCATCTAAGCTTGTATAAGCGGTTCCAGTGGATTTTTATATTAGACTGACTAGGTATTCTTCATGATTGCTAGCAATAAACAGCTAGAAAGCAACTGGCTGCAAGTAACTTTTGTCTATTCTAGGCTTTTGTGAAATGTAAAAGATTCACCCTTCTCCCACCAAACACAATGCAATAACAGTCTAGACATATCCGAATTTATGCAATTCAAATTATCAATTGCACAATTTCAAAGAAAAGAACTCATAACATTACACAGTTTCACACAGATGTTAATAAGCTACTTCATAATAAGTTAATATATCATAACTGAACATAAAAAATAAAGGCCAAAGTAGTAATTTGCAGTAAGAATATAGTATCTGGCAATTCATATTCAAGTGAAAAAAATTTTACCTTATAAAGAAGTACCATAAAAATTAGATACTGTCTATAGACAATATCATTTAAACTTAGACATGACAATAGAATTAACAAGAATATTTAACTCATTCTAGACTGTTGGGTACATATATTTAATTTGTTTTAAATATATTGAATGGAATATCAGCAATGGAAATGGTCCATTCAAACCTCTGAAAAGACAATTTATAAGTAACAGAAGGAAAAAATGTAAAGTTCTCTTAAACTTTTTTATTCCCTACTTTGCTTATACTTTTTTTTTTTTTTTTTTTTTTTTACATATCTGTTTAAAGCAAGTTCTTACAAAACTGAGAAATATTATCTGCATTTTCTTAATGACTTCTCCAGCTCCAACAGTCATTTTTAAACACTGTTTAACGTGCACCTCTTTAACCATGACATAGAACCAGATTTGCTGCCCCAAATCTGGAAGTTAAATGAGGAAGAAGCAATGTGCATAATGAACATGAAAATGGATTTTGAAAATCCTGATGAGAATTTCAGCCCCAAAACAGCGGGGAGATTTAACATAATTACAATTCTTCTGTTCAAGGTCAGAGTGTGGGACTAAAGAACATGAAGTTATTAAGAGAAAAATTTGCAGGGAAGAAGTTCTTTTTTTTTTTTTTTTTTTTTTTTTTTTCTTTTAATGCATTTTACAATTCCAGTTTTTAATTTTTATCTGCAAAAGTAAATATTACAAATATCATTTTAAAAATATTCCAAAATATTCCTAAATATGACTCCAGGAACTGTAATTTCAAGAATATTAAATATCAAAAAACAGCATGAAATTGGGAAATTCAGCCACACTGATCACAGAGGACCATTGCTAACATTGCAGAGTTTCAGTAATACATGTGCAATTTAACTCATTGTTGCCAAATCCTATCTTTCAATTTTATATTACAAATAAATGCTTTCAAGATTTTTTCAACAAGTGAATTCAAAAGTCTTTTTTTTTTTTTTTTTTTTTTTCCTGAGGAACTTCCCCCCCCACTTTTAAATGTATTATATGACTCACCTTGAATAAGGGCAACTGATTTTTCAGCTGAATGTACAAGTACTTAACACACGACTTGCATCGAGTTAAGAGAAAACAAGCAGCTAAATCTCCCCACCAAGGACAAATCCTCTAAACACCAACGGAGTATTTATATATTCCAAGAGATGTCAGTTCCCCGTTTATCTTCCTGCCAGAAGAAAAAGTTAAGTTGTATTGGTGCTTGAAGGGGGCTGTCTATTTTTGCTGTCTGACTAAATGCCACTACCTACATCTCATGGTAATATACTTAGCAGCTGCAATCTTTGTCAAATTTTGATCCAAGTGAGTCAAAGGTCAAGGAGACAAAAGGGTAACTTACTTACTTGGTTCATGGTCACTTCTCTAATATCCATTTGTTTTAAAAGTGCTTCTATTAGCACTTTTATTATCACTAACCAGTTCCTCACAGCTTCTTTAAGAAACAGAACATTTTCAAATACCGTTTGCTATACAGCATGCTTTGCTGTATTAAGGCTTATTATTGCAATAATTCTGTTTCAAAACACAGTATAAACACCTTTTCAGTTTAATCATCAACATAGTATATTTTCAAATAAAATAAATACATACATAAATCAGGAAATGTGAGAATATTTTCAAAGGGATTTTCTTTTTTTTTTTTACACACAGTTTGGATTACAACATTTTGTCATGAAGTACTAACTCTTCCCCTTATATTGCAAGGTCCATGAAGTTAATACCACAAGCTTCTTTTTCTTAGCGTATCTAAAAATCAGTTTTACATTGATATCTATTATCATATTTAGTGTCTACTAAAAATTAAAAATGATCAGTCAGGCAGTCAGATGTTTTTTTTCACCCTTTCATGCCATGAATGGATTGCTCTGAAAGATTCTTTTGGCAGCAGCAAGAGGAAGTGATTTACATGTAGCTTTCTTAATTATTAATTTCTTAAGAGAAAATATTCTTATAAAATAGATTCTTAGGTCCAAACTTTTAGCTTGTAGCACTGTAGTTTGTGATCCACATGTTCAGTATTTTTTACACATTTTGACTGACTGTTTATTGTTTTTGATATTGCCTTATTTGAAAGTTGAGCTGTTGTAGAAGAAGCTCCCTTCTTTCAATCTACTTCTGTTAAGTATAAAAGGGATGAAGATTACTGAATTTGAGTTTTTCTTCTGGTAGTGAAAGTAAGAATGAAAGTCACTTTAGTCCTTTGAAAGAAACCTGTAGGACAGTCTGAAGAAGGCTCATGGCCAGGAAAATTTGGTGAGCCTAACTAATTCCAGTTTCATACCCTAGAAAATGCAGTAAAATTTTCTTCTGTTTCTAATTAAAGAGTGAATTTTAATTGTGGATAGAAGCAGCCCTCCATCCTATGGTTACCATGAACTAGTTTTCTGAATATTATTAATTATTTCCATTGGAGGTGTCTTCATATGATACTGTCATGAGGATGCTCATTGGGAGTCTCCCAGCTTTCCTCTCTAGATGCACTGCTTTATTCATTACATATTTGTCTAAGAGAAGGCAATTCCAATTGCTCACACCTGTCCATGGAGATATTCCCTACCATGCCTATTTTCTTCCTTTGGGAAGGGAGAACATCTACTGCTCATTTTTTCTTGTTGGTGTTCTTTTTTTTTTTTTTTTTGAAACCTAAAATGTAAATTACAAGGCACTAAAACAGATGTAATGAGGCTCAGTTTGCAACATATATATGCAGAGTTTCACTATCTAATTTTATGACATAATATTCTGTACTCGTCATGTATAAGCAAAATCTCTTTTGGCAAGCTGTGCTCTGTGGTGAAATGAGGACAGCCATGTTAAACTGAAGAAACAGCTAAAGGGATTTGAAGCTAAGGGAGAAGCTGTGCCCTTTCAGATGTCAATTATTTCTCTGTTTTATAAAATAGAAAGAAAAAAAAAAAGTATAAGTACTTAATGGTACTTCTGATACCGTTTTCTGATCTTCTCTGGCTTTAGATCAGAATTCAGAGGTTATAGGGGAGAAAACAGACAGAGAAACAGAACAATGACAGAGAAAGAAAAAAAGATACGTATATCATTGGAATCCCCAGTGATATGACAACAGACTACCTAGACAAAGAGAAATTGTCAAGAAAGAGAACTAATGTAAATGACAGTCACATGCATGATGAGGACAGAGAAAACCACAGGAAGCAGAACAAGTCAAATGCATTTGTCAGCCACATATAAATTATATCCATATTTATTTCCTGAAATAAACAGACTACAAATGAGAAAATTCTGATGAGATGAATGTAATTCCTGGCTTTTCTAGGGATTTTATAATAGGGCTTTTTGGAAATCACTCTCTTTGGGGTGTTTTCTAAATATAGAAAGAGTGAATGAGAAGAAATATAGATGTCATGAAATCTAAACACTCAATGACCCCCCCCCCCCCCCCCCCTTTTTTTTAATTGATAAAGATTGTGCCTATTGGCGGAGTACTTATCTTTATGTTTCATATAATTTGAATTCTGAGGGATGTACACATAAATGTTTTCAAATTCTTTTCGGAATTCTTTGATATATGACATAACATGACTTTGTATTCTGCACTTCCATAACTACAGAAAAAACAAAACAAAACAAAACAAAAACAAACAAACAAACAAACAAAAAAAAAAACAAACACAAAAACACTCAGGACTTTTCTTCATTTGTCTATTATAGACATGTAAAAATGTAAAAATTAACCTTAACATGAAGTTAAGATCCTCAAAAAATGTTATATCTTAATAATGAAAGATTTAAGTATTTACAAGACAAAAAAACCTCCCATCCCCAAATATGCTCTTTCTAATTCAATACACTCATGTTCTCTCATGTGCACTTAATTTGACGGAATAAGACAATGAGGAAGATGAATCATCTGAAGAAGAAAATGTACGATATGCCACCATCTGAATGGGAATTTTACCCTTGTAGATGTATGGGAGATATTAGGAGATGTTCCTTTAAACAGAATGAAGTATTTTGTATTTATGAAAGATAATGAGGTTTCCTATGGAAATGAAAGCCTTCTGCGTATCACTTAATCATATAATACATAAGTAGCATGTGAGCTTTCCACCTGGACCAGCTTCAACAATTTACTTGACTCCTATTACCTATGAGCCTCTTCTAGAGTCAACATCACCAGTATTCAGGTACTGCCTAAAAAGGACTTGAATATATAACACCAACATAATAGAAAAAATAGTTATTTAGAACTTAATTTTCTTTTCCTAAATGTCTTTGTCTCAGGTGCCCTCTCTGTGACTGGTATTTTGTATCATCTTACTTTCCAAAATCCATGGCAGAGATCAGAAGTACACAGCAAGGAGCAGAGACTTCATTTTAAAGGAAAGAAAGATTAAGATATTTCAGATTTTTCAGTTTGGCTTTTAGTGTCTTCTCTCTTTAGGACATAAATGAAAAGAAAGACAGCTTCATAGTGGTGATTCTGTTTGTTTGTTTCTTTAAAGTTATCTACAAATACTTGTTATAATGACTTTATACAGGTGGAAAGGAGGCATCCAGCTTAAGGAAGATGAACTGGTTTCCTGTCCTCCCAATGGAGAGGTATGGGAACTTCAGTGGAATTTTTTCATCTACCTTAAACACCTTAGGCAAAGAGGCATCATATCCTTTGTACATCCTGATAACTTCTTTAACTTCAGAGAACCTAAATGATTCACTTAACTTAGACACCTAACTTTTAGATGGTTAATGTTGGAATGATTCCACTCAAACTCCCCAGAAAGGTTTTTAGTTCCTCCCCTCATCAGTGCTCTATACCAGCTATACAAGGTTCTATTTGAATGCAAACCAACTGAAAAACAAGAAGAAAATACAATGAGAAAAGTTCAAAATATTTACCACCTGACATTAGTGAATAGTTTTTGACAAAGGCTGCTGTAGACTGTTGCAGCTTTTTGCCCACCTCACATCATAAACTTTTACTATAGATGTGTTGTCCTTCAGGGTTTTCCAGTGTATGCCCTAAGGCATACTCCAGCCTCATATCAGCAATGTGCACTTGCAGCTCAGAAGACCATCTGTGTCCTGGGCTGCATCAAAAGAGGCATGGCCAGCAGGGCAAGGGAGAGGATTGTCCCCCTCTACTCTGCCCTCAGGAGGCCTCACCTGGAGTACTGCATCCAGGTTTGGGGTCCCCAGCACAAGAAGGTTGTGGAGCTGTTAGAGTGAATCCAGAGGAGGACCACAAAGAGGCCTGGAACACCTCTTCTACAAAGAAAGGCTAGGAGCTCTGAGGCTGTTCAGCCTGAAGAGAAGGCTCCAGGGAGACGTTACTGCAGCCTTTCAATACTTAAAGGAGTCTTATAAAAAAGATGGAGAAGGACTCTTCCTTTGGGTAGATAATGATAGGACAAGAGGGAATAGTCTTAAACTAAAAGAGGATAGATTTAGAATAGAGATTAGGAATAAATTCTTTACTCAGTGGGTGGTGATGCACTGGAACAGGTTGCCAGAGAAGCTGTGGATGCCCCATCCACAGCTGCAGGTGTTCAAGGCTAGGTTGGATGGGGCCTTGGTCAACCTGATCTAGTGGGTGGTGTCCCTGCCCATGGCAGGGGGGTTGGAACTAGATGATCTCTAAGGTCCCTTCCAACCCAAGCCATTCTATGATATCAAGTAGCCTTTGGCCTGCTTCAACATGAAAAAAAAGATCCTCCCAAGGATGCATTAATACTTGATCTCCCATCATAAGAGGTTGGAAAAAAAAAAAAAATTATAAACTGCTTTGTAGCTACACACTAGTGTCTCCTAACTGCAGTTTTCCCAGCTTTGTGGAAAGTGTTAGGACCTAAGATATTGCCCCTTTTGATTCTCAATGTATCTTGATGATATGGAAAGCATCTTAAAATACCATTTTAAGAAGGTATTAAGACTCACGCCAACTTGGCAGCAGTACAGTGGAAACAGTGTGATATATTTGGCTCCTGCCAGTGATGTGTGTCTCTATAAAACTGTAACTAAGTTCTTTAAGGGCAAAATGAATGATAGAAAACCCAGCAGCTACTTCAGTTCATTTTTACCCAGAAATATGTATTCTGTATTCTTCTTAGCATGCATATACTGCTGCCTTTCTCGGTCCTCAAAATTACATTTAAAGTGATTTTAGCAGGAGAATCAGGTGAAGAAAGCATAAGAGAGGTAAGATAAAGCTGACTTTTACTCTTCCACTCCCATGGGTTCATGTGAGTCATTCAGAATATAGGCAGGAAGGAATTTTTTATAACTGAACCAATACAGAAAATGTAATATAGTAACTCAAACTTCTGAGTGAGTCTGAAGCAGCACAGTGTCTGTTAGCCGAAGGACTATGTCATCCTGTTATTGCTAGAGACTTTTTGCTCTGAAACCTAAGGAAGGCACAAAGAAGAGGCTCCTATTGTAAGGGACAAAATTTTGAAAGCAGGTATCTTTTGAAAGTCAGGAGAATTTTAATAAATCTTGTCCCCACTTGGACATGTTCCTCTTCTTTCAAAACTCTGCTCCTTGGCTTAGAAGTCACAGAATAATGGAGTAATTCAAAACTCCTTCACTGCCGCAATACCTGATTGGGAAATAGTCACCATAATGCCATAATGAATCATCCCAAACAGGCAGTGGCAGTGACTCTGATCTGCCTGTAATGTGGTAGTCCTGAACTGGGTAGAACTGGGTAGTCCTTATATTAGCTTTTGCCCTTCCAGCTACACCTGGAATTTTGTCTGTGTAATAGTTAAGGACAACATACTTAGAAGTGGCTTCCAATGAATGAAGAGGTAATTTTAAGGTTGGCTTTTTGGTGAGTTCTTTAGTGATGGAGGCCTGTCAAATTGACATAATTTTCTTTTAGTTGACATATTCCAGACTTGGAGAGATATCCTTGATCTGAGCAACACATAGATCTTCCCCAGGACTTAACTTCTGCCACAAACACAAGGAATTAAAACCAAATTATGAGCCTAGATACAGAAGAAAAAAAAAAAAAACTTGCCTGCTTGCCCTCAAGCCAACAACAGAAGAAAGATTTATTTAATCAGTCCCATGTCCTGGGACAATTCCCCAGCCCTACTTTGAGAATCAGAACCAGTATCAGGAGATCCAGACCTCTGCCAGGGAGATGGAAGTCTTCCAAAAGAAAGGGCAACATAGAAAATCATTTGGACAGAGTCCAGAACAAATTCCTTCTTTATCAAGCTTTGTCCCTCAAGGAGAAATCTCAGAGACTACAGCAGTGGCAGTGCAGAACTTTCAGAAAACCAGATTTTCCACTTCAGCTGGCAGCAACAGTTCTGGATCTTGCCTACCAGTCTGCATAAAGAAGCAGTACCCATACTGTTTTCAAGAATATGTTCTCCAAGTGCCAGAGAGTTTTTTACCATTTATAAACATTCCCTGTGGACCTGGTGAGCTGGGCTTCAATTATACAACTTTATACAATAGAAACTTTTACTATATTTTCCTATACCAAAGGAGGTGGTTTTTTTTGCTTGTTTGTTTGTTTATTTTTCTGCTTGAAGTACTACTGTGCTACTTTTGTGAGCACGGCAATGAAAGATCTTTCAACTTTTTTATATCTTTCTTGAAAAGATATTTAATTATTACAATCCAAATATATAACATAGATCACAAGCACACACAGACAAGCACACACACAACAAATGAAAATATAAAATTGTCTTTGCTACAAGAGATACCTTGGCAACAGTTAAAGATCTAGAGAGATTAGGAAAATATATGAAGAGTTATTGCATATTAGGAAACATTAACAACTATGAAGAACAGATCAGTAGAAAAAGTATTAGTGGTGATTCCTGTACTTTAGCAATGAATGAAACACTCAGCTAATAGGTACCCTGAACTTCTCCAATTACATACTTTTCCAATGCTAAGATCTGACATTATACTTTCAGATGAAACCACATTTTAGAAATAGGCATGTAACTATCAGTTACACACAAAGAAGTTCCAAAAAGTAATAACTTAACTTGAAAAAAAAAAAAAAAAAAAGAGAGAGAGAGAGAGAAAAAAAAACTCCATTTCTGACCATTTTGTGCCCATGATATAAACGTTTATGAAATATAACTTGAGAACAGAAAAAAATCCCCAACACTGGACAGCTACAGACTACACTTATATATAAAAGATATTTTTTCCAAATATATTTTCTTTTAAACCTAAATTAATATTATAGTGATTACATCATATATGAAAGAATCAGATTATTAAAGTAGCACAAGTTATTAGTATTTATATTATATTGAAGGTTTTTCTAACCTAAATGATTCTAAGGTTTTATGATTATTCTATATTTACTGAGATGATCTCAGGACTTCATGTCAAAATGAATTTAAGATATGTTACATCAGCATCTTTATTGGACATGAATTATAATTTTAAACCTACACAGACATGCAAATATACTGCCTATTCCTGTAATTAATAATTATGTCAGTATCTTCATGTTGATTCATAACACATATAAAATGTATGCATTTAAGATCAGCCATACACTTGATATTTCTTTTCTTTCATATTTTTATAACAAATGCATATAGTCCTTTGTATCACAGAATTTTATATACAAAATAATTATTCACAGGCAAATAATTATATATAATTCTAATAAACAGTTTAATCTTTGACTATTTTCCTTTTAATTGTAACTTGCAGTTAGCAATATATTCATATACAATTAAATATTTTGATTAATATTATATTTACTCTTGCTAAATTTTTGTAAATAGGCTCTTTATATAATTTTAAACAAGTAAGAAATAGAGGCTGAAATATCTGTCTTTGATCTTAATAATTCTAACATATAAGAGTACGGGATGCAATAGCATGCTCACATGATACCAATACAATGTCCAGCTCTGTGCTGATAAACTGCATTTAGTTCAAGAGAAGGTTTACATACCTGTATGGAGGGAGACCTGCTCTCACAACCCTTGCCACCAGGAGCTGCAGAGTTGCAGAAGAGCCAGCTAAGTTAGCTCCTTATCCACAGAAGAAAAAAAAAATGCTGTAGCAACCTGATAGCAACCTAGGCTGCCACAGGGCAGCCTATGAGCTGATATCAGCCTTCTGGCTGATATGAGTCAATGGACTCATATAGAGTATATAGAAAGAGAAAAAGAAAGTTGCAGAGACCTTCTAAACTCCTTACTGTCTCAAGTGATAAGAAAGAGGTATGACTTCTCAGCCAAAGTTAACACTCTTCCACCCTTCTGCTTTGCAAGAAAGACTAGCTCCAAAAAGTCCTTTCAACATCAGCCTCTGCCTCTGAACTCCTTACCCTCTGCAATAACCGAGCAATTTGAGGCAATGTATCAGCTCCCTGTTGCCAATCCAGAACAAGCCTAATTGACTTTGGTTTTTGCAATAACTCGTTGCAAACACAGTCTAAATCCTACTAATCCTACTTAATACTCACAAGATTCTGGAAGCCAGGTAAGGAGTTTCATACTACATATAACTCTTCAGATTTGGGCTTATCATACTTAGTTACATAAAGCACAGAGACAGGTCAGAATGAGGGATCGCAGCCGTGCATGCAGCTGTTCGAATTCATGGGATTTTCTAATGACTTTCACAGGCTTTGATACAGAGCTTTGTTGTCTAAAAGAACATATAAGTCAAGTGACAGTGTTAGTGCTTCCTTCTGCCTTCCTTTTCAGATCCTTGCAAGATCCTTTTATCATAGCAGTGATGAATTGTTAAAGGTTTTATTAATTTGGGGATTTGAAAAACAGATTGAGGCACCTCCTTCCAGACAGTTACAGCAAATAGCAATAGTGGGCAGCCGGTCTGGGATGTACTTTCATAATTAAAACAAAAGCTGTTCCAGAGGGTTAACAGCACCCTGAGGTGAGTTAGTATGACAAGAACTATAAAGCTACTTGCCACGTGTAGTAGCTCAAGGGGCACCCAATGGCATAAGACTCTTCTCTTTACCTTGTTTTCTATGATGTTCCATCTCTAGTTAGTCAGAAAATGAAGAAACAAGAGAAAGGAAGGGAACAAAAATATTCCAGAAATCTCCATCATGGATATTTTCTGACCTCTTCACTTATGTAAATGCTGTTTTTCTACCTTTGGTCTTTTTGGAGTCCTGTTGGTGGCCTCCTTTTCAGCTGCAGCCTCCAGTTTGTTGCCAGATTTCCCCTCTGTCTTCCTTTCTATATGTGCTTCCTTTTACTTATGTTTCCTTCCCAGATAATCTCCTCCCTCCTCCAGCATCCTGTGTATCTCTCCCACCTTCCACCCTATCATCTCGGCACTCACTCCTCCATCAAGAATCTCCTTTCATCTGTCTCCTCCCTCACCGAATCATCCTCTAGTTTTTCTTTCCCCACTTCCAGAATTTACAGCTTTGCATCAATTCTGAACTTGTCCCTTGTCATTAGCATTTATATTATGGAGATATGCTATGATATTTTATCAAATCTCTCATGTTATTTTTATTTTTATTTTTATTTTTATTTTTATTTTTTTTTTTTTTTTTTCTCTCTCTCTCTCTCTCTCTTCTCCTACTTCCCTTCCCTCTGCCTGAAGTCCTGGTATACATCTCCTCACACTATCACTTAATCAAAAGTTGATTGCAACTGAAAGACAGTTTTACCAGTGCTCTTTAGTACACAGATGAATCTTACATTAAAAGGTTAATTATAAATGATGATTAGTGATTGGTATCTTAATCCTGTAATGTGTTCTTGTTTGTGTTCCTTCCTAAGGCCTCAGAATAATAAAACTCATGATGTTCCTGCCCACAACATTTTCCCTGCTAAGCTATCATTCAGCACTCTTTCTGAAGTCTTCCAACTCCTAAGAAAATGACTCTTGAAGAGATTAACCTATACACAAAGATGCAGATGTGCCAGGTAAGGAAAAGGAACTTTACTCTCCACTTACCTGCACCAGAACTGAGACAGGATCGGAGAAGAGTCTGGGAACAGCTTGGACTTCTCTGAATGTGGAAACAGATTCAGTGCAGGAGTAGAAATGTTGGACTACCAAAAACAATGCTGTGTCCTTCCATCCCACAACAGCTAAAAAGGAAACTGAGTGTATCCTTCCCCTCTGTCTTATGCTTTGAGAAGTCAGGGCACTCGTTAGTGTTAGGCATTTAAAAACAATTCTTAAAATTACATAGGATAAAGATTACAGAATTGTAAACATGCCATCACAAATGAAGCACCCCAGGCATGTTTGTGGTGGAGTGCACACCCTCTGTCTAATTATACTCAGGCTTCTATGTTTTGGGCAAAAAGTAACAATAGTCACTTATCAGATTCCCAAAATGGTATTGGAGAGGATTCAGTGCGACACTCCCAAGCCTTTCTGGGTAATAGCAGTCACAGGATTACAGACACATAAGTGCTCATTCCCTCCAGCTTCTGGCAACCTTTTCTTCCATACTGCACTCTGCTTGGTTAGTGGCTTTCTAACTAGGTTTTCACCAGTCTTTCCTTCACAATTCCTTTATTCAGCTCCCAGATTCTAACACACACTTCATCCCCCTTACCTAAACCTTGCTATCAAGCTGCCTGCCCATCTCTTGTGGGATAAATGTTCACCATGTCACTACAGTACCTTTAGAAGTTTTGGGTGTGAAGGCTGCAATCGCCGTAGCAGCATTGCACCTTAATGCAACAGAGACATTCCTAAACCAACAAAATTTAAGCATTATGCATTCCTGCATGTATACATGAACATGTATAAAGGTGCATTGTTTCAAATTCAAAGCATGTCTCCAGAGATTTGGTCTGTAGCTGAGCTCTCTTGCCTCTTGCAACCTTGCCTATTGCCATTTTCCATCATGCAAACACCCTGAAAAGTACTGCCTTCTTCTTGGAAAATGCCATGTGTGCCTCACACTGAAACACAAGTGACTAGTCAGGTTTGTGCCTACACAAGCCTTTGAAACTGTGTTATGGGTCTCCACACAGGCTTTGCCATGCTATACTTTTCATACCATTCAGGTTTCTCACCTGAAGAATGGGGCAGTAATATAGACCCATTTCTTTGGCATGTGCTACACTTATTGTATTGCTTAAATCAATTTTTCAGAGGTGCTACAGCCTTCTTTAATGTGGCTACTGTATTTCTACGTAGCCTTCTTTTCTTCTGATGAAATTTGTTCATGAACAGATTTCCAATTTTAGAACTATGCCTCATCTAAGCAATATTTTGATACTACTTGTATAATTCACATTAAAATTTACTAGTTTTTATTAATAGAGTCCCTGACAGTCTCAAAAGCCATAGGTAAAGATGTAAACAGAAACTTTTACACTTCTGATATTTTCTTTGCATTTTTAAGAGTTACATACTAGTCTGAATTTAGAAGCAGCAAGGTGATGTAGTTCCCTGTTCAACTAAAAGTCATCTCTAAAAGATTTACCCAGACAACTGAGCATTCACAGTAAGTCCTCACAGAGCTGAGAGGGAAGCTGAGAGAGCTGGCAACAGTGTGGAGCCTTGGTGGTGAGATTAGAAACTCCCGTGTATTGAAACAAAATGTCAAAGTATGAATTTTTCCTAGGCTGGTTGCCTAGACGTGCTGCCTATGAGCCAAGAACTGGTGACCAGTGATTGTCCTCTTCTCAATCTGGGTCTGTATGTATTTGTTGCCATAAAGAGTAAGAACAAGCACCAAGCCATACAAATTAATAAGAATTTACGTAAGTGAATTAACGCAGTTAAAAGAATATATATATAAGGAAGTATAAAATCAGGCCCCAGAAGTTCTGTGCTATTCTTCAATTTTTCTGTGATAAAGTCCATTTGTGTTCATATTAAATCTCTGCATGACTAAAATCACCATCTCAGCTTTATTTCTGTAAACAAAACACTGCAATATACTAATACACTTACATCCTAAAATGTCAAAGTGATGCTAGATACCATCAAATTTAGGTAGCTGATTTATGAAAATTGCTATTTGTCCCCTGGAAAATCAGATCCCTTTTAGTTGCAAGCAACATGTTTCCCAAAACAGAGTAGCATTGCCCCCCCCTCCAAAAAAAAAAAAAAAAAAAAAAAAAAAGTTTACCACTTATTAAAAAAAAAAAAAAAAAGCAATTTGTAGTTGGCTGTATTAGTCATATTCTTGGTATTTGCACATACTTTTCAGATGGTGTACTTATCACTAGCAATCCAAAAGAACCTCTACTCCTGTTGTTTCAGTAAACTGTGTCAGTCATTAATCTACTAGTCTGGCGGTGTGTTGAGCTGTTTGTGCATCCATTATATATTCAATGTGTTGAATGCAACGAGACTTACAGGGCCAAACTGGGCATCATTCAGAATCTAAACCCAGCCAACTCAGCCCCTCTGATATATGAGGACAGGCTGGAATTTACCTGCCACCAAAAGTTTTTTACCCTTTAGCACAACAAAAAAAGCTATAAGAACCACAGATCTCATTGTTACATTTCTGAAATAAAGTTTTCCTTAAGGAAATATACAAGTGTCTGTAATGTCCTTGTTTTCTTGAGGCAGCATTCCCCTGTGAATTGACAAGCATTAGGAATTTGTATCTATTTAAAACTTGAATAAACATTGGTTGTTTTTGTTTTTGATTTGTTTTGTTTTTTCAAAGTTTAAAAGTTTAAACAGCTCAATGACCTTTTCCTTTACGGAATATGCAGGCTTTCTAATTAATGACAAGCCCAAATAACAACTTCTGCTCAAAATCCTCTGCTATTTGCATGATTATCATTGTCAGAATGTGGACTCTATTTTTTAAGAATGGAAATCTGTATATCTTGTGCTCAAAGACTATCTGCTCTACTGGACAGTGGTAATGTACACTGATACTTTTAAAATTGTGAAGATACTGAATAAAATGTCACAAGAATGCTTCTTGCACTTTGTGAGGACTTGGAACTACCGTTTTAGTCTCTAATGGCTCTGGCAGAAATTGTGGGAAGAACAGCAGCTGATGTGAAGCCGGAAAGTCAAGAGCAAGAAACACATTGAGATTGAGACAGAACTTGACATTGCACAAGTCATACTTAAGTAAGTGCCAAAAATGACTATTCAGAGGCCAGTAGCCCAAAGATACTTGGCTTCTCTTTTCATTTTTAATCATTTTGTTCCAAGTACATGTAAACAATACCTAATTGTAGGAAAGCCGGGAGACAAATTTTAGCTATAAAGAGTATGTAAAAGGGTAAAGGAAATTCTGATGTTAATAAGGGAGAATGAGGCTGAAGGAGTAGTATTTGAATAGCCTCAAGGGACAAGAAAGAAAATAGACCAGCAATCCTCAAGCATAACTGAGACATGGAAGGAAATTAGGAGAAAAGTAAAAATTTAAAAGAGATACTAAAAATAACAAAGAAAATGAAGAACTAAACAGAGAGAGAGAGAGAGAGAGCACTGTGAACATATGAAACAGTAAACCAACAGAAATACTTCAGGTAATTGACTTCTATGAAATCAGTATTACCCAATTGGCTCATTGTATTACCATACATTTGGCATGGTTAAACTCTTATTTACAGAATCAGTTGTTATTATGAGTTGTTACTATCTCTGATTTCATTTCTGAAAAAGAAAGTAAGTTTCTAGTTATTATAGCAATAGGAAAACAAAAAAAATGGAGAAAAAAATGTATTTTTATTCTTGCAGTGAAAAACAGTCTCTTCACTCCAGCACTCTAATTCCTGGGGCCTGGAGGTGTTTGTTTGTTTTGAAAATTTCCAATTTTGTAAAATGTTATCAGCATTTAAAACAATGTTTTAAATATTAAAACCTATTATTTTTATAAAATTATTGAGAGAAAATTATTATTTTAAGCTAGAGTTCCTCTTTTTTCTAACTTTAACAGAGTTGTAATAATTTGAAAACTATATGCATAAAGGAATCCAATTTTACATTTTTTTTTTTTTTTTTTCATAGAGTCATAGAATGGTTAGAATGGTAAGGACGTTAAAGGTCATCTAGTTCCTGCCCTCCTGTCATGGGCATCCAGCCCCATCAGGCTGGGTCTTTAACACTTCCAGGGGATGCGGCAACCTGTTCCAGTGCCTCACTATCATCAGAGTAAAGAATTTCTTCTTAATAGCTAATCTAAATCTTCCCTCTTTTAGTTTAAAGCTATTATTCCTTGTCCTATCACTTTATTCCCTGACAAAAAGTCCCTCCCCAGCTTTCCTATAGGGCTCCTTTAGGTTCTGGAAGGCCACTATAAGATCTTCCTGGGGCCTTCTTTTCTCCAGGCTGAAGAATCCCAAATCCCTCAGCCTGTCTTCACAGGAGAGTTGCTCCAGCCCTCTGATCATCCTCGTGGCCTTACTCTGTACCCACTCTAATATGTCCATTGCCTTCTTGTGCTGGGGGCCCCAGAACTGAATGCCAGGCTCCAGGTGGGGTCTCACAACAGCAGAGCAGAAGGGGAGAATCAACTCCCTCAACCTGCTGGCCATGCTGCTTTTGATGCAGCACAGGATATGGTTGGATTTCTGGGCTGCAAGTGCACATTTCTGGCTCATGGTCAATTTTTTTGTCCACCAAGTCCCTCTCTGCAGTGCTATTTTCAATTCACTCACCTTAAAAAAAAAAAAAAAAAAAAAAAAAAAAGAAGAAATGGCATGAATCAGGGTTGTCTTAGAAATTCTTAAATAATGTAGAAATGTTTACTTAAAATACAATTTTACTTCCATAAAGTATTTGTATCTCTCTCTGTTTTTTTTTAATGTCCTTGCAAAAAAAATCATTTTCTTGCAGATTTCACTTCACACAAATGCAGGAAATTATTATCATAGCAGTTCTATAAACAGCCTTGTTTTGATGGATTGGTATTTCTGATTCTTCTAACCTTGATTTTCTGCTAATCAAGCTTTTATTAACTTAAGAAAAGGTTGTGGAGTTTACAGCTACTTTCAACAGCATCTACAGAAGCAGCTATTCTTTTAAAATGTTCTGAACTAAGCAAATGAAATCCAGTTTAAAAACACTGCTTATGAGAAAAACATTCTGTTGCTATATTGCAGTTTCTCTGCATAGAGAAGTCAGTAAGTGAACAAAACAAGAAACACAACACTTAATAACAAAGCAGACAGGCCTGACCTTGTCTCAGACATTAAATGTGAGGGAGAAATTTTTTTTTTTTTTCTAATGCATCACCCATTTCTAGCATCTTGTCACCCTTCTAACAATAATAAATTCTGTCACACACAATTGCTGCCCAAATCAACAATTACTTCAAACTATGTATGTGATTTGGCATAGTCCTATTTCAAAAGAATAATTCCACCATAGCTGATAGAAAAAGAAACTTATAAACAAAATAGCTGAAATTACATATCTTCATTGTAAACTATGCTTGAATATAGAAAGAAAAAAAAAAAAGCAAACAAAAAACATAATAGTAATAAAGCTGTTTTCAAGTATTTACTTATGACTTGATTAAGCAATTGTATTACTTATCACAAGCCAGTTAATACTAATTTTGATGATCATAAAAATGTCTGCAACTGTCTTGAAAAGTTTGGCTTACATCCATTTGTGATAAATAGATATGTGCACATTTGCATTGTAAATCCTGGTGTTCTTAAGGGACAAAGGAACAAACAGCATTTTGAAAGTACATTTGTTTTCTCATGTCATGAGAGCTTCTAGAAGTATTTTTTGTTTTGTTTTGTTGTTTGTTTTGTTTTGTTTGTTTGTTTGTTTTAGTTTGATTAAAAGCAGGGCACACCTGTGCTACTGTCATTATTTTTCAAATTTTCCTATTGTGTTTGTTTAATTCAGCAGGCTGAACTGTTCAACAACATTAAATATTATAACACTCCAAGTTTTCCATATTGTGTAAACCACTTTTCATCATTTCTCAAGCTATGCCTTCAACAAAACATAAGAGTAGTACTAAAATGGCAGTTCTGACTGTTGACTACAAATCCTATCCCTCCTTCCCTCTCTCCTCCATACATCTCTTTAAATGATGGCTTTCCTCATAACTGTGATGAAGAAAGCACTGAAGTAACTGAGGTTGAGAAGATAGGAACACAAACTGACTTGATACTTTTTCTCTCATTGTCAGCATGAAATCTTAATGTTAAATAGGGTGCTCCAACTCTTTTTCTCTCTTTTTCCTTTATTTTTTTATTTTATTTTTTTTAATCTGTAGCTGGATACTGATGAATACTGATGAGTTAAGGAGATTGGAGGTGGAGGTGAGAACTGGCATTTTTCTATTCTCCATATTTTGCTTACTTTTAAGGAAAGCTGAAAGTTCAATTACAGAATCTATAGTTGAACTGTTCTGTATTCAGGAGTGATTAATAAAGAGAAGCTAGAGAATTTTTTACTTCAGTGAGAGCTGTGAGCCATTGTTGAAGTTCAAATTGTTATTTGAATGTCTAGATTATTATTTTTATGTTAAATTACATAAAACAAAATCTAAGTCCATAAAGCATGTTTAAGTATAGACCCAAACTGGTGCAATAAACCCTCTCTTTTTGTCAAATATACCAACATATACTTTTGTCCCCAAAACATAGGAAAATATCTTCTTGTTGTCTGGGGCAGAAACTTCAATTCACAACAGTAAGTCCAGTATCTGGTGCCATGATTATCGTGATAGGAGTTCTCCAGTTCAGTTAGAATGTTAAATTAATACATTTAGATAAATCCTCACCTTAATTATTTAAAAGATCAATTGTAAGGCAAAGTCCTAAAATAATTTCTGGCAAAGGGAGTTTATCTGAGAAACAATACAATAAAAAGTGTTCAAAGTCTTTCAGAATTGAAAGAGAGTCTGGGAAAACATGATGGTAAATGATTAACCAAAAAAAAAATCTCTACCTGGGACAGAAAATGGGGATACTACTGTAGAGTATTCCATGTCATTGGAAAGTTTTTTTAACTTATTTTTATTTATGTGGAATAAAAGGTGTTAAAATTTAATGCAGAATAACCCTGGAGCATTTATGTTTTATACTTCAGGTCTTAGAAATAAATCAAAACAGCAGAGGATTAAACCATTGTTTAGAATTTACACTAAATTATACAGGGAGTAGATTAAGATAATATTGTTGATGTTAATGTTGTAAAATCATATGATGATTTTAGCAATTCTACCAACAGCTGAAAGCATGCAGAAGAAACAAAATCACAATGTTAGAGGTGAAATTAAAAACACAAAGCAGAACTTTTCTGGTCACTGATATCTGCAAAGCCTCTGTTTCCTGGTGGAAATGGGCCATTGGCTGGGAAACTGTACCAGCACCCCTGGCAATACAGAGCATGTTTCAAATTGTAAGAGGGTAGCAGTCCAGATAAACAGGTAGAAGGGAGGTAAGAAAGAGAAGGCACTGAAGAAAGGCCCAGCTACAAAGCATTGTGAATTCCAAAAATCAATTGGAAAATTCTGCACTTCCCCACTATTACAGTAATATAAATACACAAGCATGGACGTTCATAAAACTTCCATTAAAAAATACAAGAATCCCCAACCATTAAACTACAACCAGGAAACTACAGGCCTGTCAGTTTGACCTCAGTGCCAGGAAAGCTCATGGAGCAGATCCTCCTGAGAGTCATCATGCAGCACTTGAAGGGGAAGCAGGCGGTCAGGCCCAGTCAGCATGGCTTTATGAAAGGCAGGTCATGCCTGACGAACCTGATCTCCTTCTATGACAGAGTGACGCGCTGGGTGGATGAGGGAAAGGCTGTGGATGTGGTCTACCTTGACTTCAGCAAGGCTTTTGACACCGTCTCCCACAGCATTCTCCTCAAGAAACTGGCTGCTCTTGGCTTGGACTGGCGCACGCTTCGTTGGGTTAGAAACTGGCTGGATAGCCGGGCCCAAAGAGTCGTGGTGAATGGAGCCAAGTCCAGTTGGAGGCCAGTCACTAGTGGCGTCCCCCAGGGCTCGGTGCTGGGGCCGGTCCTCTTTAATATCTTCATCGATGATCTGGACGAGGGCATCGAGTGCACCCTCAGTAAGTTTGCAGATGACACCAAGTTAGGTGCGTGTGTCGATCTGCTTGAGGGTAGGAAAGCTCTGCAGGAGGATCTGGATAGGCTGGACCGATGGGCTGAGGTCAACTGCATGAAGTTTAACAAGGCCAAGTGCCGGGTCCTGCACCTGGGGCGCAATAACCCCAAGCAGAGCTACAGGCTGGGAGAGGAATGGTTGGAAAGCTGCCAGGCAGAGAAGGACCTGGGAGTGATGGTGGACAGTCGGCTGAATATGAGCCAGCAGTGTGCTCAGGTGGCCAAGAAGGCCAACGGCATCCTGGCTTGTATTAGGAACAGCGTGACCAGCAGGGCTAGGGAGGTGATCGTCCCCCTGTACTCAGCTCTGGTGAGGCCGCACCTCGAGTACTGTGTTCAGTTTTGGGCCCCTCGCTACAAGAAGGACATGGAGGTGCTTGAGCGGGTGCAGAGAAGGGCGACGAAGCTGGTGAGGGGCCTGGAGAACAAGTCCTACGAGGAGCGGCTGAGGGAGCTGGGCTTGTTCAGCCTGGAGAAGAGGAGGCTCAGGGGTGACCTTATCGCTCTTTTTAGGTACCTCAAGGGAGGCTGTAGCGAGGTGGGGGTTGGCCTGTTCTCCCACGTGCCTGGTGACAGGACGAGGGGGAATGGGCTTAAGTTGAGCCAGGGGAGTTTTAGGTTAGATGTTAGGAAGAACTTCTTTACTGAAAGGGTTGTGAGGCATTGGAACAGGCTGCCCAGGGAAGTGGTGGAGTCACCATCCCTGGAAGTCTTCAAAAGACGCTTAGATGTAGAGCTTAGGGATATGGTTTAGTGGAGGGCTGTTAGCGTTAGGTTGGAGGTTGGACTCGATGACCTTGAGGTCTCTTCCAACCTAGAAAATTCTGTGATTCTGTGATTACAAGCAAGCACAATGGTTTTACAGCCAAAGAAGACAGCTGGTATGAGCAGACATCTTAAAGGGAAGGGTTGCACAAATCACTTGACAGAGGAGGAAACAAGTATGCATGAAAGGGGAACCCACAGCAATGTGAAACTTTGATAAAGTGGTAAAAGTAGGCAGTCGTCTCCTGTTTGTAATCATATCTTCTTCTGCCAAGGTGAACATTTTATCAGCTATTCTAAATTCTTGGATTCTTCTCTTCAGAACATTTTGACTTCAGCTATATGAAGTTTATGGCCTATGCTTCTCCCCTGCTGTTCAACAGCATGGTGTTTTAGACCACAGAATGAAATGGGGCAGGATGAGAAAGAATATGCACTTTGATCTCCACTTGCCAAGATTACAACCTTAGCTATCAGTCTCCTACACAGACACACACAGATGCACACAGACACACACACACATACACACACACACACACAAAACAACAACAACAAAAAGGACATTTGCCAAGAGTGCAAGAATGACCTGGCACCTGTGCTTAATTTCATCACATTTACTTAGGAGTCTATCCCAGTTCTACAACCTGCTCTGGAACCTAACCATTTCAAAATATTACTTATAATCTTGTTTTATGTCAGACTATGAAGAATTGCCTTTGGAACTACTTACACTTCTTCTTAGCTTCTTACCTAATATTTAAATAGCCTAAGCTGAGAGGATCTTTATCTCAATTGTGAATTTTTTTTAATTTGATTAGGAAGCTGACCATATTTTTGAATATCCTGTCTTCTGGATCCATATTCAAGTGCATATGCAAAATAGACCTACATCTAACCAAGTAGTCAGATGTCAGTCTTACATAGCACTCAAAAAATGTCCTTAATTGAAGCTGAGAGATGATGTGAACTTTCTTCTAGCATAACTCAAGGAAATAGGTAAGTACCAAGGAAGAGTTAATAAAAGCCTCCCCTTTATTAAGGGAAGTCATGCTTCAGAGTTTTCTTTCAAGTAAGCAAAAGCAGACATTGCAAATCCTGTGTATGCAGTTACTTCAGTTTGAAAAAATTGTCACAGTTCAGCAGAACAGAAGAGTAGTTCTGGAAGAAAGTTGATAGCAAGATTACCTTTATGAAATGTTTTTTGGCTCTTCTGCACACTTTTCAAACTGTACAGAAATTGCATCTTCTACAGATATCCTTCTGTCATTTCAACTCATTTCACTTCAGGATAGTCTGAAGAGTAGTTTGACTAAAAATAAAATAAAATAAATAAATAAATAAAAAGATAAAAGTAGTTGGCAGAGTAGGCATTATGGGCAGATGTTATGATTGCTGGTGGCAGTTTGGCACGTTGATTTGGTGTGTAGGTGTGCCTCTTTTCATGTATGTAGATTAGGAATCTCTATCTCTAAGGACTGTAACAAGTATACTCAAAATAACAAGTGGATTAATTAAAGGAGCCACAAAGAGTTTATGAACATGGTTGAATGAAAGTTGAGCGTGTTACTCGTCTGGATTTCTCATTTGAGTCTGGAATTACAAAACAGATACACTGGGATGCTTAACAGTACAGTGAGGACTTTCACGCCCATAGTATTTTTCAGAGGACTTAAAAATACACTTAGTCAAGAGTCTCAAGACTCTAAGAGAGTTGCTTTTGTGATTAATTTGATATCCTATGAAGATTCTCTTAAAAGGTAAAGAGAAAAATCATATAAAAATAACTGAAATACTCAGGAAATATTCCATTAGCCTTCAAATGAACCATTAATATTTACAACTAATCCCCATCAAATTCATTTATTTCTTTTGTTTCCCTTGTAGCTATTCCTAGCCATTCTTTAACCTTTTAAAGTCAAAAGAGCTTCTATATGATTTTAAAAACATCCTTCTCCCATAAGACAGACAGCTTCTCTTTCCATAATCTGGTATTCATGTTTTTTTATTTTACTCATAGCCATTAATAACATCCACCCTCAAGTTTTCAGGTTTCTGTCTTCACAGAAATCTGGCTTTCTCCATTGTTTTTATTTTGTTTTGTCTGTATACACTTCCTAATATTTTCTTTATTCTCTTTTGTGTTGCAATAATAATCAGCTTGGCCTCTTTGCCTCCTTACTGCAATGATATTTTGCTACTTATTTTCACTGACCCCAGTGAATCTCCCTGTGTTCACATAGTCATGTTTCTGTCATTTTTAACTTCCAAGGAGGATCTTAGTGTATCAAGCCAACATAACTGCCTGCTGTATCAGTCCCTGATGGGATAGATACTAAAAATATTGTATGGACATTAATAATAGAGTGTGGTGGCAAAAATAGCAGAATCCATGGCTAAGCAAAATACCTTCTGGTCTTTTCCCATTAGAATATCCTCTAGTTTATGCCCTTGAGCTCCCTGGATCCCAGTTTTTTGATTCTTACTCTGAGCCCAGAAATATTAAACAAACACGTGAAGGGTCAAACACTCAAAGAAGAGCCAAAGAGGGAAAAGAGTGCCAGTGTAAGTTACATAAGAAAGTACAGAATTATCCCATTTTGAAGAGGAAAGGGAACAGAAAATTAGGCTTCCCTATAGAATGTTCCAAATTCACATTTATAACATCTCATGTAATTCCTAGCATGATCTGCACCCTCTTGTTATAAAGCAGAGACAAGGGGACAGCTGCATAAGCTATGCAAGGAAAAAAAGCAGCAAGTACAGGTTAGAAGAAAGGCAGGAAGTACTGGTTAGAAGAAAAGCAGCAAAAAAGGGAAAGTAGGTATACCTACATATTTAATCTGATGTCTATTACAAGAAACATGTCTCATTAAACATAGGTTGTTTAACCATGAGCTCCACTTAGGTTCCTCCTAAGTGGGATTGTAGTCAAGATCATCCCCATTTCAAATAAAAATTTTAATTAATACAGATATCCTTCACTTACTTCTGAATAATGAATGGTCTTTCATCTGAATAGTGAATGTGAGCACTGTCTATGTTTAGCACTACTTAGTTCACTCCTTGGCTGTTTTGAACTGCTCCAACTAGGTGCAGCACTAAGCATTGTGGATATAGGACATGCCACTTGACCTCAGTAATCTTCACTTGGTTCTGATCCCTTTTGTGTCAGTATCACACACTCCTAGAGGTCCTAGCATTTCAGACAAGTGAAAAAAATGTTTCTGGTTTGTTGGCTGGTTGGTTGATTATTTTTTTAGGATGCCTATGGCCTCTAAATAGTTGTTTAAAGTAGTTTAGATATCACCAGCCTAGATAAATTAATCTCCCTTTCTGCTCCTTGGAGAAAGTTATGAATCTGGAAAAGCAATTCAGATATCTTCTCTTTTCTATACACTGCAGAAGGAGCTGAAGAGACTAACCTGATCTCATTTCATCTGCTAAATTTCTGGATTTGGGCCCCAAATCTTGGGGAATCTTGGGGTAATTTCCTTCCACATGCTAACACTGAGGCTGAATGTGTACCTAGAGTGAAAGGGACTAGATCAGACAATGAGGACTGTGTATGTATTTAAGGATGAAACACTAACTTTTGGCAATGAGTTTTGGAGGTCTTACTCTGTGTCTTCAACAAAGACAGAAGCCACTGGGAACTTTTTGCCCATATAAGGACATCAACATATCATTCCTCTCTAATTTTTCATTTACTCCAGTGCTAGAAAGTGCTTGTTTGCCACACAAAGTTCCTTATTAGAGTTGGAACACAAGGTCCATTTTTTTTGTTTTGTTTTGTTTTTCTTAAAGTATGCAGGAACTGAAATCTTCTTCCAAAATATAAGTATATATAACAGAGAAAAGCTACACCAACAATACCAACAGGGCATGAGGTTTCTCAGAAACCAGATTAGAGATTAAGCTTTAGAAGCAAATAATAGTAAATTTGCCTACAAAATGACCAAAAATGATCAAAGAACACATTGAAAGGGGAAGTATCAAAAAAGGCACAGTCTGTGCATTATGACTAAGACTCATGACAGGAAAACCACTAGTCAACCGTCACTTAAATACAAAATTACTTGCAGACACAGTCAAGGAAATCCTTGACAGAGTTGATCATTTAGATATCCTAGCTTATTTGTAAAAGGAATATATGCTTAAAATCAAGTAGAAATTAGTTTTAGGTATTGAGATATTCAGTGCATGGCCTTCAGCCAGCTGGGCCATGGCAGAAAGTACGGTGTCTGGTAGCTGTATGTAAAACTTACAGACACAGATAGGTGTCTGTACACACACCCCTGTATACACACCCTTGCTGGCACTTATGCACAACAACAAATTAAACACCAATGGACAAAGGCAATCAAATGAGTTATTCAGTTTTCATACCAGTGTCACCTACAGATATTCTTTATGCAGCTGTACAGGGAGGAAGAATATCACTCCTACACTCTCATATATAAGGATATATGGCAAACTACTGGCCTGTTGGAATATGTTGGGATGTCAGAAGCTATACTCCTTCACCTGCTTGGAAACACAGCTGCCCTGCCCAAGATAAACACATGCTTGCGTGTTACAGGCTAAGTGAACCTGAATAATCCTGGATTTGTGTGTTTACAGACTACCTAAACCAAACTCAACACTAAGCCATCATTAAGTTCTTTTCCTCATAAACACTTGTAGAGGTGTCTGTATAAATTATATGAGTACTCACTGTGGATGTGGCAATTGTAGATTTAATTATCTCTATAAGAATAATTTAAATACCCATCACAAAGAAAGCCTGAATTATTAGTTTAAAAGCAAGTCATAATTGTGATCATGCTTATCTCACTGCTCTCCCACATAGTTTTTAAAGAGGTCACAATGCAGTTATAGTGCTCTTTTATTATGATTCTTATCTCTCTTCCTTTATGTGGTTTGTTATTATGCATTTAAGAATGTCAGATAGGTAATTGATAGTTTTTCTAATATTTTATTACGCCATGAGACTAAATCCAGCAGTTTCCTGAGTTGGTGGAGAACTGTTTTACGGTCTTCTATATACACTCTGCTGTTCCAGCCTCTTTCACAAATCACTGATTTAAGCTGTCTTGTTTATCATTTTAAAGCTTGTAAAGCAATAAAATAGCAATAAGACAGTGACCTCGCCTGAGTAAGCAGTGCAATGTTTTTTGATGAGCTGTTATGCTGATAGCTTTTTAGCTCTGTATTCTCAGGCAGTATTCTCCTTTTCAATGGAGGTAAATTGTACTGCCCAAGCAGTCACTTGCTCAGCTATTTGAAAGCAAAAAATTTTCCCAACTCATGCTGAGAACTTGCTGGGCTATGTCACGGTCTATTATTTTCAAACAGTTATGTAGATATTTAAGATTGCCCCAGTTTCTACCCTTGGAAGAGGACATTAAATAAGTGGGTATACAGTGCACTTCCAGTGAATATGCAGTCCGTAGAGAAAAGAAACTGCATTAACATAAAAAAGCTATTATATATATATCTATATATATTAATATAATTTCCATTTTTCCAATCAAATCCTCAGAGAACTCACAGTTTCAGAACTCAAATTTCTTCCTCCTGATTCTGTATAGCCTTCATAATTAGAATAATAAAATCACAGAATATTCTGAGTTGGAAGGGAGCCTCAAGGATCATCGAGTCCAACTCCTGGCTCTACACAACAGCAACCAAAAATCAGACCATATGTCTGGGAACACTGTCCAAAAAGCTTCAAAAGCTTTTTGAAGCTTTTTGGTGCCATGACTACTGCCCTGGGAAGCCTGTTCCAGTGCCTGACCACCCTTTTGGAGAAGAATCTTTTCCTGACAGCCAGCCTGAACCTCTCTTTCTGCAGCTCCATACTGTTCCTTTGGGTCCTGTTGCTGTCCCCAGAGAGCAGAGAGCAGCACCTGCCCCTCCACTCCCTTCATGGGAAAGCTGTAGGCCACCAAGGGGCCTACAATTTCAGACTAAACAGCTCAGATCTTAGCATGAATGGGCCCTAGTCTGTCTAATAAATGAATGTGAACTCAGGTACTCAATCTCTTTCTGGTCATGGTCACCCTCCATACATACCTAGTATTGACTGCTATCAGTAGATTCTTAAGAGGAGTTTAAAAGTAATTTAAACTACTAAAAGTAATTTTAAAAAGTAGCTTAAAAGTAATTTTTTGCCACTTCCAAAGCAAATGGTGGTTTCCAGCTTTCAGCTCAATTTCTTTCACTGGGATCAATTTTTGTCCCACAGTGGAACAGGCTCCCCAGGGACGTAGTCATGGCACCAAGCCTGTCAGAGTTTAAGAAGCATTTGGACTGTGCTCTTAGTCATATGGTCTGAATTTTTGGATAGACCCATGTGGTGCCAAGAGTTGGACTCAATGATCCTTGTGGGTCCCTTCCAACTTGGGGTATTCTATGATTCTAATCTAAATACATGTAATGTAAATTCTCTTCATTTGCTGGCAAATTGTTGTCCTCTGATGTTCTTCCTCATCTGTCTCAGGACAACAGCCCATGACTTGCAGAAATCTTTTTATCAATAACCTCTACTCTAACATGTATTTCCCTCTTGTGTTCAGTTCTTCTTTCTCAGGCTTTTATCATTGTTGAGGACTAAAAAGAAAAAAACTGTCTCCTAGAAACATTTTTATTTTTTTTTGCAGTATCTTGCAAAACCAATGAATTATTGAAAAAAGAAGCTTTAGGTGCTTCTTTTACTTGTACATACATTTTGTTATTTATAAGTAGTGATTTCATTAAAAAGCAATTTGTAAACTAGCAATGAATAGTAATTTATTTCAATTTTCATCATTTTTTCTAAACATTTTCTAAATATCGGTTACTTTTTTATTGGAAATTACCATTTTCAAACAGAAATGAAGCATCAGAAAAAGTTCCAGGGAAGGACATTCCACAATATTCACTGACTGCGAATATTGACCCTGAATTTTCTTTTCTAATAGTTAGAATCTTAGAATGATTAAGGTTGGAAAAGATCTTCAAGATCATTTGATCCAACCATCCCCCTACACCAACGTCACCCACTCAACCATGTCCCTAAGCACCACGTCCAACCTTTCCTTAAACACCCCCAGGGACAGTGGGTGACTCCACAACTTCCCTGGGCAACCCGTTACAATTCCTGACAACTCTTTCTGAGGAGAAATGTCTCCTCATTTCCAACCTAAATCTCCTCTGGCACAACTTGAGGCCATTCCCTCTAGTCCTATCAGTAGTTAGCTGCTAGAAGAGGCCAACACCTAGCTCCCCACAGCTTCCTTTCAGGTAGTTGTAGAGAGCAATAAGGTCTCCCCTGAACCTCCTCTTCTCCAGACTAAACTACCTCAGTTTCCTCAGCTGCTCCTCATAGAACTTGTGTTCCAGGCCCTTTTCCTTTCTCTTCCATTCAGTTGACATGGAGAAAAACTGATGAAAAGATACTTTTTGATGTTTCATAGTACCACACTTTTATGCCTTTCTTAGTATATTTGATTAAACAAAGTGCATTCAGTCTTTCCATAGTAATCATGCATTCTCTTATCAGTCTTAGTCTCTCCTCTGGACTTTCTCCAGTTTGCCTTGGCTGTTCTTATCCTGTTTACAGCCTTATAGATTCTCTAACACTACCTAAATATATATATATATATATATATATTTTTTTTTTTTCTTTGTAATACAACCCCATTTTTAAAGCATCCTGGAATATTTTTTTAGCTTCCTCAGATTGTTGTCACAAAAAAACCTCAGATTGTGGAGTCATACTGTGATATTTAAATTCTCCTTCATCAATATTACACTATACTGACTTTTTAAAATTTCAGATCATTCCTGTAGTTCAGTAGAATATTGTACCCTGATTCTTTTTACTGTAGTATTTATAATCCTCTCAAAGGTGAAAAGTAGTTAATATGTTGGTTTGGTTTCCTTCAGATAAAATTATGATAGTTGGTTACTGTGGTTTCAAATTCTCACTGTATCTCCCCAGTGAACTGAGCAGTTATCTTATGCTTCTTACTCCTTTCTTGCTTCTTTCCTACCCTCAAGCAAACACGTATGAGAACTAAATAAAACTAAGTAGAACTTAGAGCTATACGCTGTTATATCTGAGCCTTGGATGAATGAAATAGTGGTGAAATACAGATCTACGAGACCCCTTCACTTTACCTCAATGTCTCCTCTTTTCCTCAGTTGTTCAGTCTTAGCTTCTGGGAGCTCTTCCCATGGAAGGAATAAATCCCATTTTGCTTCCTATAGCTGGTTGAGGCCACATTTCATATCTTTCAGTTCTGAATAAGGACTAAGTAATGTGGAGTAGTGTTCATTTCAGTGTGACTGCTCTCACCAAACATAACTAGTTTTGTTTGTAGAACAATAAAAGAAGCACAGCTTCCCAAATAACATATACATGTGGATACTAGGTACATTTCTTGGCTATGGTAGTCATGCCATAGGCTACAGAGCAGAGCAAAATATAAGACATTTTTTAGGAGACCACACACCACAGTTAGGGTTCATATTTAACCAAAGAAAATGCATCTCATTTCAGGAGATATTTAAGTGTTTGCATGTCCAGAAAATTTGTCCTACGTTATATTGCTGACAATGTACAAGGAAGTTAAATCTTTCTAAATCCCTAAACACACATTTGTAGAAGATCATATTGCAGTTAGTGTCATGTTTTAGGAGGAACACCCTCCCAATATAGTTACATACTCACTCAAAACTCTTCTGAATTCAGGGCTTGATGAAAGAATCACCCTAAGAAAGGATTACCTTTGTTGTTTTTTTGTGTAATCCTACAGCTTTGTGCATTGCGTAATTCTAGAGTCTCTTTATTCACAAAGCAAGACTACAGCCCTCAGAGAAAGACTTAAATGAATTTCTGCACGTCTTTAAGCATCTAGTTTTTGAGTAAGTTACACCCACATATTGAAGTCAGTTCAACTAAGATCTCTGGGAAAGCTTTTTTTTTTTTTTTTTTTTATATATATATATAATTAATTTTTATTATTAATATTTATTGATGCAAACACCAAACGGTTATGCTCATTGCTTCCAATGGAACAATTTGGACTCAGTAAGAAGTTTTCTCTTGGTTTTGGACAAGGGATTTATTCTGAAAGTTTAATATTCCTAGGAAGAAGAAGAAGGGAAAAAAAAAAAAAGGAAGACAAAGGAAAAAGGAAAAGGAAAAGGAAAAAGGAAAAGGAAAAGGAAAAGGAAAAGGAAAAGGAAAAGGAAAAGGAAAAGGAAAAGGAAAAGGAAAAGGAAAAGGAAAAGGAAAAGGAAAAGGAAAAGGAAAAGGAAAAGGAAGAGAAATTCTAAGTGTTTTTAAAAGCAACCAGTTTATTTGAAGGGAATATATTAAGATTGTTAACTTCTAAATACAAAATCTAAGGGATGACAGGCATAAGTAGGGCATGGCATGAAGGATCAGGTTAAGAGGCAAGTGGTTAAACCAAGTGGTTAAACCCAGTTGTGTGTTACAAACATTTAGATGGTGATGGCCACACATTTGTTAATTAAGCGGTAAGACTGTTTACGTCAGATGGTCAGCTTGAACACCATTCCTGAGTGGTGAGTGTCCCTTCAACAGCTGTTCAGCTTACTGACTGTTGCAATTCAGAGCTGAAAAATGGGCTTTAACTGGGCAGCAAAAGGCTTCTGAAGGGGGAGGAGGGCCTCAAAGTCTCTCTTTGAACGGAAATCCATTGCAGAACATACATACAGAAAGAAGACCTGAACATTCATTCTTTCACTGGTTGTGTTATTTTAAGCATTTATTGTCTATCAGCAGGTAGCTGGTCTCAGCTCTTGATCTATCCTTTCTGCGGTGGCATTGAAACCAAAATGTTTACTCCTTTTTTTAATTTCCAGCTATCCCTAACACGGTGAACCATGAAACCGTACAAATGAAACAGGGGAGAGCACATAGGATGATAAGAGTATAGGTTCTACTTAATTACTGTAAATGCATATCTAAAGTTTATGCCAAATATCTAAGCATGGCTTCAAGTAGCTGAACAGTCAATTTAACCCCATCCTTACAGTCGGGTTTGAAAGATAACACAGATACTTATAGGGTTTCTTCACTGTCAAGAAAAACCTTTATGGGATTTCTAGAAGTCTGCTCGAAGGTTACCCATGTTCTGACAGTTCATTTTAAACATGACTTCATCATTCATTGTTGATCAAGCCGTAGATCTATCACAGCTCATATTAAGGGCAGCATCTTTTTTCCAAGCTAAGTATCGGATCTGAAAATATCCAAAGTATCACCATGTGGTTGCTAAAAATATAATAATAATAATCTGTTAAATCTGTCAGCATTTGGGATTGCACTGACTCAGCAACAGTTAATCAGATGAAATGCAATTACATGAGCCAGAGTCAAAGTTTGGTATAGTAAAAATAACAGCCCCGGAAACTGTGTTATCTGCACAGCACAGAGTTTTATAATAAAATTTAAAATGAAGTAAAATAACTGAGGGTATAAATTAGAGAACTTACAAAAGAGCTTGAAAAACAGACTGAAATAGAGAACAGGATTGAGTTGCTAATTCTATATATTGTAACCTCATTTTAGCTTAATTATTACTGGCAATACTGCCCATCTCCTTAACTACAGTGGCGTGATACCAGATGAGAAACATTTTTCATTCATAGCTTTGACAGAACATACAGGGTTACTTAGACACAGAAGAGATTTGGGCAACAGGTACTATGTAACCATACTTAATTGTGTTGCTTGATCATGAAGTGTATGGCTCAATATCTGTTTACTGGCAACAAGCGGAAAAACTCATAATCATATCACTCTATCTAGTGCATCTCGGACTTTATTTTTTTATCACAAGCATCAGGCACGTAGAGTTGTCATAGACTGAAATAGGAAGAGGTTCCCAGTGCTGTTATAAGATGAGCTCAAAATAGCTATGAATTTATAGTACCTTCTCACAATCTGTTGCATGCATTTGAATGTAGTATATAGTGTGTTTTCAGATCATATTGCAAAATAATTAAGATAGTAGCAAGATGACGTTAGATGCAAGTCAGAGTATACACTGCCTACTCTTTTTCTTCATTTGTAAATTCATTAGATAAACTAAGTAAAAATACTTTCACCTAAATTTGAACAGAATTTAGATCTACAACAAAACCTAATCACAGAATGTTAGCTGGAAGTGTGTCTGGAGGCCTCAAGTCCAATGCTATTTTACATCATTTGTGGCTTTGACTAGCCATGCCTTGAAAATCTCCAAGGAAGGAGTCTCCACAGAGTCACACAGTGGTGCATTATCCCACCCCCCACTAAGAAGCTTTTCCTAGTGTTTGAAAATGTTCATCCTGTGGCTCTTTTCTCTCGTTATATCATCTGCCACCATCAAGAAGAGTTTGGCATTTGCTTCACTCTGGAAGTTTTAAGCTGTTGTTATATTGCCTCTTAGCCTTCTCTTTTTTAGACCAAAAAAGCCCTCAATCTCTCCTCACAAGTCATATTCTCTAAGCCGCTAATCATTTTATCAGTTGGATGGAGTCTCGATGATCTTGAGGTCTCTTCCAACCTAGAATTTCTGTGATTCTGTGATTCTGTGATTCTCCAGTTTCTTGAGTGAGATGGTCTTAAACTGCACCAACTATCATTCATTAATGCACCTTCAGCAGTGTGCTTCAGTGCTGGTTTACAGCCAAAGAAATGCCAACTCCACATGCTACTCACTTTCACTTCTACTCCAATCCAGCAATTTACTTTTAAAGATACAAAAGTTTTAGTGAAATCCAAATATATTTTAGTGAAGCCCACATTACTGTGCTGAACAGTCATATTGAATTGTCTTGCAACATGGCAGGGGTCAGCTGGTTGGTTAATCACAGCTCAGTCTTGCCAGGGTGCCTCAGCTTCTACCACAATCTCTTGATCCAAAGCCCAGAGAATTGGTACCATAATCAATGATAAATCTTCAAACTCCATGCTTTGTTTTGAAACCTGTAACCCCCTACACACCCCACAGAGGTGACATGGGAAGTGTCTGTTAAAAAAACAGAAAAGTTGTGATCAGCCTTTGTTTTGATTGTGGTTACAATAAACATTGTTACATGAAGACAAAGTAGGAGTTTTTAAATTCTGCAGTGGCAAAGAGAACATGTTTGCTGTTGCTGTGCTTTAACTCAGGTCAGAAAAAAATGACCTAGCAATGAGAATTTCAAATAAGTCCTTTTTAATATTTAACTAAGCTTATCATAAATAGTAGAACTGGCACAGAATAAGGTGCACTTGGAATACTGCTTGTTATTTTTACATAACATTTATTGCTTAATCATATAAATGACATTTCATTATTGATCAAGGAAAGATAAGTGAAATTGTTTATGAGGAAAAACATTATTTATATTCTATTATTGAATATTTTATGAGAGTCATATAGCGTGTATCTGCCCAGTAGCGTGTGTGAAATATGTTTTATATTCATCAAGAACAAAAAGGAAAGAAGCTGATATGCTATTTTTTTATTTATTTATTTATTTTATTTTTTTTTTTTTTGTCAACAACCACATGTATAGTATGGAATTTTATGGTTTATTTAACAGGATACTGAGAAAAATAATTTTTGCTCAAAATTTTTTTGCTCAAATATACATACATAAAATTAATATGCATATATAGTAAATTTCTGAGAAAAAAAAAAAAAAAAGAATCTCCTGTAGGTGAAATGGACATGAACTGCTGCAAGTAAAAGCTAGGCAGAGAGCAGAGCAGTCAGCAAGTTGAACAGCCTGAACACTCCCTGTTCAGCAAGCTCAGCCACCCACTTACTTGCTAGCTAACTGGAGAACATTTCATTTTATATAATCAGCGTTTTTCCAGTGTTTCATTACAGCAGAAAACTATCAGTTGTTATGAACAACATTGCAGTTCCTCTAAATTATTAATCCAGTGCACTGCTTGCCTTGCAAAGTGACATGTATAGACAGGAGTACTCAGAGGTTTTTCTTTGGATGTTTTGTTGGCAGTACTGGGACACGACCAGGAAGAACCCTTTGCATTACAAAGGGTAGAAATGATTCTGTGCTGCTACATGGAATGAAATACCCTAAATCAAATTCTCTTGAGTGACTGATTTAGTAACAAATGTGCCAGGTGAAAAATTGCAGTTCTTCAGTCCTCCAAGCATGATAACCTCCTGCATTTAGGAAAGGCTGTCCATAGACACAGAGAATGAGATTTGCCCATAAATTTTCCCCCTGCTGCAGAGGGTTGTAGCCAGTAAGTACTACTGTTTGCAGGGAGAACTATGGAGAAAGAAACATGAATTTACTGCTGAGTCAGAGGTTTTGAAATGTGTTATTCAGCTATTACAAGATCACACTTTAATCTAAAATAAGAATTATGTTAAAGGAACTCTTGTCTGAAATTCTTCTCACAAAGTGGTACTGTCTAAAGAAAACAGTAGTCATTAGAACAGCTTGTTTTCTTTTCAGTATTTATTCAGTAGATACAGGTTTTCTTCAAGAAGTCTCCAGCTATGCCCCTCAGAGCAGCACAGAACTGCCATTCAGTCAGCTGCCTTTTGTGAAGCGCTGCTGGGAACAATGTGCCAATATTTGTATAAACACTTTGTTCCCATTGTTTCTGTGCAGTTTTGAACTGCCTCTAAATTAGAGCTTTCCTGCATCTTGAAGGATAATCACATTCTTAAGTTAAGTAAACACAAAGTGGAAACTAATCACTGAGCAATCAGGGGAAGGACCTGTGCTCCAGTAACATGCCTGAATTTTGTCTGAGCTATAGCTTTGGGAAAAACAGCCATACCAGAGTGACTGCTCCTCTCAAATACTATCTGTGAGACCACGGGATAGCAACAGTTTACTATAAAGAGCAAAATGCTAAGCAGCAAAGAAACTACAGTCTGAATTTGTGTCCCCTTATTCAATCCTTCTAGAGGGTAATACATTTCTCAAATTAGAATCATAGAATCATTAAGGTTGGAAAAGATCTCCAATATTATCTGGTCCAACCATCCCCCAACCACCAATATCACCCACTGAACCATGTACCTAAGCACCATGTCTAACATCTCCTTAAACATCCTCTGGAACAGTGACTCCATCACCTCCCTCGTAGCTCTTCCCTGGACATGCTCCAGGGCCTCGATGTCCTTCTTGTACTGAGGGGCCCAAAGCTGAACCCAGTACTCAAGGTGCGGCCTCACCAGAGCTGAGTACAGGGGGACAATCACCTCTGTGTTCCTGCTGGCTACACTATTCCTGATACAAGCCAGGATGCCAGTGGCCTTCTTGGCCACATGGGCACACTGCTGGCTCATGTTCAGGTGAACATAAATCAGCAACCCCAGATTCTTTTCCTCTGCACAGCTTTCCAGCCACTCTTCCCCAGGATCTACCCTCAGGCAGATTGACACTTCCCCCAACTTGCTGTCATCTGCAAACTTTCTGAGGGTGCACTCAATTCCCTCCAATTCATCAATAAAGATATTAAAGAGGATGGTCCCCAATACTCCCTGGGGAGCACCACTCATGACCAGTCACCATCTGGATTTAATTCTATATTGACTCTTACAGTTAGAAAGCACCAGGGAGAAAATATATGCAAATCAGTACTCTGTGTTTATTACATATATATATGCATGTTAAGGACAATTAAATACACTCTGTTGCTCTGCTTCAGCCTCTGGCAGCCTCATTGGTGTTCTTGTTCCTTTAGTACACAGAAGGTACGCAGAAGGTACTCTGATGCAGAGCAGATTTGGAATGAATTTGCTAGAGCTTGTAAAATAATAACATTATAGCATGAATTCAAAGGTCAGGACCAGATTCCTATTTTTCAGCTTTGGTAAACCACTGCTAATATTTCCTTCTGTTTTATTTCATAGTTGGATTTCCTGACCTGGATTTCTTGCCTGCATTATAGATAGAGGTCACAGGAATAAGGTCTTTCAAAATATAAACTTCATGTTGATCACTGTTTTGAATAGTTTTTTTCTCTCTCTCTCTTTTTTCTTTTTTTTTTTTTTTTTGGATAGGAGTGCTGTCAAATACTATGAACTGCCAAAAGATAAGAATCGTATCAGAGGTGCATAGCTGTAACTGTCTCAGCTTTCAGAAAGCTCCTAAAAAAAAACTAATAATAGTATAACCCCTTCCCCACACTTTGTGATGCCCCAGAAAAGTTCAAGATTTTCCTGACACAATGGAGTCCACTTCTAAAGAGAACAACTTTTACTGGGTCTGTCTGATCCATATGTGCAGAGTCTTTTGTGGGAAATAAGCAACAGCCAAAAATCTATGGGTACTGAAAAGTTGCAGGTTGTGCTGGGATAGTTGGATAGTTTTTTTTTTTTTTTTCCTGAGCAGTAAAAGGCTAAGTGGCTACTTAGTCAGAGGGCTCCTAAGGAATTTAGGGAGGTATATTCAGATGTATCTTGCCACATTACAGAGTAATGTTATTTTAGCAGCTCCTCTTAGCACCGTTCTGTAAACTGAAAGGTTAATATCCTGCAGCAGTAACAGTAAATAAAACTTGGAAAGCATAACTTCAGAGCATGTACTTAACAACTGGAAATAAGTATTTTCTTGTCTGATTACTTGTTTGTTTCATTTTTGTCAAATCTCAGTGGTAATAGTGCCAGTATAATGTGACAGAAAAGAAATTCAAAGAAAATGCTTTTGATTAAACTTCGTAAAATAATGGATAGAAAATCATATGCTTACACACTCCAATATCTGTTACAGATGTTAGAAATGTTTCAAAACTCTAGACCAGTTACTATTAAAAGAGTAATTTCATGGGTAGTTATCTGAAACATCAAAATGAAATTAATTCTTAAAAATTTATTCAGAAATTACAAGATCAAAGTTCAAAATGTATTTTGAAGACAAGCACAAAACTATGTGTATCATTCAAGAGAGCTCCTAAAAGCACATTTTTATGCAATAAAATTTTAGTATTCTCTTTGACACAGTGCATGACTTCTCCAGAAACTTCAGATTAATACACTGGTTTTCATGGTACATATCTATACAAAGAAATCATAGACAAATAAATACTGTCTTGGTTTATAGACAGTTTCTATATGGCTAGAAACCCTATCATTAAAGCTTACAAAAAATTAAACACATACACTTTTTCAGCAAAGTTCATGAACATTTTTTGTCATTTTTATATTGTTCATAATAATGGAAAGAAACCAGGTAAGTTCATGAAGTTCAAGACCTCACCATGAAATTATGTTGCTGATAGAAGATGTAGCCACTGCTCAGGAGAAACAGTACAATGAAATATTCAGAGAAGTCATATTTGAAATTACTACTTTCACAAAGCATCTCAGAAAATACCTAAAATTACTCACTAGAGAAAACTCTAATGAGAAAGAATAGTTAGAGGAGATGTTCAGTCTGGTAAAGAAAACTCCCTAGACCTGATCCTTAGAAAGCTATCTGGTCCAGGGAAGGGAAGGGGAAGGGAAGGGAAGGGAAGGGAAGGGAAGGGAAGGGAAGGGAAGGGAAGGGAAGGGAAGGGAAGGGAAGGGAAGGGAAGGGAAGGGAAGGGAAGGGAAGGGAAGGGAAGGGAAGGGAAGGGAAGGGAAGGGAAGGGAAGGGAAGGGAAGGGAAGGGAAGGGAAGGGAAGGGAAGGGAAGGGAAGGGAAGGGAAGGGAAGGGAAGGGAAGGGAAGGGAAGGGAAGGGAAGGGAAGGGAAGGGAAGGGAAGGGAAGGGAAGGGAAGGGAAGGGAAGGGAAGGGAAGGGAAGGGAAGGGAAGGGAAGGGAAGGGAAGGGAAGGGAAGGGAAGGGAAGGGAAGGGAAGGGAAGGGAAGGGAAGGGAAGGGAAGGGAAGGGAAGGGAAGGGAAGGGAAGGGAAGGGAAGGGAAGGGAAGGGAAGGAAAGGAAAGGAAAGGAAAGGAAAGGAAAGGAAAGGAAAGGAAAGGAAAGGAAAGGAAAGGAAAGGAAAGGAAAGGAAAGGAAAGGAAAGGAAAGGAAAGGAAAGGAAAGGAAAGGAAAGGAAAGAAATTGAAGCAGTCCCCAGATAACTCTAAAGTAAATGAATTATAAAGGAGATGGTCTTTTTACTGGAATGGAATATGGATTTTCTGACCATTTCTTTCTGGGTACCAACTACCCAGTCAGGTAGTGTTCGTCTTAGTCAGGTAGTGTTCGTCCATAGTGTTCAGAGGTGTGTTCATCTTTACTGGAGTTTGCTCATCAGCAGGGACACTTTATGTCTGTGAACCCTTATGCCTCTTTCTCATAATATACGTAAATCTGAACTCAGAGTTTGAACCTGAAAACCAGAAGGTGAAAAGCATTTGCATAGCCAAAATGGAATGAAATATGGCTTTACATTTTTGGAGATAGTCACTGAAAAGACATGTCACAGGAATAGGTTTTAGACAGGCACTCCACAGTACTAAATGTACCAAATGAAGCAACACAATGGTTTGCAGTTTTTAGAGAAACACCTGATGAATTTCCCAAAAGGAAACTCTCATCAGATTGGACTAATACCAATAAACCTTATCAATTTAGAGCAAGGTAAGTTAGCTCACACAGAGCTTTGCCTTGCCAGAAATTGATTGTACTTGAGATAAATAAATGATAGCTTGAGTAGCTGCCCACAGATATTTCTGTCAATGCAGTTCAGAGAAACTAGATTGCCTCATTCTTTTCTCTAACTTGAAGACTTAGCAAATATAGTTAAGGTGTACAGTAATATTAATTTGCTCCTATAGATGATTGATCTAGTCTTGGGCAGTGTAGGCAGTTACACTAGAAAGCAGGTATAGGAAAAAAAAATCCTCTTCCACAGCTCTTACTTATGACACAGGAGCCTTGTAAAGATGGTTTACCTTTCTGTGGTGAGTAGGCTGGCATGTAGTGCTGGGGAGAAGAGGAATTCCTCCCAGGCACTGGGCACTTTTCTTCTTTCTATGTCTCCTAAGAGGCAGCAGAAAAAGCAAACTCAGCTCCAAACATTTTCCCAGCAGTTTCCTCTTCCCTCCTTGTAGTGGGAGTTGCTCAGCTCCAACCAACGTTCCCCACCCCTCAGGTCCACTTCTTGGAGTACCAAATTGATTGGTTCCTCCAAGGCTCTGTTGCATGTGTTCAAGGTGGGGAATTGCTGTACCAGGTAAGTCTAGGTTCTAGGAGGTCACTGTAAGACAACCTTAAGTAACATATTTGTGAGTCCAGAACAAAGTTGAATTCTGTGATTTGAGATATAATGTCAGAGCTCTTCCTATGACACATTATTATACCTAATGTGTAAAAGGGTAGATACATAGCCTAATGTGGGGGATAGTATAATCTGCTTTTCTATAAAATCTTCCCTGGAGGATTAAGTGATCCTTACCTATCTAAGGGTAGCTTCAGACTTTTCATTTAATTTCATGTTTCTACTAGAGGACATAGCTCTTCTGTTCCTTTCAACACCAGTTCTAAAACTCACCATAATAGTAAACTTTATTTGTGAATGTATTTAACATAGATATTCTTCTGTACCTAACTCTGTTTTCACTACTGTTTCAAACAAGTGAAACAACTAGACTTAGTGACTTCAAAAGCTCCTTCTCAGATTGTATAATGAAATTGCTTCCCCATCTCTCTCTTTCTTACTATAAAGTATGTATTTTCAGTTTAACACTATTTTTTATTTCAGATCAATGGTATATTTATTTTTTCCTTTAAACTTTTAACTTCAATTAACTATGTTTTGAAGTCCAGTAAAAATTCTGATTTAAACATTCAAAAAAATCCCTTTTTTGTTTTTGATGTGAGAAATCCATGTTTTTAACCTTCAGCAGCTGAAACTGCCATCAACATTCAAGGAGTATAAGATGAGCTGCACTGGATAAACAATGATCCATCAACTCAAAAATGACCAAGGAATGGCAGATGTTGGAATACTCAGCAAAAGCCTCAGATGCAAAATAGGGAAAGAAAAATGATTAAAGGGTTTGTACGGCTTGAAGTATGGGCATAGTCATATATACTCTTTATAGTATTAGAAGATAAACTCTGGGATGTCTTAGGAGGACCTGCACAATGTATCCTCCCAAGATTTTAATAATATATAGTGATTGTCCTCATCCTTTTTTCCTGACAGGGAAGGGCCCCATGCTGGCTTCATCTGAGTAAGCCACCAAGGAGTATATAGGGAGACCAAAACCAAGATGACAATAGCAAATTCTGCTGCTGCATTGGAGCTCTCTAGTGGAATACATGCTGCAGAGCAACCTCCTCTTAACTGAAGGCTCATGCATTTACCTCAGTTCCTCAGTTTCCAGAACGCAACTATATTCTGGCATTCCTAAGGAGTGAAAAAGCACCAGCGCTAAATCACTTTCTGCCAGAACAATATTATATTGTGTTTCTTAAGAGAGGAGCTGAGGAAAAGAGGTAATATGCAAAATAACAAAGGTGAAATGCATTTCTACTACATCTATACACTTATGAAGAAACAAGATAACAAAAGGTACTTATTAATCCAATCCTTTGTGCAGGCAAAAAAAAAAAAAAAAATGTCAGAATCAATGATATCTAATCTTAAATAGCATATATTATTTTGACTATCTAACAAAACATACCAAAATATTGGGCTTGATTGCCATTCTGAGTACATGAAGATAAATGGTATGCAGAAAAAATTAACATATCCAACAACACCCTCTTTTTCAATGTCTATTGTGCATTTAGCCTAACTCCAATGAAACTCTCAACAGCATAATCCAGCAGCAAAGTAAGGTTCAAAGACAGCTATGTTTCTGCTGGGATATAAACTAGACATTCTGGATGACCAGCACATAATTTTTTTACTCATATTTTTAATTTGTGTTAGCTGGGCACAGATAAATATAAAACCCATAGGACAAGACTGAGTTTGAAGAAGATTCAGAATTTTCCATTTGACATGTTTTTTGCTGCTTACTTCAATATTAAAATCATTTAAATGGGCACCACTAATGGTCCAAGCTCATTTGAGGTAGGACTGCTGCAGTTTGGGTAACAGATAAATAAGAGGATGTTAGCACTCTCTGTCAACCACAGGAGGGTACTGAAGGCCAAAACTCTGTTATACTTCCACTTGACCCTTCATAATAAAGGAATCCCACTTAAGCAGTGCTGCTGAGGGAATCACAGCGCAGAGAGACCAACCTGATTCATTCTCCATCTTCTTCCCTTTTTCCCTGCTGTTTGGCCACATCAGAGGTTCTGAGCGAACTACATGTGAGGTAGTTGCTACACTCAGTGTCACCTGGAGGCTCAGAAGCAGCATGGCCCTCATTTTAAGTCTAGCATCTGCACTCCAGGAAATCTTTGTCCAGTCCTGGCTAAGCCTTGGATCCCTTCATTTCCTGCGTGTAATGGCATGAAATTAAGAGGAAAAGATATTGGAAAGGAGGCAATATATAAAACAACAAGATTGTATGTGCATTTATACTACATCTATAGACTTGTGAAGAAACGGGAACAAAATATTCTGGTTCATGAAACCAGCACAGGAGACTGGGTAGAATATACATACAGCAATATCATTCATAAACTGTGTCAACAGAATTTTTTATTTTTATTTTATTTTATTTTATTTTATTTTATTTTATTTTATTTTATTTTATTTTATTTTATTTTATTTTATTTTATTTTTTAAGCAGAGCATATACTTATGCATATAAATAGCTTTCTAATCAATTAGATATCATCAACATAAAGATCCAGATTCTATTACTGTGAAACATTAGAGACCCCATTATTCATCACTAATGAGGATTATATACCTGATGTTACCATAGCACTTAAAGGCATCAGGTGACTATTGGTTCTCTTGCTGTTTACAGTTGAGCAAAAATACCATAAGAAACAGACCGTAAGTGACAAAGCCAGTGTTGCACTACGATTAGCTTTCCTGTCTCTCTCCATAACAGAAAACATAGGATTTCCATGATTTGCAGTTTGAACAGCTCTGTTCTCAAAGAATTCACTTTCCAGGCTTGTAGAAATTGTTGTACATTAATAAACCAATGAAGAAGGGAAGTAGAGAAGATGAGGAACTATAAAATGAGTACATCATTGTAAAGTAGAAGGAGGTTTTGTCCCACCATCTGTGTTTCATATCACCTTCTAAGCAATGATCTAATTTTTTATAAAATTCTCAACAAAAGAAGGAAATAGAAACTAGCTAAAGAATTTCCTTACCTTAATATCTGTTCTGAAACCTTAGAGACATCCTTAAAAAGCAAAATATTCTAGGAGTTTTTGACATAAAATTCCATTCATAGGTAATAAGTCTTACCGAAGTTCATTTGTTCCTATTTTGAAAAACACACGGGGTAAGATTCAGATCACGTACTTGTGTGCCGTTGATAAACCTGAGGAGCAATTAGGAAGCCTGAGCTGAATAAAGAGAATCTGAATATTTGCTCTCCAGCATGATGTAACCCTGAACACAGCAAGATTCCAAAGATTTGTATTTTATGCCATAAAGTCCTTCAAATCATCTTTATCAGAGTGGACACTAAAGTTCCCTTCTGAATCTCATCTCAAGTTATCCCTGGAAATCTGAGTTTGCATTCCAAAAAGATGGGGGGAAGCCCTTCTTCTGCTGTTTTTATGAATTGGTTACTGCTGGATAAAGATAAATGTATAAATATATATAAAATAAAATAAATAAATTTTCCTCAGGGTTTTTTTTACTACTGAGTACGGTAGTTTACAGAGCCATTTTACCTTATGATTTCCTCCTGTTTTGTGCTCCTGGTAGAGAAGTCTAAGCAACATTTCACACTCATGTTTCTATTCAGCATCACTTTGGAGAGCTCAGCATCTCTAACAGAGGTGAAAACCTTTTACTGTACTGGGAACCTTGGTGTGCCAACTTCATTATTGTGACTCCCCTCTCTGGGCCAGGCAAGCACTAAGTTGGCTAATTCAGGTGATCAGAGTCTACACTGAGTCTACATCTGGTTTAAATCAACAAATCAACAACTGTATATTAAAGTGACTAGGCACTCTTTTTTTTTTTTTTTTTTTTTTTTTTTTTTTTTTGTGTGTGTGTGTGTGTGTTTTGTTTTGTTTTGTTTTCTGGATTAATTGTATACACAATTTTCTTTCATACTTCCATTGTTCAGTCTAGACTCCTCTTTGAGCCTTGGAGTCCTCCTGAAAGTGATTCATTACCACATGATTGGAGGATGGAGGAAAATCCTCAACCTAAAAAAGGTTTTTGAAACCCTTATCATTTTCTTCAAAGTAAATAGATGGCTATGTTTTGATCTGGCATACATCATTGTTATATGGTACAATATTTCATTGAAACTTTTGGGAAGGAAAGGGAAAATGAAGAGCTTTGTGAGTAGCTAAAAAACTATTTGAAGAACAAGAGGTCATTGAGCAAGATAAATATGTGTAATGGCACAGCAGGATCCAAGTGAATGAGTAGAGAAATCATGTTGTTCAAATAGAAAATCTTCAGATTTGTCTTTAGGTACCTTATTCTTACAGATAAAGTAATGTAGTATTAGATAAGATATCAAAAGGATTCCATTCTGCCTCTCTGCATTATACATGTATGTGTCTGGATTTAGTATGCTACCAGAGACCCTGGTAGAAATTCATCCGACTTGTTGGGGTTTCCGTAAGTTTCATTTATAGCTTGTCCTGGGGCTTAATTACCACTATAGTTAGTTTTTAAAGAATACCTAATGGAAACCTTCATTATAAATTATGACTTTCTTTTATTTCCTGACATCACAAGCATCCTCTTAATGCATGTTTATGGACTTTTACATCTCATTTGTTTTTTAGTTGATTATTTAAACTTGAAAATATATTGATTTATTTATTTATTAATAATGGAAAAGCACATCTACCTTATCAAAACTATTACAACTAATTTTCATGGTCATGCTTTCAGATTGCATGTATTACATTAGGCAAATACATTAGTATAACGTCACAATATCAGATACATTTCTTGTAAAAACTGGGTCCTAGTGGAACTGTCTAGACTGTTATATTCACCTGTTGTTTACATATAAAGTGGTACAGTGAATGTATATAACCTTTTTTGACTAGAATATCCTTCACATTTTCAATCAGAAAATGTGTAACAGGGAGAAAGAAGGCAATTTCTCCACTTTTCACTCCATTAAGAGCTTCTACACCTGTCTGTAACAGGCTTCTCTAAGTAGTTTCATGTAAAAGCTCCTCTTGCATTTTAGCAGTGTAATGTTATCTATGTGAAGAACTCCCCTTTACTATATTGACTTGGATATTACTGTTCCTTTCAGGTATGTCAGTTGTGACTAATTTGTTCTAAGAAAAACAACATATTTAGAAGATGTCTGTATGTCCACTTTCCTCCTTCTTTTAGTATATAGGGAAAACTGAGTATATATAATTTTCTTGCCTCCAGAGATTTGTCTCTATTCATTTTTCCATGTAATTTCCATGCATAACCACATGAACTCAAAAAATACAGAACTTGGCCCATAGTAAAACAGATGTTTCTCTATAATAGACTGTGCCTGTGTAGTCAGACACACAGTAGCCAGTTTTGTTTGAATATAAAGTTTATTTGTGGTCCTTTTGCTGCTGGAGAAAACAGTTCTCCTTTGCTTCTGTTGTTTTGAATGCTTGTTTTGTTGTTGGTTGCTTGTTTTCATTTTTAAAACTATGGCTTCTGAACTAATATTTAAATGTTCAACCCACAGGCCAATGAAGCAGGTAGAATTTATTTCAGAGACAGATTTCAGTCTTAGTTATTAATTAGGAAAGAAAAAAAAAAAAAACTCTGACACAGAAATGTTCTTTCAAAAGTGAGACCTGGATGGATGTCCTGAAAGACTATACAATTAATCTACTATAGTGAAAATAAATGTGTTATCTTGAAAGCAGAGTAGAAAAAGACACATGCAAAAGAGCTTTTTTCAGCACAAAGATGCACATGACTGTCCCCACAGGGACACTCCCTGTCTCCCATTGTTCTTGATTACTATTTCCTCATTTTGTGGTTATAGATCAATGACTGCACTTTTTTACCAAAACGTGTTTCTATCAATAAATCTTTTTCATCTCATTGCGCCCATTCCAATTTATTTGAAATTGGTAATAGCTTTGGCCATTTTCCAAATTTTTGTTTCTTTTCCAAAATTTTTTGAGTCATTCATGAGATTCATGTGTACTTTTTTTCCCAGCAGGTCCATCTTGGAGTTTATCAGGATGTCTCCAGAATGATTTCTACTGATCAGTGCAACAAATCTCTAGTAATAAGTCAAAAGTATTCATGCACTGGAGACTGGAAAGGTTCCTAATATAAAGATCTTTACACACTGTTTTCTTAAATGAAAAAATTAACTTTGGAACTCTTGGAGTCTCTCTGGACATTGATGACATTACCATTTGTCCAATGACTTTGAGAAAATCAGTTCATCCTCAGCTTATGTAGTAAAGAAATCCTTCACCAGATACTTGCATGAGAGTGGGATACTATCTATATTTTCCTTGGAGAACTGCTGAATTTGGAGCAGTGGATAATAATAATTAATAATAATAATAAAGAATAATAATAATTAATAATAAAGGTGTAATTATTAATAATAGTAATAATAAATAATAATAATAATACATATTTTGCTTCTGATGCAAAATATGTGCTTCTGATGAGAACCATGTTCAGAAGAGCCTTTGTGAGAATGACAATGAAAGTACTGCAGAACTAAAGTTCTAAAAGTAGTGAAGAAATAAAAAAGATTTTAGCATTCTTGGTGATGATTTTAGCAGTAGAAGATGAGGCCTCTATGCTATTTGCTGTATGTGTGAGAGGAAACTAAAATCTGGAAATGCCTATTATTTTTCATTGCCTGTAAAAAGGATAGAAGGTGACTCATTGAAATTTAGACTCATACACTGTAGGCATCTGAGGACAGGTGCAACTAATAACAAATACACTTCAACATTTTGATAGCAATGAAAACATGTAGTTTTACTTAGCATTCATGATTCTGGTGAATTATTAATGAAGAATACACAACATTGAAGTGAACGATGAAATATTTTGAATACGTCTACATAAATATGCTCTTTTGCATATTTATGCAAATAACAAAATATAAATATAAAAATATTTATGCAAATAACAAAATAACATAATATAATAAAATAACAAAAATGTTATTTTGTTTTCATAGATACAAAGTTGTACAAATGTGATGCTCAAAATAGCATCTCATGGTATCAGATGGTGATAAAGAGGATTTTTCAGTTCTTTTTTTACATAGTGTCACATAATTAGAAATGTCTCTGGAGAATGAGATGACCATATCCCAAAGTACACACATGTCAGAGAAATATTCTTTTCTGTCTTTGGGTATGCCTCTTGGCAATTTTTTAAAAGTTATAACTCTTCCTCCTACTTTTAAAGTTCTCACACAACTAATTACATCTTTACCTTTAGCCACTGTGATTTCTCTAATATACCAAAAAAAAAAAAAAAAAAAAAAAAGGAAAATGAAAATGAAAGAACTGCCATACTGTAGGTCTCTATTCACAATGATGCACCATCTGATTTCTTTTGTTATTTTTGTTCTTTTTCTAAAAACTCTCTTCAACCTCGGGTCTTGGAAGTGGCAAGATATTTCCAGGGTTGCCCTTCCTGGAACATCCCAGGAACATTCCCTTCCTGGAACATTACCCTTCCTGAAACATTACCCTTCCTGAAATATGTGATAGGATTATACGTTCCAGAAAGATGCTGAGAGAGATGCTGATCAGCAAATTGATCAAAATAAAATGCTAGGTTTAGACACTGATACAATGATCAAACACAAAATAATAATTTTGACAGAGTAGCTGGGAACAAAGAGGAACCTGCGAGCATATCATCGTTTGTTCACATCTGAAGGCAGATCTTACTTTTTCAGAAGTTAACCTCTAGCATTCCCCACATGTTATGGTATATTATGAAATGAAACTGGTGGCCAAACTAGGAAAATAGGCTACTCTGCTTCTTGCTTTATACTGCTTATGGCAGCTGCAGAAGTGGAAGGTATCTGTACAATCCACAGACAGCACTAAAAGGACCACATTGCTGAACAGTGTTTGTGCTACTCTGGGACATAGGCACTGGCTTCCATAAATACATGGATCAGCGCAGACTGTGATGTAAAGTAAATAGGATTCTGCAGTCATCTAAAGAGAAATGCATCTTTGAAAGACCTTGTCTGCCTTTTATTGACTAATTTGCTCTAACGGTTGTAGATATTAATGAAGCCAGAACTCAAATATCTACTGCCCTTTTGTTTTCTGAATTTATTGCTATGCTAAAAGTACTACTAATTCTAGGGATTTTGACTATATCAAAGGCTAAAAAATCCAGGAAGCTAAAATATCCTGGCAGACAACATCATGAAATAAATGAGCTAGGCAGTGCAATAATATTATGTTAGTATCACATAACTTGTACTGGAAAGGCTTCCTCCAAAGTCTGGATTGCACCTGTTATCTAAGTGGTTCTTCCCACTTATAGAGAAACTCCTGTCACTGGTATTACAGATTTGTGCATATTGTGGGCATAGAAGCCATCTCAGACTGTTCTCACACTCTAACTTAGGAAGCACAGGAAGGTGTAATGCAGAATAAGGCTTTGAGAGCCAAAATCAGGAAAGGCTGACCACGAGCTAGCTTGGACACATCTTGTCCATTACATCACCAGCTTCAGAACCTTGCACCTACAGTAACTGAGAATAAATACCACAGACCATCTCAAGTCTGTGTTAATAAACAGTCAAAGGCCTCAAAACAGACAGGTTGTGAATAATCTTTCTTTAGTCATGACAATTTTCATTGTCAAGCCAAGTCCAAGAATTACCCAGGGAAAGTTGCAAACACTCTACATTCTTCACCAGGATGGTTCTAACAATTCCATTCCAGGATAATTGCCAGGCATTCTTGAATACACTAATAGAGCTGCTGCCTATAAATTAAACACTTAACTGAGCATAGGGGTCAAATACTGAATAGGAAGACCTATTTCTGTCGCACCTCAAGTACTGTGTTTAGTTTTGGGCCCCTCACTACAAGAAGGACATCGAGGTGCTTGAGCGGGTCCAGAGAAGGGCGACAAAGCTGGTGAGCAGCCTGGAGAACAAGACCTACGAGGAGCGGCTGAGGGAGCTGGGCTTGTTCAGCCTGGAGAAGAGGAGGCTCAGGGGCGACCTTATCGCTCTTTACAGATACCTTAAAGGAGGCTGTAGTGAGGTGGGGTTTGGCCTGTTCTCCCACGTGCCTGGTGACAGGACGAGGGGGAATGGGCTAAAGTTGCGCCAGGGGAGTTTTAGCTTAGATGTTAGGAAGAACTTCTTTACCGAAAGGGTTGTTAGACATTGGAACAGGCTGCCCAGGGAAGTGGTGGAGTCACCATCCCTGGAAGTCTTTAAAAGACGTTTAGATGTAGAGCTTAGGGAAATGGTTTAGTGGGGACTGTTAGCGTTAGGTCAGAGGTTGGACTCGATGACCTTGAGGTCTCTTCCAACCTAGAAAATTCTGTGATTCTGTGATTCTGTGTGATTCTGTGAAAGGCTAGTGGCATTGCTAATCTACATATGTAGTGAGTAGTTTAATTACAAAGTGTAAATCTGAACAGAATATGGGGCTGAATATGTATGAGGAGTCTGATCACAAATGTTGGAATCCAGCTCTGCAGTGTCTGCAGGTCAGAAGGACTTAAAAACTGGGTGGGCACAAATGAAATCTAAGACCCAAGCAGAGCAACACACCAAAGCATGAGGTGTGACTGCTCGACTGCTCAGATAGCAGGACTGCTTCTCTCCTCTCCTCCCCCAACACACAAACACACACATACACACTTCCATGAAGCTAGAATCACAAAGGGCAGCACAAGGCATCCAGCCAACACTTCAACCCAGAGATGACTTTCCATCAGGGTGACTTGACAGCAACAGAGGGCATGCAGTTAAATAAGTAGCCTGAAAAAGTTGTGTGAAATACCAGTAATACAGCTTGCCAGCTGCACAACACTAACTTTAAAATAAGGTATGGGTGTTACAATGACTTCTGGAAGAAGAGAGCCTGCAGATTCTGTTCTGCAGTTCAGTTACAGACAGACTCAGTCAAACTTGAGACGAGATAAATGCTGGGAATAGAGACTATTGCACAAAACATTTGGAGATGCCAAGAGAACAAGTCCCCTGAAGAGTAGGAAGCAATTCTACTTAAAGTTACAACTTTCAGAATAAAAGTGGAAGGATATTTAATTTTGGAAACGAACATGTGGTTTTGAATAACAAGACCATCACTCTTGAAAGCATAAATTAATGTGCTGCCTGGAAGTAAATAGGTGTTCCCCATCTTAAAAAGTTAGTTTATAATTACCAAATTATTTTTATACTTCCTTTTCAGCATTTGAAGTTGGACACCATTGAGGATGGAGACCCACTCCCAGATGTGATCTGTTATGGAACAACACTTAGACATTATTGACATTCATAAAATGTCTGGCTAGTCTTGTAGGCTCTTCATTTCCTTTTCACCTAAGTTCTGATCTCATTTCTTGTTAGACACTGAGGATTCAGAGGTTCACAGTATGTGAGTAAAGTTCTTAACATATGTGCTTAGGATCTTCTTTCCCAAATGTCCAAGGAGGTTGAGCTGTGCTCCTGTCATTCAGGAGAGTAGTAAAAATATTTTGTTTTTGTTTTTCCTTCCCTCTCTAAGTACAGAACATTTCAGGGGTGGAGGCCCAGCTCAGGAAGAAATGCTCGTCTCTTAAATTCCTCTTTAAGGGGAGTGGGAGCTGAGAAAAATGAGGTAATTTCCATTTTCCCTTTAATTCTTCCCAGGACAATACACATTTTTCTAGGGGAAATGTCACCTCAAGCTGCATTAATTATAATGCTACTTTATAAGCAGCATAGAAGAATACATAAAACATAATTCTTACAATCCCCAGAGTGAAAAATCCTAGTACTTCCTCTACATGCTACATGTGTCAACATGAGGTACATCATGATGCTATTGCACATTATTTCAGAATACCATTGAAACTGAAATTACTTTATACATCTTAGTTGAAGATGTTTGAAAGTTGAACTGATCTGACCACAGAAGTAAATGAGAATGTATAGGGCTCAATCAGAAGCTAAAAAGGTTGCAAGCCACAAAGATAATGAGAAACAGCTTTTCTGCCCTGGAGAAGTAATTTTTCTTACAGAAGTTATACCAAGCAGGAGACAGGCTTTCACAGAATAATTTGAATACCATAGACTGACTTTCCCAGGAAATCACTCTCTCTTTCTCGCCTTACCATATTTTGTTGCCATGTTCTGTTCTTTTAATTCATCGGGTCTAACACAGAGTTACAGTGAAATGTACCTTTAAAAATGGTTCCCTTATGCCACCATCCTCTCTAAAAACCCACCAACATAAGAACCTCATTTATGTAATAATGTGATCTAGAGTCAGAATGAGAGAACTAGTAAGACACTGAAGTCAACTTCCATGAGAATACAGTATAAGAGTCCATACAGATTAAACCATCTCTCTTCAGATGTGATGCATTACCTCAGCAGCAGAACAACCTCTTCTACAGTCTTTCCCATAGGGATTATGACAATATGACAACAGCTCTTACACAAAAGAAAAGAAGTGGACACACTTCAAGCAGCAAGGTTTGATTCAGTTAGCAGCCTGTAACTGCTTTTTATTTGTTTGTTTCTTTGTTTATTTTCCAGTCTTCAAAGTTTTTCCAAGCTCTGAAACTATCTACTTATACCATCTTCAGTATTCAGAAGCTAAACATTGTCAATAACTACTCAGGTATGTTACAGTACAGATCTGCTCATGTTCTATGTGGAGTCCCATGCTTGCCAAAGGGACTGCAGTCATGCATGAACAACAACAACAATGCCACCAACAATAACAACAAAAAAGGAGGACTACCATGATGTCAAGAAAAAAAAAATATTTCTTTTTTATCTTTTCAATATTTTCCCCTGCATACCAGTTTGACTCCAAAAGGAAAGGTTAAAATATTTGTTACTCAAGGAGTCAAATTAGAATCGTTTTTGCTCATACTCTTTCTTCATTTTTGACAGTGCAAGGCACTGTGGGACTTGGCAGATCTTAATATATGGCTCTTCTGGGAATTAGAAATGTTCAGAGTGAGATGTTGGCAAATATTTTCCCATTGTTTTAAGATTTTTTAATGTACTATGTTGACTGTTCATCCTGTACTAGAAATGAAATCCTTTTTGCAGAGATTGCAGGCATCATCCACTTTTTTTTGCTAAGATTCCCTAACATTTTTCTGAAAATATGAGATGCACCCCTTGAAGAAGCCAGCTGGAGAGTGTCAGACACTCCAGTGGGAAATACATATGAATCAGTTCAAAAACCTAAAATAACATACTCATTACAGTGCGTTGCTTTCTGACTGTCCCTTTCAATTTTCTCAGGTGAAAGTCAGGAGAAAATTTAAATGCACCATAACAGAGAGATCATCTGCTAATATTTGTAGAAGGGTCAGACGCTGAGATATTTGTTGTCTTCATGTAAGAAATCAGGGAAAAACACTTTAGACAGTGCAGTTCATAGCTCTTTCAAATACATTAGAGAAATCCATTCCATAAGTGTGGTCTGGAATCAAAGTATTTGTTCAGGAGAAACTGAAGAGTTTGGGGTTCTTTAATGATTTTGCACTAGATGTTTCTTTTTTACTACTAAGGCAAAATTATGCAGCAATTTAAAAATTTTTGGAATGACTTGAACATAATAGCTTAGCCACATGTTTGCTGTCACAAAATTGACATAGGTTCAGTAAGAACACAGCCTATGTTCAGCTAAAGTATTTGTAAACACATCAAAATTATGTGAGCCTTATCTGGACTGATACTCAGCCAGCTAGCCCCCACCCAGCTCCCAATAATCTCTACACACACAATGTCACATATTCCATTGCATCAGTATGTGTGGCAAATATAGAACTGAAGATAATGAGTGTACTGAAGTTCAGTTTTCAATTTAGAAAAACTGAACTAACTTCAATACACTTCACGTATCTCACAGTGAGCCTGAGATCTTCAGAAAAAGGTAGAATTATTGAATATGTCAATATATTAAAAACAAATAAAAAATAAAAAAATCTGACAGCATTAAAAATGTAAGTTTTTTCTTTTTCTTTTTCTTTTTCTTTCTCTTTTTCTTTTTCTTTTTCTTTTTCTTTTTCTTTTTCTTTTTCTTTTTCTTTTTCTTTTTCTTTTTCTTTTTCTTTTTCTTTTTCTTTTTCTTTTTCTTTTTCTTTTTCTTTTTCTTTTTTAATATTCTTTCTTTCTCTCTTCTACTTCCTTTTCATTTTCCTCTGTAATCAATAAAAATGAATGACTATATAATTACTTTTTCTTTTTTATATAACAAAATGGCTTTGGAAGTGATAGAGCATCATTTCTTTAATCCTGTTATAGAACTAAGGGACGAATTTTTCTTTTTTTTTTTTTTTTTCCTTCTATTTGATAATGCTTCCTAGAGAAAGACAATAATAAATTAGAAAATAAAATAAAATAAAATAAAAAATAAATGTTAAACATCATTCACTTATTTATATCTTACATATATATATATATATATTGACGGAAAAAAAGCAGGATTTTCAACTGGGAACTTAACCTATTAATATATTCTTTGCATTTAAATGTTTTTCATAGAAACAATATTTTATTCATCATAAAAAACTTACATTTTTTTCTTTGTTTTTGTTTGTTTGTTTTTGTTTTTGTTTTTTTTTTGTTTGTTTGTGTTTGTTTGTTTTCCAGTTAGAAAGTTTCAGTTATAAGGGAACCCACAGAGCTGTCAATCATATCTTTTCCTAAGTATCTGCCGTAAACATGGATATTAAATCTGCATTGTTGACTTTTAAAATTCTTGACTTTTAAAAATGTGGAGGTAGTATAAAAAATAAACCAACACAAAGAAGCTTCGAGAAATAGATATATAATGGTCTCAAGTGAGATTAAGTAGATCCATGATTTCTTACCAGTTATCAGGATATTAATTAACCTTGTTTTACTACAGCTGTTCTGAATAGCATGGAAACTACAGATGATAGCTCATCATGTAAACGTCCAAGACAATATCTAGAACACTGTGTTCAGTTAAGTCCTGTTAACATATGTGACTCTACTAAAACAGTTGTGTTAGAGATATTTTAATTTCTGAAAAATATGCTTGAAAAGACTCAAGCAACTTGTAAACTTTTTCCAGTAGGGAATAGTTCTGTTGTCCAAACACTGAATTTCAAGTGTGCCTACATACTGCTCTGGGTTAACTTATCATTAACTGAACAGTGTTTATAAGTGATTGGTATGTTACAGGGCAAGGCTGCCTTTTGGACAGATGAGCTACAAGAATTACAGCACCAGTGTGAACCTCATGAAGTTCAAGGTAAAATGACAATTCCTGCACCTGGAGCAGAATAACCTGATGCAGCAATCCAAGCTGAAAGTGGCTTTGCAAAAACGACCTGGATGCTGGACAGCAAATTGAGTATGGGTGTGTAATAGTAACAGTGTGCCCAAAGAAGCATTTCTGGATTCCCCAGTCGGAAACTGAGGAAGTCCAAGCTCTGACTACACTTGAGTCAACTCAATTAAACACATCATGTATGTGCACTGGCAGGATCAAAGGCAACAGTGCTTTAGGGAAAATCAGAAAACCTGATGCCAGAGACTCTGAAAGGTCTGCTTCTATCGTGGAGACAGAATGATGAATAGCAAAAGTAATTCTGTCTCCTAATGCTATTTCCATAAACACAGGATTATGAAGGTGCCACCAGTTAAATTATACATTTTCTTATTCTATATCAGATATTTCAGTGCCATATAGCTGGTTTTGAAATTGATATATTTTCTACCTTTCTTGAGATGTATGATGATTCCTAAGAGGACATAGGTACTTATTTGGATGTTTTATGTGGTCTTCATATCACACTTGAACTTCAACAGCTTTGCTTTTATGACTAAGTCACAATATCTTGGAAGGGTATTGGAGTGGCAATGGAGGATAGTTTGACAAGACTTTCATAGCCAATCTACTACCCAAAGGTTCTCCCCCATTACCTGTTATTGCTAGGCTGGATTGAAAGTTTTGAAGTTAACCCTACTACCTGCTTCCAGATCCATCTTACATTCCTGTTCTTTCAAGTCTAAGAGATGAAAAGATACCCTGAGATGTCTGGTCACAGTCAAGTAATACGGGCATGTGTACACTGCACAATAAAGATGACAATCCAAACTGTAAACATCACATAGTGAAACGCAGTCTTATGTGGAGAAAGTAACTCAGATCCATAAACACTTAAGCCACGTGACTGTGGCCAAGTGCCAAAGGTAATAAACTTTGATTCTTAACAGATTTCAAAACAGTTTTCAAAACATCTAGCTTTGTGTCATGTTAATGAAGCTTGCCATGGGTCTAAACTAATAGCAGTGCTGACTTTGAGCATATAAGGAGACTCTGTACTTCCTCTCTAATATCTGTCATTCAGCAGGGTTTCTCATGAAGTACAGCACAAGAGTAGTTATGAAAGTCCAGATGGACTTGACAGCATTTTGTGTATAAGGGAAACTTTCTTCCCCATTGTCCTAGTTTCAGTTAGGACAGAGTTAATTTTCCTCCTAGTAGCTGGTAGGGTGCTATGTTTTGGCTTAGGATGAGAAAGAGTGCTGATGTTTTAATTGTTGCAGAGCAGTGCTTACACCAAGCCAAGGACATTTCAGTTTTTTGCTCTGTCCTGCCAGCAGGCAGGCTGGAGGTGCAGCAAGAGCTGGGAGGGGACAGACCCAGAACAGCTGACCCAAACTAGCCAAAGGGGTATTCCATACCATCTGACGTCATACTAAACAATATATAGGGGTGGCTAGCCGGGGTGGGAGGGCTGGACTGCTCGGGGTTAGGCTGGGCATTGGTCAGTGGGTGGTGAGCAATTGCATTGTGCATCCCTTGTTTCATACACATTGTTATTAGTAGTACTATTATTGTAATTATCATTATTATTACTATTGTTATTATTATTTTTCTGTTTTAATAAACTGTCTCTATCTCAACTCACAGGCTTCATTTTCCAGTTTATCTCCCCCATCCCAGAGAGGAAGAAGGGAAGATGAGTGAACAGTTGTGTGGTATTTAGCTGCCGGCCGGGTTAAACCACAACATGGTTTATCACAACATGGAAATGGTCAAATGTGCAATAGAGTAATAGAACAACTGAAAGAGCTGAAAGTCTTCCTATGATTGTAACAGGCATTGTATTGAAGATTTTTCAGGCTTCCTTTATTTAAGAGTATACTGGAGGAAGTGTATTAAAAGTTTCTATATCTAGAGAATTCTATTCTTAGTAAAACTTCCTCCTTTTCCACCAATGTCACTCCTCCAAATGTTATCAGGTGAAAGGGAAAACATTAGTTGTAGTGAAATGTCTGTAGTGAAACAGACTTAAAATCACAGAATCATAGAATGGTTTGGGTTGGAACGGACCTTAAAGATCACCTAATTCCACCCCCTGCCATGGGCAGGGGAACCTCCCACCAGACCAGGTTGCTCAAAGCCCCAAGACTTCCAGGATGGGGCTTCTCTGGGCAACCTGTTCCAGTGAATCAACACCCTCAGAGAAAAGAATTTCTTCCTTATATGTAATCTAAATCCCCCCTCTTTTTTGTCCTATCACTACATTCCCTGAAAAAGAGTCCCTCCCCAGCTTTTCTGTAGGCCCTTCTTAGGTACTATAAGGTCCCTGTGGAGCCTTGTCTTCTTCAGGCTGAACAACCCCAACTCCCTCAGTCTGTCTTCATAGGAGAGGTGCTCCAGCCCTCTGATCATCTTCATGGCCCTCCTCTGTATTCTTCTAATATATCCATGTCCTTTTAATGCTGGGGGGGGGGGGGGGGGGGGGGGGGGGGGGGAGCCCAGAGCTGAACACAATACTCCAGGTGGGGTCTCACAAGAGCAGAGCAGAAGAAGAAAATCACCTGCCTTGCCCTTCTGGCCATGTTGCTTTTGATGCAGCCCAGGATATGGTTAGCTTTCTGGGCTGCAAATGCACATTGCTGGCTCATGCTGAGCTTTTCATCAACCAACACCCTCAGGTCCTTCCCATCAGGGCTGCCATCAAACCATTTTCTGCTCAGCCCGTGTTTGTGCTTGGGATTGCCCCGACCCAGATGCAGGACTTTGCACTTGGCCTTGTTGAACTTCATGATGTTTGCACAGGCCCCCATCTCAAGCCTCTCTCTGGATGGCATCCCTTCCCTGCAGTGTGTTGACCACACCACACAGCTTGGTGTCATCAGCAAAATTGCTGAGGATGCACTTGGTCCCATTGCCCATGTCACCAACAAAGATGTTAAGAAGTATTAGTCCCAATACTGACCCCTGAGGAGCACCACTAGTTACTGATCACCTGGACATTGAGACGTTGACTTTTTGAGTGTGACCATGTAGTCAATTCCTTACCCATCAAGTGGTCCATCCATCAGAACCATGTCTCTCCAATTTAGAGACAACGATATCATGGAGGACAGTGTCAAATACTTTACACAAGTCCAGGTAGATAACATCAGTTGTTCTTTCCCTACCCATAAGTGCTGCAGTCCCATTGTAGAAGGCCTCCAGATTGGTCAGGCACAATCTGCCCTTAGTGAAGCTATGCTGGCTGTCACCTATTGCCCCCCCCCCATTGCCCCCCCCCCCTTTTTTTTTTAATGTGCTTTAACATAGTTTTCAGGAGGGTCTGCTCTAAGATCTTGCTAGGTGCAGAGGTGAGACTGACTGGCTTGTAGTTCCCTGGTCTTCCTTTTTTCCCGTCTTGAAAATGGAGTTCTGTTTCCCCTCTTCCAGTCAGTGGGAGCTTCACCTGACTGTCACAACTTTTCAAATATGATAGGCAGTGGCTTAGCAACAACATCCGCTAGGTTCCTCAGGACGGCAGATGTATCTCATCAGGTCCCACGGACTTGTGTACCTCTAGGTCCCTTAACTGGTCAGTTTCTGAATGAAAAGACATAGAAATAAAATAAAGAAAAAAAAAAAAAAAAAAAAGGAAAGAAAAAGAAATTGCAAATTTCCTAAGCTATTCATTTTTCTTTGACTGGAAGGAAGATAGGAAGATTATAGGTTGGTTGTTTTTTTCATTGTTTTGTTGTTTATTTGTTTATTTTAAGAAACTGAAAATAACTTATAAAACAAATAAACAAACAAAAAAATAACACCTAAGTTCATTGAAAGAGTCTTTAAAGACTACAATCTATATAAATGCCAAACAAAAATCCCAAACTGGTACACCTATAACATAAGTTACAAAATCAAAATTTGGAATTGCAATCCAGAATTCCAAATCCATGAACTGATCATCTGAAAGATCCATTCAGAAAGTGTCTCAGAATTTCTCATAGTAGCTACAAAATGCTTGCAATGTATGCTTTATATATCAGCACCACCTAGAGTGCATCACTAGAAATAACCCCAGTAACATAATATTCTTAACAAAGTATGATTGTATTTCAGAGGAAGGCTTTCCAGACTTACTCTTTTTCAGTGAGTTTAATTTCAACCATACCTGGTTTACACAATAGAAGAAAGACAGGGAGGCAATATTTTTGTTATTGCAACTAGAAGAGGTGAAGAAAAGTTATTGCAAAATATTTTAGATTCAACTGAACTCTGTAAGTCAGTGTCTATTGCTTCTGTCTTGATCATGAGTAGAAAATTCCTCAATCAGAATATAGGTTGTGATAACAATGATGATAATGATGATATCCAAAGCAGATCAGAATCCTCTTCATTCTCCTAAATCTGTTTTAATTTCCCTGAGAAATAGGCACAGAGTGTTGTGTTTTTCAGTAAACTATTTAGTCAAGACTTAGAAGGCAGAACCAAGCAAAACAGATGGGTAAGATGTTAATTTCATGCTATTGCATGTTTATGAAGAAATTGTTATTGCATGTTTTGTGAAGCAATTGTTAATGCATGTTTATGAAGTAGCTGTTTTTATCTTTATTTCTATTGACATTCTCTTTGCAGCATGTTTGCATCACCTAATTATATAAAGTTAACTCCTGTATGTAGGCATGACGAAAACAAGAGATGGTAGGAAAAATGATATAAAACTTTCTCCATTGTTTACTTACATTCATTTTTTTCCACTGCAGATGAATAGGAGCTAGTTTGCCATTGTATTATTCCAGTTTGATATTGTAAAAATTTAATGCAAAATGAGTAGAGATATAACAGTATATGCCTTGAATAACTCAGTAGGGTATTGGGCTCTTAATCTGGAGGTGATGTTCTCCTTCACACTTTGTGGCTGTAGCAGTTAATTTGTTAATTCTGGCAATGTTCAGGAATGCTCAAACATAATTAATTTTCAAATCCACTGAAAATCCATAAGAGCATGGTACTTGCCTATGGTTCTGGTAAACAGATACTTGGTGTAGATAGAACACTTCTGGGGCTGTTTATTTTAATTTTTTTAAACAAACGTTATTAGTATGGCTGCATAAAGATTTTATTATGGTCTATATTAACGAGTAAAAAAAAAAAAAAAGTAGGAATATAAGCTTAACAAAATAGAGCATTTTCTTCCTTTGAAGATGTATATGCAAAAAAAAATCAGCTGTTGGTAAGTACTGGTTATTCATTTCTGGCAAAGTAATGCAAGGAGACTGAAAATAGGGCTTCTTGCTCCACTGACTGAGAAGCATAAGACAAACAAGCACATCTTCAGATCTTAACTGCAATATGTGGTCTTTTTACAAGATGACACTCTTGTAAATGGGACTGGGACAGCAAAAGGCCTGTCTTTTCTCAGAAGACAGCACTCTCCTGCTCATATGGAGCACAAGTCATTAAGAATGCTGCTCATCTTTATTCCTCTCCCTGCCACCCTTGTGACCCAGTGCTACTTGCCTTCTTGTTAAATCTGGGGTCCTGCTGTGGGAAAGTTTCTATTCTATAGGAAGGATGAGTGAAAAACTTTGCTTCAGGTCCTCTTCCACATTTTTCTTCTGGCTGGAAAATACATCTGACACCACCAAACTGAGAGCTTATACCTCTCTTAAACAGTATTTCTGGGCTAAACCTTCTAAAGCTTACACACTGTAAAGTCAAAGCATTACTGACTATTTCTAGTCAATAATTGTAAAAGAGTAATGCAACTTTATACAAGTTTCTATATTTAATGTAACTGAAATACTGGGCAAAGTGAATAAGTATAACATTACAAGTATTTATAGTATTGTAAACAATCATTTTCAATCTTTTAGTCCTGACGGTAATTTTACTCTTACCCACTACAACCAGGTGTGGATTACAAAAGAATATATTTTCTCAGCTCTGCTGGCAGCACATACCAAGTAATGTGTCCACCATATTACATACAATATTTCTATATTGCTATTACATTGTGAAGAAACTAAGACAAAATAGTTACATCAGTAAGGAGAATCTGACCTCTTTCCTATCTTAGACAAAGGAAGTGTGGTACTTTCAGCTGAAACTGATAATAAAATCATAAAGAAATGAAAAAAGGACTATGAGTTATTAAGGAAAGACCACACAATAGTATAACAAAGGTGTTACAAACTGCAGTGAAGTGCTTATTGTCATTACAAGAAAACAAATGAACTTGCCATAATATGAAAATATATCAAACATTCTGCAAGATAATTAATAATCCAAAATAAAATGTCTTCAATACAGATCCAAATTAGGTTAATTTTAAACAAAGAATACTGATATTTAGGGTTGTAACCACTGAGAAAGATGAAAAATAAATTATTCAAATGCTTCAAAGACATATAAACCTTTTTTTGGCTTCAAAACTTTTTTTTTTTTTTTTTTTTTTTTTTTTTCCCTTTAGCTGAATTATTGCCATATTTATTGTTTCAAGACATTCTTCATATTTTTTTGAAATGTGTGAGGCTGGACACTGTCTGGCCATGGATAAAGAACTATCTAGACCTTGATTTTGCTTTTGAATAGATCATTTTAATTCTCTGACATCATAACAGTACACTTCATATTGCTATGTAAATCCTTGACTGTAGCATCTCCAGATCATATGACATGTGAAATTTGATTTGAAGTCTGAACACAGAGGTGTTCAGGATTCTTAGATTTCCTCAAAGCACAGGTTGTTGTCCTTTATTAAAGCAACTAGTCTACAGAGTAGAAAATCAGTTGGCACAGAGAGGATTGTGACCACCTCAAGATGGGCAGCGGAGCCAGTTCTGAGAGCAAGGAGTCAGCCAGGAGATCCAGAGAGCTGGAAAAGAAACTCCAGGAAGATGCAGAGAGGGAAGCCAGGACAGTCAAACTACTACTGTTGGGTAAATAGAATAAAAATTGTTGATAATATTTTTCCAATGAGGTGTTATTTTGCTCTACAATTACATTTCAGAACAGTGGATTTCCCTGCCTTTACAATTTTACCGGAAGAAAACAGTCCTGCAGCACATATAAAGTGTTTTCTGGTTGTGGACACACATAAAGCAAGCAATTAAGACGTGGAATGAGCTGAAAATGACGATGTAACTAAATTGATTCATTTTTAATTTTTATAAATCCTTGAGCATAGAAAGGTTTGAGAAATTAGAACCTACTGTTAGAATAATTGTTCTGATGTTTACATATGCAGAAGGTAGAACAGATTTTTTTTATGATTCTATATGCATTAATTTGCAGGAGGATTAAGTGAGATAATTTGTTAAGTAGAAAATTCCCAGGTGCCACTAAGTATTGAAATAGAAATTACTTATTTTCCAAACTGTTGCACTTCATTCTTTTACATAAAAACTTACACAGTGAGTTTGGTTATTTTTTGTTTGTTTGTTTCTATGTATAAAAATGATACTGTAAATAGAAGAACAGAATGTAGTGAAATGAGTAGAGATGAATATTCTCACAGACTACCACTTCTAATCCACATTATGAATAATTTATTCAGTGTGTGCAATAACAAATGAAAGATGATACTTTTCTTGAAGACACTTTTTTTTTATTATTATTTTTTCACCATGTTACTACTTAGCCTGTTAGAAATATCCAACAGCACAATAACACTGCCAGTACCTTAATATCTTTCTTCTACTATTATACTATGAGAGTTTACAGTGGTTACACCAAACGAATAGAAAAATAGCCTCTTATCATTCATTTTTTTCTATGTATTCTTCTTCATTGGAACCACAAGGTTTACAAATGCTGTTAAACTGAAATTTATTCAGCCTGAGCTAGATGCCTCACATAAAGTAAATCAGATGAATTCTATTTTGTATCTTATGCAAAATATCTATTTATGCCAGCTGAGAATCTGTCCATTATAAATAATAAATACGGGAAAAAGACTAGCATGCAAGTTTCTCAAATGAATACGGGAAAAAAACAGTTTGACAAAGTTTAAGTAACATCAGTATTCAGATTGCAATTTACAAAGTTTTAGAAATCTGGAGACAATATGAAGATTTTCTGTGCTACGTTAATAGAAATTATTGCTCCTGCTGACACAACCTTAAGTTGGTGAAAAACAGAATAATATTTTCATTTAAACTTTCATAAATTTCAATAATTTCTATATATTCTTAAGAAAATAAATTGGCAGATTGAGTTAGAACCAGAGTGCATCAGAGTGCGTCAGAGAGTTTCTGTCTCTGACCAAAACTGAAGATGTAAGAAATCCTTTAAAAGGAATTTAGAGGATAAAGATAAATTTATAAGATAAGCAGTTTGATGATATACTTTTATCTTCAAACCTTCATGTCCTGGCTTTCATACTGCAGGTTGTCTTACACCAGGACACAAACTAAATCACTCCTCCTTGAAAATATGCATGTATTAGTATTTAGAGCATTAATGTTTCCCATTGGATGAGTCTTTTTCTGACACTATTTATATCTTAGTCTTAAGATACTTCTAGTAAAATGTTTTGAGATAAACTGAAAGCTAAATTAAAAAAAAATATATATATATTTCTATTTAGTTTAACTTTAGCATATTTTAGCCTCATCAACTATTCAAACTCTCTTCATGAAACAAGACAATCACCAAAACTTGATGAACTCTTCTCTATAGCATATATTTCTATTTTATCTGCTTTTATTCATGCTATGTCAGTGGGTGGTGTTTTAGAAGGCTTTTCTCCTAGGGTACATATGATATAGATCACAAGGAACCAAACAAAAAATGTTACAGGGGAAAAAAAAAAAGGAAAAAAAAAAAAAGAATAATTTTCTTCTTCTTAAAATGAAAAAAAAAGGAGAGAGAGAGGGGTGAATAAAAATTAAGTCTTTTTTGAACTTAGTACACAGCTAGAGTGAAAGTGTCCAACATTTGGAATCACAGCTGCTGAAGCAATGTGTATATGGGGCATCATATAAATCTTCCTATGGTTAACCAGTGAACTGGCCAGGTAGGACAAAATGAATCCACTATCCAGATCTGGATTCAAGGCTGAATTATTTTATTTTATTTCAGAGTTTAGATTATTCTGATCTTTCTATACCTCCAAGGTGATCTCAGAAAATGATTCAGTTCTTATACTTCATAATTCAAGGGCACCTCCATTCAAACTGATAAGACTAGTCTTATCCTAGCCCTAGATTTCTATTCATTTTGATCACACATTGCCTCTATGTTATGGTATCACCATTGTTTATTTTGCAGTAGGCAGATTGGTAAATCTATATACATATGTATTTTAAAAGATTTCATATATATTTCATATGTTTTTCTGTGTCTTCACAATTGCTCTTACCTTTAAAATGTGAAGAAAAAAATGAAAACAACAACAACAACAAACACAACCAACCAACCTAACAAACAAACAAAAAGCATTCTGACCATTTCCTGAGAGGAGTATTTAATATCTAGTCTGGTCTCTCTGTGTCCTCCAACAGGCCATTTTACAAAAATTAAATTATATACAGAAACTAAAGACACCACATTACCACGTTTCTTTATATTAAGTTCCATGACCTAGGTAAACACTTTCTTGGTACAGAGCTGATAATTTGTAGTTTATAGACCATGCACAAGGAGAGGAGGAAAGCAGTGCCCCTTCCTGGTTTTCTTCAGAAGTTGCCCCAGAGCCAGAAAGGTTCAGAGCTTTGTGCTAGGTGCTTCTGTGCTGTCAAGGTCGTTCTTGTCCGGAAATCTAGTCCTTGAATATTTATACTTCCAAAATTCATATATTTTTATGAGTCTGGAACAAACTCCAAGGTGAAAGTTTTATTTCTTTCGTATCAGGAGATAAATACAGCCACATCTTGTACGTACTTTGTAGGAGGCCAGCCTAAAGGTAAAGTACAATGCACACTTGAAACACTGCCAGAACAGCTGATGCTCACAGTACTGTAGGAACAGTAATATTTCATAGAAATAAGAACTTAACTTTAGTTTAGATAATCATTACAACTTTGAACTTTATTAATTGATGACTTCATTGTATGCAGTTTCTGGTGGCCTGTTACAACTCACCCGCATCAGAGCTGGTCACCCCCATCTCACCAAGAAATACTCATTTTTAGAGTATATAATTTAATATCAGCATCTACTTCAGGATGACCAAAATTGAAGTAATATGTTGGTTTTATTTAGTTTTAGAAGAAAGTATTTTTCTCCACTGTCTATAAAGGGTACCTGATGGTGAGTCTGAACATAGTGGTTTGCAGTGTAGACATTTAAAATCCACTAAATGAGCCAAATCCAGTTCAATTGCCATAGTTATGAGGCAAGGCTTAAATTATTGCTATTAACACCTTCACTGAAAGCAAAGACTTCGAAAGCAAAGACAGCTGAATAATCCTGCTGACTGAAAGGCAGTGGTGTTTTTTTGTTTGTTTGTTTTGTTTGTTTTCTAATTTATCTCTCCTGTGGAGAAAGTAAGTTCAGTTTGGTAAGAGGACTGGAAAGATATGATTTCCAGTCTAGTTCACAGTTTCCGTTTTTCGTTTTTTTTTTTTTTTTTTTTTTTTTTTTTTATGACACAAAAACTGAGGTTAGATATACTATTGAGTTGTGCTACCTTGGGTCTTGGACAGATGGAAAAATGGTCTGATAGGAGCCTCATGAGGTTCAAGAAGCAGAAATGCAGAATCCTGCACTGGGGGAGGAACAACTCCAGGCTCAAGTATATGTTGAGGATCACCAAGCTGGAAAACAGAAAAAGACCTGGGGGTCCTGGTGGGCACCACTTTTAAAAAGTGTCAGCAGTGAGCTCTTCCTGCAAAAGCTAACCATATCCTGGACTGCATTAGGCAGAGTATTGGCAGCAGGTTGAGGGAGGTTTGAGGCTTCTGCTCTACTTAGCACTGATACAGCCACATCTGGAGTACTGTGTCCAGTTCTAGGCCCTCCAGTACAGAAGAGATCTGAGCATACTGAAAGGAGTTCAATGTAGGGCCACCACGATGGTGAAGGAGTACTCCTCCTCCAAGGAAAGGCCAAGGAAGCTGGGACTGTTCAGCATGGTGAAGAGGAGGCTCAGGAGATCTTATCACTTTGGATAAATACCTGAAGGGAGGGTGCAAAGAGGACAGAGCCAAGCTCTTTTCAGTGGTGCCCAGGGACAGGACAAGACGCAATGGGCACAGACTAGAACACAATAGGTTCCTCCTGAACATCAGGAAGCACTGCAGTGCTGTGTAAGTGACAGAGTACTGGCACAGGTTGCCCAGAGAGGTTGTGTGGTCGCCCTCCTTGGAGATCTTCAAAAGCCATTTGGATATGGTCCTAGGTAACCAGTTCTGTGTGGCCTTGCTTGATCAGGGACAAGGTGGCCTCCAAATATCTATTCCAATCTCAACCATGTTGTGACCCTGTGAAATTCTTCTTAGGAAAGTAGTGGATTCAAGTTACAGCTGAGGTCTTGTGTTCTGCTCTCCTTTGAATTCAATCAGTTCTCACTGTCTTTCAAAGTACCTCCCTTTTTTTTTTTTTTTTTTTTTTTTCTCTGTTCCCGGTCTGTCTATACACCTTTGTAGTCTGCACTGTAGAGGCTGGACCATCCCAAAGCAGAGGGGCAATTCAACACATGTCTCTGGGTGTGGCTACTTTGCAGATCCTTGCCTGCAGCTATGCCATGCTCACTGCACTTCTCGAGGCTTCTCTGAAGCCTCAATGTGTCCTGAAACAGAAATCGCATGGAAATTAGGAAGTTGAGTTCAGAATAGCCCAACCAAGATGAGAGGCAGTTTACAGTCTGCCAGACTGCTCTTTGTCCAGCACAGTGCTGAAGGTGGATGTAGCACGCCCTGATACACCATGAAATGTCTTTCATCTCTCAGGAACAGGCCTAGAATTTCAGGCAGTAACAAAGATTTCCGTGCCTTTATTTTACATGCCTATAACCATCTCAAGGAAACTTGGCATACAAATAGAGATATGGAAATCAAAGGTAAATTTGAATAAAAAATAGATCATAAGAATGTGAAATGCAAAATACAGGCTATAGCATGTTTTATGAGGTCCCTGTCAGGCAGAGACACAAATCTTCACAGATACAGGAAATTGTTTAAAAGCCAATTAAATTTTCCAGACTTTAGAACAAGACTCACTTTGGCCTAAACTCTAGTCTTTTATGCAGAAAATTTGGGCTAGATTATAATTTCCCTCTTCACCGCCTCCTAAAGTGAAGCTGCCCTCAGCTCCCCGTAGTTCTTTTGCTGCCATTTGCATGAGCAGAAGGATTCTGTGGTGAGTAGAAATGTAGTTGTGGCCCTGCTCTCCTGTCTTAAGGGCTCGGGCCAGAAAAGCGGGCTGAAAAGGAGGGGGAAGAAAGAAGGGAAGCAGGTGCAAAGTAAATTGTTACTGACTTGTTTCCTGTAGTACAACTGCTGCTACAATTAACACAATACTCCAGAGCGGAGCCAAAGTCTATGAGTCATCTGTTGTTTAGATAAAGGCATTACTGGGTCATAAATTAGAGATGAGCAGAGGTAGAAAAACACACCTATAAGATATAAATTATGACTCCTACTCTATTTTAACCTTGTCTTCCAAATCTGGAAGAGAGGTTCATTTCTGTATTATGCTTCCTGGCATCTTTCCATGAGGTGGATGCAGGAATTCCCAGAACTGCTTGCTCTCTTTCCTACAAAAAGTTTAGCAATGCTGCTTTCCTGGCAGGGCTTTACCAAGTTCTTCAGAGGAGAATTGAGAGGATAAAAAGTGATCTAAAGCAAATTTGCATTTTGTCCAAACTGTGGCAGATGGCAGCATCAGCTCATTTTGCATGGGCTTGACGTTTTCCTCTCGCACTTTCTGCCATTCACATTGTGGGCTTTAGAAAATGTTTTGCATATTGTTTGCTGTCTGTTGTGATTCAATTGAGTAAATTAATCTCTGTCATTTAAATGTTATTAGCTTTACAAAATCTGTTTGGAAAGTCTGTAATCTGTTCCATTCACTGAGGGGCCATCACTTAGAATAGCTATGCCTCAAGTTTTCTCTTTAGCCAAAAGTATCCAGTAAGGTAAATGATAATCTGCAAATATCAGAGTAGCGACAAGTCTTGTCCCATGGATTCATACAGAGAAGTCAAACCTTCTCTTCAGATTCTTTTAAAATCTAGCTCGTGTTTGGCAGGTGTGGTCAAGCCCTGCTCCTCACCAGTCTCACTGATAGAAGATAAAATAGTTAAACTCATACTGATTTGCAATGGAAAGTCTTGTGTTGTGATCATTCACTTTGCATGAGATAAGAAGGCCAAATTAATCTGAATAATCTGACTTAAACTAAGACCTAGTTCTGCAAATTGCCTGTACAACCAAATGCCTATATCTCCCTGACAGCAATGGGAATTTACTGCAAATTCATTCTCAAGCTGTATCTGCTGCAAGGCTGTGCGGATTTCCCACTTTCAGTGGAAGACCATAGGGCAGAGGAAGTGGCAATAGACCGGTATCAAGACATTTGCTCATGTGCTGCCTCTGCTTCATGAGCTAAACCTGCTCATGAAATCCTGCTTTTCCACTTGTTTAAATATGCTAGGTGGTCTGGATTACAAAGTTAGCATAGACATTAAATGAGCAGCTACAGTCATATAATGAACAACACACTGTCAAGTGCTGTAGTTTTTTTGTGTCTTTTCACCCATCTGCCCAGGTGATGGGGTTGAAATCAAAATATGACCAATATCTCTTTGATAATAAGCAGCTGTATTTTTCTTAATTGACTGCACTTTCCTTTCTTTTCAAATATCTCTCCCCTCTTTTAGAATTTATATTTTCACCAAGATTTCATTCTTTCTAAGTCTGAATGGACACTAGGGAGGTTTACAGTTAGTGAAATGGGGATCTGAAACATCTGTATGTTTCTTCATAAATACCAAATTCTGTTCCAGAGAGTTATTTTTAATATTTGCTACTTATTGATGTATCAATTATATCTTCTGAATATTCCCTCTCTGCAGGTGCTGGAGAGTCAGGAAAGAGCACTATTGTAAAGCAAATGAAGTAAGTACATGAATATTCATATCAGTTGTTGAATATGGTATTTGTAGCATAAGCTATCTAACATCTTATTGCAATATTTATGTTATTTGAATAAAATGCAAAGAAACATCATTAAAATCAAGTTCTCATTCAGACACATAAACAAAAATACAAAGTGACTAAGACGCACAGCTGGATTGGTAATCAGATCTGTCTGATCAAATCATGCACCTGTCCAGCCCTTTACTGAAGCTTCCTCTTTGGCTTCAGTGGGAGTTGCAGTACTGTGGTGAGACCATATAAGATAACAGGCCATAGCATATTCACCTAGCCTAGTATCTCATCTCCTGAAGTAGCTACTGGAGGATGTTTCTAGAAAATTATCAGATCACACATGCAAACACACTGTAATACTTTCACCGAATACCCTGCCAATATCTAGTGATCTGTGACTCAGGGACCATCCTGAACCAGAGAAACAGAGATGGTATCGGTATGGTAAATAGTCCTCAGTTAATTCATGTCAGTTTTCTCCCAAATCTCTTTTGAAACAATGTTAACTAACAACGCCCTCATCTCCCTTTGTTCAATTTTAATTTTGTCCATATCACTGTCATTCAATTTCACTGTATTACGAGTGAAAATATTGAAATATTCACATTATGTAACTGTAGTGTCAAGATTTTTTCTTCCTTCAAACTGGGTTCTGTGGGTCATTCTTGGTCCTATGAAAATACAAAAAAAAAAAAAAAAAAAAAAAAAAAAAACTGCAAAACTTTAAAACATGATCACGCTTTGTCATTTTGTAAACACTAGCATCTTGCCGTGAAAAAAAAAAAAAAAGTGTCTTAAGTTATCCTAAATATTTTATACCTTCACTGATGTATTTCAAAGAGTGAAGTAAAAAATGTCATATCATAAAAGTACTTTTCTACTACATAAGCAGCTCATTTTCTAACAAGACAGATTCAGTACTATCCATCAAATATTTTGCTATTTTTTTTGTTTGATTGTTTGCTTTGTTCCACTTCAGTGGTGGATAACTTTATTTCTGTTTTGAGTTTCATTCAGGAGATATCCACTAAACCATTGAAATGTATTTTGCTGAAAGCTTCACCAAGTATGAGCAGATTAGAGATGTTCCTCTGAATTAAACACTTTAAGAAGGCTGATAACCCTAAACAACTTCAAGAAGGGAGCAGGAAGTGGAAAAGCTGAGTTATCTTTAAAGCCATGTGTATACATGCGCTGTCAACCTGAGCACAAATGTGAATTATTTTCCCAGGAAAATGTTCATGAAAATTATCACTTTTCATACAAAATATCAACTTTATGTCATAACCATTTTTTTTTCTTAAAAGGGAAATTATACAGTAAAAAAGAAATATCTATTTTTTTTCAGTGAAGTATAACATTTTCTAGAGAAGACTGATAACTACTAACAAAAGAAGTCATTTTGCTGAAAATACAAATTCACACTAAAATCAGGGTTATTTTACTCCTATTACTATAATTTTCTAATCCATAAACCTCACTCTTTCCAGACTGAAGACTTCAATCAAAGTTAAATCCTTCCACTTAGCTTTGCACAATGTCTTGTGATGCTCCAAATATAGATATGGTGCAAGGCCTAAAAAAGCTAGGATGTTTAAGAGGGATGACAAAAAAAAAAAAAAAAAAAAAATGTTTTCTGTCTCTCTGTGCTTCAGACTATCTCATTTCCAATGTGTGAGCTAACTTGTTTAAATCCAACCTGAGTATTTCTCTGCTATGCCTTGAATTAGAAGTATAAATCTACTTTATAACATTCAGAACTGTAGAAGTTTGGGAAATAAAAAGCAGGAAACAAAATATTTGGTAACTCATCAAGCCAATTGAAACTAAATCAAAGCCTCCTGCCTGAATTTTTTCCTCCAATAAAAACATATTCTAGATATTGTGACAAGTAAAACAATCCACAACTTTAGAATCCTCCATTTATTTACAGGTTGGATTTGTTTGTTTGTTTGTCTCGTTTTCTAAGGAGTGTTAGAGAACTAAATTTTCCATTTGATAGAAAGCTCCTTCTAACCACACAAGATGTTAGCCTCTTTTACAATCCTTTCTTAAGAATGAGCAATGTTTAATAAATGTAGCAAAATTCACTAACGATTTATCAGGCTGGCTAGCATCTTTTCTGCCAGAAGAGATAAAACATATATATTTTTTTTTTAAAAAAAGGGGATTAGGGAGTGGCACAAAAAAACCTTGAGCAAAAACAAGTTTTGTTCTGTAATTACAGAATCTAATTTTATTTCAGGATCTTATATGTTCTTCCTCTCTTTGTTCTTCAAAGGGAAAACATGAGAACAACATATACAATAGTTATCTGGGGACTCCATTTAGGCTTTCTCTTTTCTGTTATCCCAGATTTTCCAGTCACAGGAAAAAAACTTATCTTCTCCACATATCCTGTTTTGGACACTGATGTAAGACACTCAAAGTAATCAAACAAAGCTCATGATTATCATGGGGTAACCACATTGTCCTTCTATTCAAGTACATCACATCTTGTCATGGTTTGCTATGTAAGAAGTTCTGGCTTAATACGAGAGGGTTCTTTTGTACAGTGAGGGTGATTGAGCACTGGAACAGGTTGCCCAGAGAGGTTGTGGACCCTCCTTCTCTGGAGATATTCAAAACCCACCTGGATGCCATCCTGTGCAATGTGCTCTAGGTGATCAGAGTAAATACATCTCCCTTCTCAATAAGTCTTACTATTTCATTTAAATCACCATGTTGACATAGGATACACAGATACCTCAGGTGCTGGTAGAAAAATGTCCACAAGTATAGCCTGCATAACAGATTAGTGCTGAAATCAGCATTAAATAAATAAATAAATAAATAAAATTTTGAAATGGAGTTTATAGATTTGTCTGTTCAAAAAGTGGTTGTGAAAACACTTAAGTGAACTGTGTTCTCTTATAATGCTACAGATATAAGTACAGAACTTTTGAATTCTGTGCTATCCATAAATTGGACATGTTCTGATTCTTGAGCATTCATTTATGATCTAGCTTGTGTGTGCAAATGAACTATTTTCTGACAGGACTGAGTTTGCAGGGATAACCTGCAAATATAACCTTCCCCTTGCAGGGAAAGTGTCCCCAAGACACACACCTGTACTCATTCTGGGCTGGACTGTCAGATTCTTTCATATCACCTACTTTGGCTTGTATAGTTCTGTTAAGACTATATCTCTGGCAAGGTTGGGGGGTTGGTGCAGGAATTAGTTATTTAATAACCTGGCCTTCACCTCTGAACAACTGAAGTGAGGAATAACAGTCTTGGTTCTAGAAGTAGCCAAAGCAGCTTGCTGTCTGTTCACTGAGAGTACGCTACACAAAATAGATGAAGTTTTCATCCTTTTCACAACTACTGGAAAAAGATCTCTCTCTGAGCCATGATCCACTCTGCACACTGATCTCAGAGACCTTTAACCCTATGCCACACTTCAGTTAGGGAAGATTATGAAATTACAGTCCCTCTCTCAGAATCAGATTAATTGAATTTGACTGTTAAGATTCTTTGACCTTTGGAATATGGGCAAAATCCTCTTGAGTAATAGTTATTTCCCCAAAGGCTACAGAAAATATTATCATCTTTCATGAATTAGAAGTTTTAATTGATGTACAAAGAAATATTCAAGACTGTGTTTTCTGTTGAGAAAGTACCTCACAGTGTAGAAATACAATTACATTATTGTTTTCCACTCTAGATAAGACTCAGATTAATAATGAGAGGTACTAAACAAGCAATGTGAGAGCCTGGTTCTAATATTGTAGACTGTAATAATACAATATTTGAGGCCTAAGTCCAGCTATGCATCTTGCCCTGTAACCACAGGAATGAGCTGGGGACCGGTTTTGGACCCATGCAACATTACCTTATGTTGACTCACAGGTGAAAAGAAAAGTACCTGTTCAGCCAGACAACTGGGGAAAAAAAAAAAAAAAAAAAAAAAAAAGTTATTTTTTATTGTCACAGAAACTGCTGCTGTCCCATTCCACCAGAACAGGCAGAACAGATAAATGCTTTTCCAAGGGCCAGACAGGTTCAATCCTTTTTCATGCAGAGCACAAAAGTATCTGGTTCAACTTTTTTCATTTAATGCATCCCAAACAATAAATATTTATTTATTTATTTATTTATTTATTTATTTGCACCAGGATCATCCATAAAGATGGTTTCACATACCAGGAACGCATGGAGTTCAGACCTGTCATTTACAGTAACGCAGTGCAGTCTATCCTGTCTATCGTGAAAGCAATGACTAAGTTAGGGATCAATTATGAAAACCCAGCTAGAATTGTGAGTATGATGTTCTTTCTCTTGAAATAGGCATTTATATATATATATGTATATATATATGTAGTAGTAGAGACTAATAGAACAAAGTAAGAGTTCAGTATTTGCTTTATGATAGTAAAAACTAAGTACTGTTTGGGTTTTTGGGTTATAGATGTGATAAGATACCCTCACTTATTTTCATTTTCTAAAGACTGACACCTGAGGTCTAAACTTTGCATAAGCTGTCATTTACTCTACTACAAAAGAAATGTTCAAGTCTTATGTCAAAAAAAAACCAAAACATAAGAAATAGAAAAAAAAAAATTTCTTGGCTGCTTAGTCATTTATTCAATGGTATTAGAAATGTGATAAAAATTTCCCTTTTAAGAATAAATCTTGGGGCTCAGACATTTAAGGAAGGGTCATATAGATGTGTTCGGAATATTTCAGTTTCATCTTGCTCCTGGGGCAGAGATCTCATTGTACAGAAGGAGTACTGCAGAGAAGTGGAGTTTGACCTTCCTGGCATGGATAACTGTCCTATACACAAGTGTTAAGAGCAGTACTTCTCTTTTTACAACTTCATTAAGCAGCTCATAATACTGATTCCAGCACCTTGCAGGCTTTACCAAGAGGCTGGAGAAGAGAAGAAGAGGCTGAGGGGAGGCCGCATGCGGGGAGTGGAGAGGCAGGCACTGAGCTCTGCTCTTGGGGACAGTAACAGGACCCAAGGGAGCTGGGACTGAGGAGGGTCAGGCTAGGTAATAGGGAAAGGTTCTGCACCAAGAGGCAGTTAGGCACTGGAACAGGCTCCCCAGGGCATTAGTAACAGCACTGAGCCTGCCAGAGCTCAAGAAGCATTTGGAGAGTGTTCTCAGACACATGGTCTGATTTTTGGGTGGTGCTGTGTGGAGCCAGGAGTTGGACTCTATGGTCCTTCCAAATCAGGTTATCCCATGATTTTATGATTCCATGAAATAAGATTAAAGCAGTCATCAGTGAGTAGTTTTTTATCAGAAGTTTAATCAGGAAGACTAAATAATTGAGGAAACTCAGTCCCTTCTTTTGTGCCCAAAAACAAAGACACATTTGAGAGATGCCATACTTCTCCTCAGTACATATGTTCCAAATCAGGAAATTTTTGGCTTCATTTGACAGGTAAACTGACAGTGCCTGCTCATTTACAGTAAGAAGACCTGCGATCTTCTGATAATCATGCAGAATTTTCAGGGAAATAATTAAAGGGAAAACACATACCTTTTTCTCAATGAGATGATTTGCTTGTAATTCAGATCTTGCTGAGAATTTCTCAAAGGCCCATCAGAATACTTATTGGTTCCAGTTTTGGCAAATTCTCCATATTCCCTAAGGGTTCATCTTAGAGGGAATTATAGCTACTTATCTGAGATCAGATCTCCTTCTTACAGAAGACTATATCTCATTCCATTGATATGCAATACTTTGATCTAAAAAACAATAAACAAATGCTTCAGAGGTTACCAAAGGACATACAGTCAGATGACAAAATAAAAACTAAATGTTTCTTCCTGCATTCTTTTAAGAGTCCATGTCCACTAATCATGCAAACAAATGTAAAAGTGCCCAAAACCACCACACAGAAAACAGGCTCATATGAACATGCTGCAGCTTGGCTCTGTCTCAGTTGCAATAGGCACACATACTGAGTAAGGATCCATGCCCCAGTCTGCACAGCCTAAGACAGCTGAACCTTGCAGAACCTAGCCAGCTAGTTCTGTCTCATCCTTCAGTATCTACTGCCAGGTCCAGACTCTGTTTGCCACTTATACTTGAGATATGTTCTGCCCATGTCCCAGTAGTTCAGCTTATTTTCCCAGCCTTACCAAACTTTCTGAGAAATGTATATATATATTCAATCATCATTCTTCCATAGGGATATACTCACAAAATACAAAAGTAGGGAATACAAGCATAACAACTTAATTTATTTAGCCACAGGCACTATAAAATCACCAGAAAAATACAGTTTGGAAGGGATCTCCTGAGGTTACTCTGCTCCATTCTCCTGATAAAATCAGGACCAAATAAATTGTTATTCTGGGTTGTTCCAGTCAAGTTTCAATATCTCAAAGGATGAAGATTTCTTCACATGATAGCCTCTCTGGGCCCTGCTCCAGAGTTTGAAATGCTTCACAGAATTTCACAAGGTTCCTTTGTGTTCATATTTCCTGCCTGCCTGCTTCCCCCTCCTGTGTGTCCAGTGCCTCCAATTTTGTATTTTCCACAAAATTTCTGAGAGTGCATTCCAACCCATCATCCAGGTCCTAAACAAAGAAAGGGCCCAAGTATCAGCTCCTGAGGCAAACCTAAACCTAAACCTAAATTGCTACAAGTTGGATGCAGTACTGATGATAACCATCCTTTGAGCCCTAAGATCTAACGAATTAGCCAATGAGATGATAAGATCTAACAAATCACCAATGTTATTGCCCACTTACTCAGTTCAATGTGGTTATAAAAGTATTGTGGGCAAAAATGTCAAAGGCCTTGCTAAAGCCAAGATAGATACCATCCTCTACTTCCCCTCTTCTTCACAAACTAAATTTCACTGTAGAAGGCAATCAAGACAGTTGTGCGAAATTCGTCCTTGGTAAATCCATGCTGGCTGTTCCGAACCACTGTGTCTAAGATGATATCAAAGACATAAGTGACTGAAAAGCAAGATAACTTCTTTGGTTTCATATGAGGCAAGTGCTTGATCAGAGTCCTTAGATTCATCCAGGCCTTACTTCGACCTCTTTTTTCCAAGATTTTTTTTTACTCAGAAAAAATGAATAGTTACAGAGATAAAATATTAATATATTAAAATATAATATTAATATTATATCGATATTAAAATGTTAATTATTAATTAATTAATATTAATTAATGTTTAAATAATTAATATTTAAATGAATAAATATTAATATTAGTTAATATTTAAATATCAACTACTTTTTATTAATCTATAAAACTTCTTATCCAGTGTCCAAGCTGAGAATTTCCTGGAACTGGAGAGGCCATTGTTTCAGGAGTTGACCATGGGACAGCTTTTCAGAAATAAACGTATACCAACTATTGACTACTCTTAAAGAATGACTGCTGTAATCCACTGCTGTGTGGTTACCAATGTGAAAAAGTTTTGGGTTTTTGTTTGCTTGCTTGCTTGTTTTGTTTTGTTTTGTTTTTCTCCTTTGCATTCATTTACTTTAACAAAGTTGAAATAAGAAGGAACACTGCAAGCAGGTTATAAAACTTCTTCCAAAAATCTATGCCAGTTTCATAGAAATTTTGTTCAAGTAATTTCACAGCTTGAGGAACCAGGAATTGAAATCTTTTGTTAAGTAGCACTTTTTATTTCTTAGCATCATATACAATCAAATGTAGAAAACTGCAGGTATGTTAAGTTTACCACTGAAAGCACAGGAAGACCACACTTCCATTGACATTGGAAGAATAGGCCTCTAGGAATACAGTCAAACACACCTGTATAAAATATTTGCAGTGCCTACCTTCTTTCCCCCCCATGATCACAGAAGAGCAACCTGGATGAGAGTTTTAAAGAATCTTCAAATTTCAATTGCATTTGCTAAACATAGCCCCTGCTTCCAAAAAAAAAAAGTTAGTTTACATTTTCTGTAAAATCATGAGCCATACATAAGTTTGAGTTGTTTTGGTATGAAGCTTGACTTCAGCTGGACTTTGATCTTGCTGAGTTCTGGTCCAGAATTAGCTGCCTAAAGTCAATGAGGCATTGACTGGGCTTATCTTGGTCCTTGAAAGCAGTGAGTTTATCCATGTTCCATGATTGCCTATAAGTACTACTCAGTGATTCTAAAAGTGCCTAAGCATGCAGTTTTGAACAGCACCTGATCTGAGGAGAGAGGTTTCATTGTTTCTGGTTTTGTTTTGTTTTGTTTTGTTTCCCCTAATGTGGCACTGCAATCTGTTTTTAGCATTAAAATCGTAATGTCTAAATATCAGAGACAAACAAGATTTTATCTAAACCAGGGCTATGATAAACTCTGCTATCTTCCATTTTTACGTAAAGAACAATATTTACAGTTGCCACCTTTTGCATAATAGCCCATAATTACCAATAAGCATTTACTGGCAGGCTCTGAGCTTAAGTCATTATACACTACTCAACCAACAAATACAGCACTGTAGAAGAACAGTTATACTCATTAAATGATATGTGATATCGTTAAGGAGAATACTTTCCAACATTTATCTTGAAGCTGAACAAATGTGTGCCCTGGAGTCTAATGACAAGCATACACAAGACATCATGAGTCAGGTCTGCTGAACACAGCAGTGACATATATTGTGGGTTTTGTTTGTTTGTTTGTTGGTTGGTTGGTTTTTATGTATAGTGACAACTGCACTGCTCTCTGTTCTCCTTCAAACAAATGTAAGCCTCTATTTCCCCCCATTTTCCTCTCCACTCCAACTTAATTCCACAAATATTTTAGAAAACCTACAGTATTTTACTTTTGATCAGTCTCTGACTTGCACAAGGTTTCCAGAAACTGAAATTTCTAATGAAACATAAAGATATACAACATTTCTAAAAAAAAAAATTGTTACAAAATATTGTGAAGATGTCTTCTACTTTTGAATAAAACAGATTCCCTGCCAAAACAGGGTCTGTTAGAATTAATTTCTACTTTTGCAACTATTGACTGCAAGTCTACTTATATGGCTAGGAAGGAATTATATTCTATAATTACCCACTGCTGTGACAGTGTATCAAATGACCCTATTTTAATCATGCACTTTATTTATAGTGCATTTCTAAGCCAGTAACCACAGAAAATAAATATTTTTAAATCTAATAAATTACTTGAAGTCTTTTGCAAAAATGAAGAAATTAGAAAATAATACATATTAAAATATTTGGTATTTGTTTAAATTACTTGTTTCTTCTTCCCTAGGGGAAAGAAAGAAAGATAAAAAGAAAAGAAAAAAAAAAATCAGACAGGAAATACATTCACTGCTTATATTCACTTTGCTCAGTGTGCTCTAGAGCTAGAAAACTCTTCTTCCAAATATATTCAAACTCTTATTTAGCTACATATTTCTACATTAATTTAGTCATAATATGTGCACTCTTGTTAATTTAGTTGTTAATAGTTTGCTATTCTCTTTCTTACAATACAAGCCTTCCTTCAGAGTTGGAATTTTTGTGAATACCTATGGTAAAATGAAACTGGATGAACTCTTATATAAATGAGAAAGAACAATTTAAAAAAAAAAAAAAAAAGTCCATGTGATACCTGTGCTTACATGCACATCTCATGGAGATGTACCTCTCCATGGAAAATATTGTGAAAATAAGAAACTTCTCTGCCATTGTAATTCATTGTAAACCAAGTACATCTTCAAGCTGTGTTTGCATTACATTTACTGAAATTTCTCTTTAGGAAGATGAAAAGAAACTCTGTGCCATGGCAACAAATCTGGAGGATGGTGACATGACTTCTGAACTGGTGGAACTCATGAAACAACTGTGGAATGATGGTGGAATCCAGGCATGTTTTGCAAGAGCATCAGAGTACGAGCTCAATGACTCGGCAGCCTAGTAAGTGAGGGTGTAGAACATTTAGCTAGTAGCAGAGAGCATAGGAAGCGTTATAACAAGAACTCTTCGTCACATGTAGAGCAATCTATGAAAATTGCTCATCAACCTGAAAAAGGACAAGACCTTTTGTTAATCTGTTAATAATATATTAGAAACATTAAACCGAGGAAATCAAACAAAAACAAATAACAACTTAAAAAAAAAAATAAAAGCAAAAAGCTATCGCTATGATCTCTAGGTAATTCTAAGATTGGCAAAATGAGGGGGAAAAGTGAGTTGAAACAACTAGGTTTTACCTGAAATTGTACTTTGTGTAGATTTCAAGCTGCTCAAATATACTTTCCAGTGAAAACTATGAAAGGTTTCCTCTAAACTTGCCAGACTGCATGCATTCGTGTTCCCTAGGCCATTACCATCTCAGCATACATCTTAGTCATCAGTACCACAGATTCTCTCCAGCCTGATGGCCCCAGTTCTCTTTCTGTGGCCCAAGAGGTGGCAGACATAAGAGGAGACTAGTGCTGCTCAATTCTGACTTCAAGAAAGGTCAGGATCCTGATGTGGATGGAGTCAGTAATCCCTTATGTAGTCAGATGGTCACATGTTGATGTAGTCAGTTAGCTTAGATTTTTCAGCAGTCAGTGTTTTCATAGCTTCTACAGATGTTCTTGCAGACCACCACAGGCCCTGAGTGGTCCTGTTCTGCCATTTTCTCCCTAAGGACATACAAGACCAAGAAGTGAGGTGTCATCTGGGTCTGAGTCTTCCTGGAGTGTACAAGTTTGACCAGAACCTGGGGAAGAGGGTCTGAGTTTTCCTGGAATGCACAAGTCCTGGACCTGGGGAAGGGGGAGGTTTCCAGCTCGTGTCCATTTACCTTGGAAGATTGCACTCTTACTAAGAGCTGCAGTTTGAGCCTTTGCTGCTGCTGCAGCTCCTCCTACTGGTTAAGGTTACATGCACAAGGAAGCTGCACAAGGTGTACAGTGCCACTTCATCCAGCAGATAAAAAGCATGATCACAGGCCAGAAGCTAGGCAAACTGAACTTATTACTAACTCACCAATTTTAGATAGAAGGGACATATCATGAGGTTTTTTTTCATCTCATCTTATCTTCAGACACTTTCAGCAAGATACCTAAACACAGAAAATATTGTCTGTGATTTGTGCCTTATTTGGTATTACTTTATAGCAGCCTTGTATTTTGATTGGAATAACTGATGGAAGTACAGAGCAATCTTCTGTTTCTTTTCATATTCTTCTGATAGGTCGCACTTCATAGGTTGCCAGCATTAATAACCCATACCAAGTCAGTAAAAGGAAAATCAATTCTTGAAATAATAACAATAACAATGGAGAAAAAAAAAATACAGAAAAGGAAATTTATTCCCTGTTTACCATTCTAGTAGTGTGTGCACTGTGTCTGGTAGATTAGGTTTTGCTGCCTAAAAATAAGATAGGACGGTCTAAGGAAATTCCCTAACAGTGCAATGGACTGTGTTATGTTTTAACCTGTGAGAGATATGAACCTCAAGGGATTCAGTATACACTGTAAAGGTGCCAGTAATTATTTGTTGCCAGAGCTACTTTAAAAACAACAAAGTGATATGCTTTGCCTCTGCTTGAACACTTCTGAAAATCCTTCAACTCATTTATCTTCATTTTTAGGTACCTAAGGGTACCTAAAAGCTTTAGATATGTTTTTGAAAATCTAGCCTTTGGCTCTGAACCATTAAAATCAACTTAAGTTGAGTCCTTGATGCTAGGCTCCTAATGATCAGTTTAATCAACCATCTAACACTACATTTTAAATTGTTTAAAACCAAAAGCCTGTTTTTCAGCCCTTGTAAATCAGTACCTACACAGAATATTGATTAGTACTGTGTAAACTCTGACTTTTTAAGGTTATCTTCTCTGAGTCTTTTCATTATTCATTTATGTTAATAACTCCAGGGTTGTTAGAATAATAACTTAGTGGGACCTCAGATAGGTTGAAGCTTCTGATTTTGATTAAAAAATATGTATTTTTTTATAAATATCATATACCATATTCTTGTAAACTTATAAATGTGAATGGAAAACAGCCTTGAATGTGAAATCCTCCAAAGTCTCATGCCCTCGCTTTCACTTGAAAGCAAGATATCTTTACAACAGAACATTTTTATATGCTGCAATAATTTCTAGTCAACCTGATTTGAAGATGCAGGGGTTCTTCCCTTGTGGTGATAATTTCCATTTTTCCATTTACTGAAGTAAAATAGACAAAAACATTTACTGTTATCATGGTTTCTTAACCTCCATGAGGAAGATACGGATTTTCCTGAACTCAATTCTGAGAAAGATGTTTACAATGCATAACTAAATTAATTACATTTCCATATACAAGCAAAATGAGGGGGAAGGAAGAAAGGAAGGAAGGAAGGAAGGAAGGAAGGAAGGAAGGAAGGAAGGAAGGAAGGAAGGAAGGAAGGAAGGAAGGAAGGAAATGATCTAGATTTTGGATCTAGATTATATAAACCCCAATTTTAAGTGTGCAATTTACAGAGAATATTTGAAAGTGGCTCAATAGAAATGGATTAGTGGCTACATCATGTTCAGATAACCTTTTGAATTCATCAGTCAGCATTTCTTATTATTCTCTGTAGTTACCTGAATGATTTGGATAGGTTAGCAATGCCTGACTACATACCAAATGAGCAAGACGTTTTGCACTCCCGAGTGAAAACAACTGGGATTATCGAGACTCAGTTTTCCTTCAAGGACTTGAACTTCAGGTAAGAAAGATGTATTTGACAAGTTTGTGTAGTTTTAGCTTTTTTAAGTATTTTCAAAGGCATTGATCTATTATAATATTGCTAATCCTATTGTGATATTCTTGAATCCACTCATTTAATAATTTGTAAGAGGCAAAAAACAAGTCATTTTAGTATCAGTGCTCCAACTCTAGGTATATAATGGACTGTTATTAAGAGATCTCAGAATATCAGTTTCTAAAAGGACATTTTACATATGTAAGTGTCTAAAAAGCATGATTTGTATGCTGCCATTTGAATAATTGTTTGTGACATTTCTGAAATTTGCCTACTTAAATGTCCTTAACAGCATGCAAAACACTTGATGACTACTAATTTGTATGCACTGCACTCTCAACCTTTCACTTTCTTCCTTTGGGAACAGAAATAACTGCTGTTAACATTGGAATTTGTTACTGTTGGAAAAAAAAAAAAAAAGTGTCTCATTGTCTCATGGGAAATTATAGTATTAACATGCATGCCTTCATGCTCGTTTAAGATGAAAAGCAAAATGTTCAGAAAAAAGTATTGAAAATAATGTCTCTAAGAAATTTGACCGAAAATAATTGGCACTTTCATATACTCAAAATTTGGTTATGCTTGGTGAACAAACTGAAAACATAATTCTGCATTAAAATGTATTTGAATTAATTATGATCATTTCAGTGTTCAATGAGATCATTTTTCTCTGTTGATTGAATGCTATTTAATTCTTCATTTAAGGCTGCAGTGCATGCAGTGCATATTGAGGAATGCAGTCTGGACAAAAAAAAAAAAAAATAGAGATAAATTTAGGAAGCATTAGGATTAAAATATATACATTTTTCAGAGCTCTTACTTCTTCCTCATGTAGCAATTAAGTATCTCCTGAACTATTTACCCTAGCACACAGATGTTCTGATTCAACTGAGATTATATATACAAATAAGATTCTGAAATAGATGCCCAACAAAGAAATTATCACCCCCCAAAATATCCTGATCACTCCTGAAAATTAGAGTAATAGAATCATAGAATATTCCCAGTTGGAAGAGACCTACAAGGATCATCAAGTTCAACTCCTGACTCCACACAGGAACATCCAAAAGTCAAACCCTATGTCTGATAGCACTGTCCAAACACATCTTGAACTCTGTCAGTCTTGGTGCCATTACCCCTTCCCTGTTCCAGTGTCTGACCACCCTCTCAGTAAAGAACCTTTTCCTAATTCAGCACATATCTACAAATGCTATAGTGCAATGCCATACACATACTGTTCTTTTTCTCTGACTAATATATTTCAGATAGCTTTGTACACTGGAAATCTGAGCACCTTTACATTTACAACAATTTATAAAAAAATAAAAACTAAGTCAGGATGGAGAAGGAAATTATCACAGTGCAAACACCCTCAGATATGAATGCAATCAGTTGTAATATTAAAATATTAGAGTTGTGTGTCTGAATGAAATGCAGCCTAACTGAAACTAAAGTTACCTGAGTGTCTGTAAACAGGAGAGGGGATCCTAATGACATTGAAAAGACATACACACACAAAAAACTGTGTTTAGCCTCTCTATTATGCATCACAGTAGTGTTCTGTGAGTAAATTCATTAGTGGTTTTAGGCAATTAAATAATATGAGGTAAAGTCACTACAAAACAGTCTTAGAGTTTTGAGCTGTTATAAGGATGCAAAGCAGCAATAAATCCATCTTAACCAGCCAGTTACTGCTACTTTGCATTGCCAGAGCAATGCAGAACAGCTGGGGGATCCTGATGACTCTGCATTTACCTTGATAAGTACCATAGAAACATCTACAAAGAGAGGAACGCTTCCACATTCAGAGTGAGTTTTGGTTGATGTGCTTAAGTGAGGCTTGGGGTCACAAACCAAATGCAAATAAAAAGAAATCATGAACAGATGCTTCATTCACTAAACACTCCTCCCTCTTCTAACTGAATGAGGAAGAAAAAAAAGAAAAAAGAAAAAACATAATTTGTACCTGTGAATTAAAAGTCTGAATATTCCAATACTGCTCCAGGGAAATTAATTGTAGTTCCACGGGCAACATGTCTTGTTATTTGCTATCTTCTTAGTCATGACTTTGCTGTTTTGACATAAACTGGCTTTCTTGTGCTCTTCAGTTTATTTCACTAATTGATTTTGATTTCTAAAGATAAGAACATGCTGGAATATATATAAATATTTATTTATTTATTTATTTTTAAAGAAGTCTGGTCTCCATAGATCCTCTCCTGCACTGAAGAGCTGGTAAAGGTCTCACTGAAAATCAGGCAAACTTCATTTCAGCCTTCAGGTCTCACTGTATGTATCATTAGGACAAATGAATACAAAACTAGCCCCCTACTCATGTCTAGATTTTCCAAGAGTAGTGCTGGGAAAATACAGTTTTCAAGACTAACTTTGCATGTCTTTGCAAAAGAAAAAGATAATATCAGAAATACACTGATCACAGCATGACTTCAGCTTTGCATACACTGATTCTGGGCTGACAAGAGAAGAGCTAAGCGAGATGAGTTTAGTACAACAAAAACTGCCCATAAGCACTGCTGATCTTGCTGATCTTGTCCTATTTTAACTTCCTTCTCATGAATATTCACAGGGTCATATGTTAAAAGTGTGCAGGAAATTAATACAGATATGTACAGATTATGTGTGTTTGTGAAACTGAAATACAGACTACATTTTGAAGCTTTCTTTTATTCCCATGTCTCTGATTTTGGAGGTATACACTGCAAATCAAGGAAGACACAAGTCAGGTGACTTTTGGGCACTAACCACAGCCAAAAGTCAAAATGCTTTTTTCATACTGACCTTGCTCTTCAGTAAGCCTGCTGAACTCAGGGAAGATATGCTTGGGAGAATGACATTACTGTTAAGAAAATCTTGTTTCACAACAGCTTCTTGGTTTCATTTCTTCTAAGCAGGATTAAAAATGTTAAACAATGAACTGTTTCAGTCAACTTCATTGATGATGATGAAGAAAATAGGATCTATATATTGAAAAAATGATGTTTCAGTAATAAATTTTGCCCAGTTTACTACTGACTTGCTTTTCTCATATTGAATCCCAATATTTTCATTGCTAAAAAAAAAAAAAAAAAAAAAAAAAAAAGTCTTTAATTTTCAGATGCTGCAAGAGATACATCCACAGTGTAAGACCAAACTCATTTCCTTAAAGGAAGGGAGAGTGCAAGCAAGGATTAGGTTTTAGAGTTTAAGTTCAACAAAATGCAGCACAGGGAAAAGTCATGCACACAAGGAAATAGAAACAATTGACTTCTAACATGTTCTTTCTCCTTCCTAATGCACTTGAAAAATGTTTATTTTGTACATTTTATGTCAAAAAAATAGGGAAGAGAAAGACCTGTTATTGTTGTAAAACTGTAAGTGGGAATTTTAAAACCTAGTCCTAAGAACAATGGTAATTTTGACAGAAGGTCCATCTGTGGTAGGCACTAAACTGTATTATACTGAAGGTCCAAACTAATTATGCTCAGTTGGCTTTGGACGCCTTGTAAAAAGTCCATAAAAAGTTCATATGTCTTTACCTACAGACAGTAATTTCTGCCACAAGCTGAAAGAAAATAATGTAGACAATGACTGCCCTTCATTTTCCTCTCTACATGTACAAATGAACAGATTTATGTCCCCCAGGCATTACTGCTCAAACAGCAACTAAATGAGACAGACAGGGCAGAGACCCACACACAGAAACATGAGTTGCTAGTTATATAGCTAGTTAAATGATCAAACAACAACAATCAACAGATGACTAAATACTACAATGAATATATACTAAATATTACACCAGCCAGTCAAACACAAGTGGTGGATCAAATAGAATAGATCATATTGGACTGGCTTCCAAACATATGCCTTATGTGGTAAATGCATCATTTCACCACAAGCAATACTATAAAGTAATACATAATTATGGTTGTGAGGGGCTTTTGTCAATGTTTCATGTATGAATTCTCTCTTCCAAAAATCACCTGCAGGACTAAGTCTTGCCCTCAGGTCATGTGAAGAGCTTGCTCAAAAAGAAGTGCCACCTGAAAATACTGAAAATATCTCCTTTATGCAGATATTTAAGCCTTTACATTTCATTCTATGTTCACTATAAAGCTTTAAGTAATATATAGTTCTCCTTGACCTGATGGGTCAAGGAAATAGACCAATAATTGGAAAAGCTGGATGTTTTATTGTCATCCCTCTCTAGTTGCAGTCTGCACATTAACAGCATGACTACATCCTTATTAGTTAGTACTTTACATTGTACTTATGTTATTTTTTCTGCAAAGGATGTTTGATGTGGGTGGACAGCGATCAGAGAGAAAAAAGTGGATTCACTGCTTTGAGGGAGTTACTTGCATCATATTCTGTGCTGCACTCAGTGCCTATGACATGGTTCTGGTGGAAGATAAAGAAGTGGTGAGTCAGAAGAAACAAACAATACTTTTTGCCGCTATGGTTAAATGTACTCTCTGATGGCATATCAGAACTATCCCTGTTCCCTGATAACCGTTTAAAGGCTATTATGCTCTATGGGTTCCTGGCAGTAGAGAATATTACAGTAAAAAAGACTATGGGGGATGAGATTTGTCAGTCTCTTATGTTCACCTTTTGCATCAAAACAGAACAGAATGCATGAAAGCCTTCAGCTGTTCAACAGCATCTGCAACCACAAGTGCTTTGCAACCACTTCCATTGTGCTGTTTCTAAACAAAAAAGACCTCTTTAAAGAGAAAATAACAAAAGTTCATCTGAATATCTGCTTTCCTGAATACAATGGTAAGGCTTTTATTTGTTTGTTTGTTTGTTTGTTGTTTCTATTTTTTTCCCAGAAGAAAATACATTCACATGATTAGAGTAGGCCATGCATTAAAGATTTTTATCCAGGTCACATATATATAACCATTTAAATGCCAAGCATCATGTTTAAGCATCTAGCCTTTCTCTCAAAAGACTAGAAAGGGATAGACATTGACAGAATTTGATTCCTCTCACCTACTTATGATTCCTAGGTTGGGGACGGCTCTCTCTGGAGATGCTTATTACTCTCCACTGTAAGTAGAGGAATTTGAGACTAGAAATTTCAAATGGATGAAGTCTGGTGTGATAAAACCAGCCCAGGTTTCAGTAGGAGAATTGGCTTATCACTCATATACACCATAACTTAATCCCAGTTTTTTTGTTCCCATTTTGAAAACTATTACCATAAAGAAAGTCTGTCTCTTTTTACGTGTCATAGTGCTATCTACTGGCAGCTGTTCCAAGCTGATGCAAGAAAATATATGAAGATATGCCAGAATATGCCCGATTAAAAACAAAAGCTATCTGTTATTTTAGGACTAACCGCACGTATTTTTGATAGGGAGTGTCTGAAATGAAACATATTTTAAGTTTCATTACTAGAAGGTAGGTTTTGTGTACTTCCTGACAACCAGCTCCTTCACTCCTTTTTGAAGAACACATCAAGATAGGGACCAAAAATTGTTCAGAACTTCAGTGGGATAATCAAATACTATGTGCTAGACTCTGTGGAGCAATACCGCTTTACCTTCAGAGACATATGGGAGCCAAAAAGGCCTCTAAGCAGCAGCCTGCCAGGTGTCCCATCCTTCTACTCTGAGTGCCAGTACCAGTGCTTACTCCAACACTGTTGCTTTAACAAACTACTATCAAAAGGCAGAGAAGCTGTGTAAAGAAATTATAAATGAACATATAAGCATCTGATTTTTGCCCTTCTTTCTTCTTCATTTCTTTATCTCTTCATTTCTGTAATTCCCACCAATTTTGTCTATTATGTAGCTATTCCCTCAGAATTTATGGTGCCTCCTTTTTTTTTTTTTTTTTTTTTTTTTTTTTTCCTTCCATTTCACTCATTTTCTGCTCTTTCTAAGGGCCTTAACAGTTTCACAGTGTCCTACCTACTTGTGAGCATTTCTCTTCAGAAATTAGTACTTTTTGTTAGGAATAGAAATTTGAATTTGAATGGGCAGTTTAGATACAAACTTTCATATCTAATGCCTGAAAATAATCCCCACCTTCTGCCCCCCCCCTCCCCCCCCAAAAAAAAAAAAAAAGAAAAACAAGAAAGAAAAAAAAATGTTTCTTAGCAGCTGTGAGGAAGTACATGAGTACAAGTTGTTACGTTTCTTCTTGCCTCTTACTGTCATCTCCACTAGGACTAAATACATTTGAAGATGCTGGAAATTACATCAAGCAACAATTCCTAGACTTGAACATAAGAAAAGAAGACAAGGAGATATATTCTCACTTGACATGTGCCACAGACACCCAGAATGTCAAGTTTGTTTTTGATGCGGTCACAGACATAATAATCAAAGAAAATCTGAAAGACTGTGGGCTTTTTTAGCCATTCATTTCCTGACTTGTAGCCCGATTTCAGGTCTGTACCCTTTCTTCTGTACATCTTGCTGGCTGATAGAGAGAAAAATCAGTAGGGAATAAACAATATCCTTCAGGTTTTCGTTAGCTGTCAATTGAAGCTTTGGGTATAGCATGAGCACTGCAAAACAATACAGACTTTCTGTATGTCATAAGAAAACTGAAAAATATATGCCTTCTTCAGAGATGCTAGCCACTGATAAATTCTAATGGAATCAAAGTGGAAATCCTACTTTACTCATGTATTTTACTCATTTTAAGGTAATCAGCACTTCTCAGAAAACTGGGGGTACTTCAGCATCTTATAACCCTTCCCTGTAGGGGGGTTAAAAGGATAATACGAAAGAGAGATTAGATAATTGACATATCTAAAGCCTTAAAAAAAGCTGTACCATCAAAAAAGCAGTATCAGTAGATAATTTCCATTCATTGCTCTTGTGTTTTCATGTTACATTGACAATAAAAAATGTCATTCCATAAGTTTAACAGTAGCAAACACACAGACTTTACTGTCATATGACAAAGAGCAGTGCAAATCTGAATGTTTAATTACACTGTTTTGATAGGAGAGCTGAGGGACACACATATAAAAACTGCACATATACAAAATTCATAAATGCTGCTCACCAGTTTAGAGAAAACAAAAATAAACAAAAAAATAACAACAGCAATTAAAAAACCCACAGCAGTAGGATGGAGGCAGATGGTAGGTAAGTTTTTGGAATCACTGAGGGACAAAAATTATTACAGTAACTGCCAGTTTTTGCATATGCTACAAAGGCAAGGTGAAACATTTTTAACAATTAGATATTTGACTTTTTTTTTATGATTATTAATTATCCTACTGCTGAACCTCTTTAGTACCCTGTGATTGCAGTAGTCATCTCCACCAGTGCACAGCATATGTGACCCCCCTGTCCTTGAGGCAAAAACATATTATTAGGAGTTTGATGAAGAAATCCATTCTCTATACAAAGAACTTGTTAATGAAGAACTGATCCCATTACATTTGATTTACTGTGACTATAACAACAGAAAACATTTAGCTATGGTAAACAAAATGCAAGTTCTAAATATATTAAACAGAATTTTAAAATTTGGTCTTGCAGAAACATTCACTTTTGAAATCTGATAAATGAATTTTACTTTTTCTTTTTTCTTTTTTCTTTCTTTTTTTTTCAGTTTAGTTTTCATTAAATATATTTTGAACTCATTTTCATAATAATCTTGTTATGCTCTGGTTAATCTAATTATAATAAACACTAGGACAGGCAACTTGGGCACTGAACAACAGAATCCTGCAAGCACTTGACTTAATCAAGGTTATCAGTCTGTGCAGGTCTCCCAGCGCAACTTGGAACTTTGTGCTAAATGCTACAAACAGCACAAATCTGGAGGTAAAGCCCCACTGTGAAACCATGTAATGACAACAACACTGGAAATTGTAGCCCAGTGTCTCACTGAATTTTAAGACTTAAAAACCGTTACTACTACCTCCTTGTGTGAACAGACTCCCAACATGACTAGTCTTTTTGTCACTGTCCATCTGGAAATCAGCTGTTTAAAAAACAAACACTTTTGATTCAGTGGCTTAGTCTTGACAGTAATGAGAATAATTTTGATGGTGTGAAGTCATGGAAGTCCCCAGGTGGATACTAGGGACTGGGACATGTAGTCTTAACTGAATCCCAACTGAACAGCTAACAGTGGAAAAGTTTACTGCATTCTACCAAGAACATATTTAGCAGTTGATAATAGAGGAAAGCAATTTATGTTGCTATTGGTAAAATCATATGTGAACTATATGCAGATATGTAAGTAAAGAAAATGTGAAAAAATAGTGAGAGCTTAAGTAAATCAAAAGTAACAGAAGGCATTATTAGGCCTTGGTTCATGGAGTAGCACCTTGACAAACACTTGTCAGATTAAAGGACTGTCTCTGACCACTTGATTTTGAAAATTGTGTACACAAAACCTTAGAGAGAGTTGCGCAGAGAGCTGAACCAACATGTTGGCTAAAACACAATTTGTACTGGTTAGATTTCTGTTACTACCTGATCTGTAATGCCCCACTTGATTAATTCCTAGTTTATACTGAAAATAATGGAATTCCAATGAAAAGTGTCTGGATTCATTTCCAGCAATAAATCTCATTTAAAATGAAAATTTCTGGACATCTTCATGGCATAGTAAAGTTCAAGATCTTTAAGAGACAAATCCATAAACAAACATATCTCTGAAACATTTTCTTCAAGTAAATGGCTTAGAATTCAGATGGACTTTACACTGTAGCTTGAAAGTTAATACATGTAAAAACTGTATTAGATTAGGTATCCTACATCACAGTAGGCTGACCACTGGTAGAAATAAAATACTTAGACATACTGGTGTGAACTCTCTTTTTTTATATATATATATTATTGCTTATCGAGTTTCTGGAAAGTAAGTGACAGATGAGCACTATACTTTGTGACCCTCCAAGAAAAATGACTGTGGGTAGTGTCACTATAATTCCTGTGCTGAAAGGGCTGGAGGACAGCATAGGGCACACAGTGAGTGATTTGAGTGCCCCGTTCTGCAGAGAAATCCAGTGGCTGTTCAAACGCCATCATGCAAAAAATCTGATAGCAAAAATGCTGAGAAAAACCTGGATTCAGAAGTCTGTGGATGGTGGGAGAGGCAGGCTTACACTATCACAACCCAGGGCCCCGCTGGTGGCAGGACTGCAAGTTTCCCTGCAGTGGAAACATAAGATGTGATCTTTCCCACAAATCCTTGTACGCTTTGCCAACGAGCAACAGAGTTATTTGAGGGAAAAAGACACAAAGACATGTCCCACCTTGCCCTGCCTCCCATGCAAATTCACGATTGTGTATATTTTACCTGAGGCTGATTTTAAGCCCAGCCAGCCACGGGCCCAAGGGTCTCCCATTGAAACCAGCATGCCCAGACGTGGCATAGGCAGGGAGCACTGGTATCTGGGAGTGCATACCCTGCTCCATATGCTGGGGTCAGGCCAATAAAAGCAGGTGGCTAAATCCCCAATAATCACTTCATTCTCTCTTTTAAGGGGCATCATTTATGCTATTGACAACCACTGTGACATATTGATTTGCAGTTCACCGAAGAGGCAGTGGCAACCAACACTGGGGGAACGCTGACTGTCACCCAGTCTTGACAAGCTCATCGTGATGCCTGCATCTGCTCATAGGCGAATTTAGACAAAACAAACAAACCAAAACAACAACAACAACAACAACAACAACAAGAGTTAAAGATGGATAGTAACGATTATGTCAGCTGAGCAAGCGGGGAGAGGCCGGATCTGAGAGGAGGCAGCGCGCAGCGCGGGGCCTGGGGCCTCCTTCAGCCGTGAGCGGCTCCATAGGGGGCCGCCAGGGGGAGCCATAGCACCGCTGCTCCAGCCCTGGTGCCTTGTAGGCCGAGAAGGCCCGGCCCGGCCCTTGCGGTGTTTGTAGCTCGTCCAGCACCGCTTTTTATTTCTTCCTGAAAACGCAGACAGAGCTCTCGTGCCTCAGGCAGTCAGGGGAAGGGCAGAGAGAGGGAGTTCTGTGGGCTGGTGACAAAGTGTTCGTCTTTATTTTCATTTTTATGGGAAGGCTTTTGAACTAAAAGCCACCCCAGAGGTGTGGCTGAGGAAGGGAGCATACATGGTTTGAGTGTCACGGTTCTCACTGAGGTGCACTGCAGTTCACTGGTGTCCTCCGGGGCTGGGTCATTCCAGCAGAGAGCTGTGTCACTCACTGGTCAAGGCTGGCTCGTCCCCTAAGTGCCTAAGTCCATTAAGTATCTCCAAATTTACCTTGGAGTCACTGAGCATCTAAATTCAGGCACCAGCTTGTGGTTAGCAGGGCTAGATCTGCCATGAAAAATACTTAGCACTGATGCCTAACGTGGCTGTCAGCCCACGGGGGCCTGAACTCTGAACCCAGGGCAGACCAAAAAGTGAGATAGGAGGAGAGCTACAATAAACAGGCTGAGGAAATACTGTTACCTACCATGTGTTTTTTTTTTTTTTTTTTTTTGCATTTTAGAAGATTAGCAGTCAGAACATGTGGGCACCTCCATTTCTAGGCTCTTCCTAGATGAAAAATGTTTTAATCTACAACCACACCCCAAAAGGGGGGGGGGGGGGGGGGAAAAGTGCAAATTTGCAAATTGACCTTATTACAGGGCTATGAGGTATGACAGAGAGAAATTACCCTCCCATTTTTGTTGAAAATGGTTATTTTCAACAGAAAAACAAAGAAAAAAAATTCAACAAAAAGAAGAAATTTCAACAAAGAGAAGAAATTTTGGGGACCAGATATAATCACAAAACATGACTTCCATGGAAAAAAATATATAGACAAGGGGGTCTATATAGACAGAAGGTCCTCCCTTTGAGTTTTCACTTTCCATAGAAGACACTAAATAGAAAACAATATTCCCAAGCCCCAAGCCTAACTTCAATTCTTTCCTTAGATAGAACTTGGGTGTATGAGCCTGTACTTTCCAAAACCGTAGATGAAACTCTGATCTTGGTCCTACCTCATTTCAAAATGTAACGGTGGGCATGAGACTGGAACCAACAAAGTGTTAAGAAAAACAGTTTTGATAAAAATGACACAAATCCTCTTCCCTGCTCCAAGAGACCTCCAAGACACAGTAGGGACCTGGGATCCTCAGTCTGTACTTTCCCAAATTCTAGCCCTATTCCTAGTTTTAACTATCCTTGCTAGAAATCAGGTCCAGTCTTTGAGATGTGAATGACAGAAGGTAAAACAGCACTTTAAACTGCTATTAGCGCTTTTCATTCTCCTGAGTTATTGATACACTGAGAATTTAGATTTCTCAAAATTGTTCATGTCCAAAGTCTAATCCTATCTTCACTACTGTACATCTACTATCCTATCTTCAGTGCTGTACATTTCAGAGATGCAAAGATACTATCATTACTATCACTACATAGTTTAAAAAAAAAAAAAATGAGAACTGGATCCTTTGGAATCTCTTCTCCATCTTATTGTGCCCTATGTAGCCCCATGTATCTGTAAATAGTGTCGCTGTTGCTGATAACAAGCCACAGGTTTTGTATTAATTTAAAACAGTCCTGAGGGCTTGTTAGGTTTTGTCTGTACTAGTCTCAGCTAGCTTGGTACTTTATATCAGCTTGTTTATCTCTAACAACAATTGTTTAATGAGTAGGGGTCTCATCCCTTATCTGTTTTCATTTTGCTTAGCTTTATATAATTGGTGTAATACCTGTTGCTAAAAGTTTTTATATACATGTAAATAGGAATAGCAAGTAATTATACTGTGTAGAACGATTTATTACCCTAGATTAATGATGAAGCATAAAGTAAAGCTGCAGAGTGATAAAACTGGCCGTAAAGGTTTGGGCATAGGATGATACCAGAGGCCCTCGGGCTATCATTAAATCACCATCAAAGGTACTGCAAACCTAGGATCTGGGCAAAAACAGTTTTAGGGATAAGAGAAAAAACAAGTGTCTCATGTATAAACCCCATTACATATAGTAAAGTTAGATGTAATACAAGAATTGCATTGCAAACCAAAGAAGAAAAATCAGGGTATAGTCGTGATAAAAAAAAAAAAAAAAAAAAAGTACCCAGGTGGCCTCTACAAGTGAGGAGGAAGCAGCCATCAGCATCAACATCATGTTTTTATGTTTTTACTAGCAAAGAAGAGGAAAAATCCCCTATCATGAAAATCATACTCCTCCCAGCAAACATCTCAGGGTGACAACTTTCTATCACACCTCTTACTCCAGGCAAAATCCATCAACATTAGTAGATAGGTAGGTAAACCTAGCAGATCAAGCAGTGAAGAGGTAAATGTAGCACCAGAGAAAAAGCACTAGATACCAGGAGGGTGTTTTTTTTTTTATTATAACTTATAGCTTTGGTGCTGTTGATGAGATATATATATTTTACCTGGAAATTTTTAACTTTATTTAGACTAATAACATTAACTGTTTTCTGTACTTGGATTATATAGTCAATCTTTATATGAGATTAAAATCTTGACCTCAGGTGTAAGGTATTGTCTTCTCTTTGCCCATAACAATATTTTAAGCACCATGTATATGGCATATACAAATGCTCTCAGATAGCAGTGGTATCACACTGGTTAAGTCATCCCTACCCATGTATTTTAGATGATGTCTAGGAATGTATGCCTTCCAATGGGATCAAATGACAAGAAATTCCGTTTGATATCACACCTCTTCATAACTCTCATTGAACTTCTCATTTCAGGAACCATGGTTCTGATTCTGTGTAATTCAAATTCAAATGGATTCTTCCAGGTGATAAAAGGGAAAAGAAAAGATTTATTGCAAAGAACATATATAGCTTGTGCTTACATTGGAAGACTCCTTGATGGACAACGTAACATACTGAAGGAGCACTCAAAAGCTCACAGACTTCAGTGCATTGCTATTATGTTGTTTTCAGTTGGGGCACTATTGTTACAATAGTGTACATGTGGCCTTGATAATCCATGAATATTTTTTGAGTGATATGCTTTAATTTGAAACTGGCATCCAAATCCTCACAATCTTTTGTATCAGGAAATGTATACAAAGGACAGCTTTGCTTTCTGCAGAACTACAAATCCAGCTCAATAGTCTGTGTAAGATCATTTTGTTCATGATTTTTGTCAACTTGCACTGACATTGTGTCCCTCTGTTACATAAGGGGCATGAAGCATTAGGCATCGACCTTAAAAACTGCTTAGAGTTCTTCTATATTGGCAAGGTCACTAGGGTTTTATTTTTGATGTCTAATAAATTAATAATTATTACCCCTACAATTTCAAGAAATAGGTTAGATCTTGACTACTTACACCTTTTCTGAAATATAGAAATCATGAGTATAATATCCATAAGGACCATTTTATGATGACTCAAATGTGACATGGACTTCTTCATTGACAAAATATATCAACATTTATTCTAGATTTCCTTTGCCTAGGTTTTCATCAGCCTTTTTTCTTTTCTCTTTAACTATGTCTTCTAATTTCCCCCATCTAATCCCAGGAAACATCCAGAGGGATAAATAAACCAAACTATGGTTTCTTCAACCCTTTTATCATCAGAGAGGAAAAAAAATCTAATTTCTTCCCTTGAGAACTATCAATAGACACAGTCTTAGAGAAGGAAACAAATCACCCTGTGGTGTACTTACTTCTGCACTGCTTTATCTTTGAAGATGAAACATTTCCTAAGGCCCTGATTCAGCAAAATCATCAGTCACTAAGAATGTCTAAAGAACCACTTAAGCAAATGAAACTGTTGTGCTGTAGAGCTTCAGTACTGGGGCCAAAATGGCCAAAGAGGCCACTCAAGAAATACTCAAAGAATATTCTTCTCCCTGGGGATTACAAGGAGTTTTTCTGTGTTGGCACTAGAAGCAAACAACTGATGTCAAAAGGTTATGATCCTTCTCAACTCTGAGTCAGCCACTCATTCTAATAAATTGAATTAAAGACTTTGCAGTCCATTTTTTAGTCCACTAGGACATGTAAATCCTATTAGTGTCAATGAAGGTTGCAAGACTCTTAGAGAAGATAATATACCCTCCTTATATCCTTTTTATAATCTATAAATTACATTACATGTCCTGAAACCACTTCTAAAACATTGTAGAAAAAGTGCCATAAATACAGCCCCTTTCTATAACATTTTAAAAGCATAGGAATGCCATATAAATCATAGGATAGTGAGATGGATGATGAGCACTGTGAAAGCTTCTTAGCCTTGGTACAGTCCATTAAAAAAAAAAATAAATGATAAATTGTGAAGAAGCACATAGGATGATCATCTGAGACTGAAGACCCAAGGGTGCCTACATACTGAACATGCAATGAGCAAAACCTCTAACTAGGTTTACTCAGGGGTGCAAATTCTGTCCACACAGGAGTAGAAATCTATAAAACGAGATTATCTAGCCAGGAGAGGGATTCTTAAGGGATTTTACTCAAAAGATACAAAACAACAATTTGCTACTTGGCAGAACTGATCAGTGGCTGGTTTCATAGCAGGAAAAGGAAAGAGAGGAACTGATACCCTACTTGGCTTACACATGGAAAGAACATAGTAGAGCTGAGAATACTTTTACAGTTTGTGTGTGTTTATTGTAGCTGTGCTAAAGAGCTGCAGCCTAAGGGGAAATCATGTTCGTTCCTATTATAAAAAGAGATTTGTAAAGAGGAATCCTTAATGCCAGCGCTCAATGAATTAAAAGTTAGTGAATTGTTCCTCTTGACACCAGTAACATGACATGCTTTGGGCAAATTTTTTCCTCATGCTTAGTCTGATGTGATAATTTTTTTCTCCCTTACTGTGCTATTATTGGAAAACCAATACAAACTTCATTTAGTACTTCTGCTTAAAACTGATATTTGCTATATATTGTATTAGTAATAGAACAGTAATTAGGAGTTAGTGTGTATGCTGGCTTTTTGAGAGCTTCCATTGAATTTTTAGATATATGTGTTTGTCGATGCCTATGTTTATTTACATGGTATCAGTAATGATCCCATTAAATAATGTGCTTAGTTGTTTAATCTACTGGGCTTCAACTCAGTGTTTAGAATAGGGAACAGTTAGAAAGAAAGTGGAGAAAAAAAAAAAGAGAGAGAGAGAGAGAGAGTTTATTCTATTGGAGGGAAGAAAAAAAAAAGCCATTAGTTAAATAATGTAAAGAGTATAAGTAGTACTTATATAAATGTTTTTGTTTGTTTGTTTGTTTGTTTGTTTTTATTGAATAAGTAGACTATCATTTATTTTGAAGCTCATTTATAGCCAGTATTTTTCATATTATATGAAATTTGGAATTCTATGTAAATCTTCTGAAAAGCCACAGAAGGCAGAGAAAATATTTGAATAATATGGGGGGCTACAGAGAATAGTAACTAGAGAGACAAGGTGAAAGTGGCCAGGCTCAAAAGAAAAGAAAAGAATTGAAGAACAAGTACATTACCACATTGAAACATGTTATTTTTTTTTTCTATTTCAACATTATTTTCTTTTTTTTTTTTTTTTTAATTCCACATATTATGACTTTAAATACTTCAAAGCTCAGACAAAACATTTTTTTGTTGTTGTTGAAACGAAATATTTTGATAAATCCTAGCTACTTCTCTTTTCATGTGTGAAGAACTTCGAGCATCTGTTAAAAACAGACAAATATTGAAAATGTTAAATCTTCACTGATGGGGAATGCCCATTCTCTGCATAGTTCTAGTCCGCAGCATTCATTTTCTCTGAGTTGGTTTGCATCAGCAGGACATATTTTACCGAATGTGACTTTGCACCAGCAGAGAGCAGTAGTATCAAGGGTTATCAAGTAGTATCAAGAGCATCATCAAGGGTTATACCCTGCAGAATCTCAGTTTTTGTTCAGTTTTGGTACACAATGCTACCTTGACTCACAGGTAGCATCCAGAAAGCTCTTCAAGATCAGGTCTGCGTGCTTCCTCCTAGCCCTCACATCTCAGGATCTGCACAGGCAATTGTGCTTGATATTTTGCTGTCTTCAGTTATGTTTTTCTCTGGGTTGCCAGGAACACTGAGGAATTCAGCTCACAATATTTGCTTTGAATTATCATCCTTGAGCTCACAAGTAGAAAGGAGATGCTGCTTTCCCCTTTCAATATTTAATGCGGAGTTGCTTTTAGCTTTTGTTTACTGAATTTAGGTTTATTCGATTTTTCTTCCATAAAACAGTGTTTATATACATATACCTTTGTGTTTACATTATAGCAAGATTTCCACCTTTTAAAAAGACTGTTTATGCAAACAGAAACCTCCTGGTTCCACCAGGCCCCAGCAAATGCCTGTTTACATTATCTCTGTGATCTGTAACAACAGAGCACCCAACTGAGCCCCCACAGATTTACAAGTGCAATGAATCTTTGAGGTTAAGATATCAAACATCCACTTGCTAATTGTGACATTAATCTCACCCTGTCTGCTGCTGAGATGTTAATGCTGTGCTAGAGCCACGTTGCCATTTAAAGTCATTTCATCCTGTAGTGCGAGTCATGTGGTTCTGGCTGCTGGTACAGATCCAGCAGATGGATTGTGAAGGAGTAGGAGGCAGAAAGCAAAATGCAAACAGACTCACTGCTTTTAAAGTATGGTGTATTCAAAGATTGCCTCTGATTTTAGATTTCTCAGTTGTTAAGCACCCAAAATTAGGTGGTGGCTCTCATTGCAGCATAGTCAGGTAGCTCACACTGACATCCAGACCTGGTGCTGGGAAAAACTTCTGCTCCACCACAGGGCAAAGAGGTATTTAGACACAGTTCAATCCCCTAAGTAGAGCAGTGAGGGTCGCTAGAAAGTGAGAGGGAAGAGTTCAGCAAATCAGTGTGAGGTTACAAGTGCCAATAAGATATAGAATGTGCCCAGTGTAGTCAATAGGAAATGCTGTAGAGAAGGTTTTGCTGTAGAGATACTGTCTTTTCAATACATAAGTGAGAATCCACATACCTTTCTGAAGGAAATTCTAATCTCCAAAAGCCTGATGTTGCTACCTAGGTCCCTTTATGAAGATCAACTTAAGCACTTTTCTAGAAGTGCTCAGCATTTGGCAGAACTGTCCCTCAAACGTAATTTACGTTGTAAATGGGCTCTACAAAAAGAACAGTGTAAAGGATTTAGGATTTGTGAAAATCATCGAAAGTGCCAAAAATTTGAATGAGCCTCCGTGTTTCTGTTTTCTTAGTGCTAATTGAATGCCAAAATCAAATAACATCCACCTAATGATAGAGAACAGCAATGTGCCATGGAATTTACATATACAATCAAAATAAGTCAAAACTCTGCACCCTCAGTAGAGAATATTGAGAAGGTATTGTAGGAAATACATTTCTGAAGTGATGGAACAAGTGGTGGCTTTAGAGATCATAGAAAGAATATCTCCATAACCAACATAATTAAATAAACAAGAGCTTACATATGCTTTTTAGTAAAAGGTTGTAAATCAAATTCTGACAGAAGTGAGACCAAGACAGAGAAGTCAGGAAAGCTGTGGCCCATTCTAGGAAAGTAGCTGCTTTCATCTGGAATTGACTGAGAGCTGTCATGACAGAAAAAGTGTTAGCCAAGAAAAAGTTTGCACTTAGCATCTTGTGAAAGGTTCAGCCTGTTCTCTCTGTCTTTCTGCCTTTCTCTGAATAGTTTATTAGGAATTGGATCTTTCCTGCTCAAGCTGCAGCAGCCACAGGTCATTTTTATTTTTTTATTTTTTTTAGCTTATGCAGTAGTTGATTTGTCTTCTTAACCTCACTGTTTAGCTTCTGTCTCCTCAAGGTTTCAGTGATAGTGTCGTACAATACAAAAGAATAATGTTAATGTAATCAGTGCTGTGAAATTAGATTAATAATGACTGTTCAATCTGGCAGATTGAAACAGAGGATTCCTCATGAATAGGAAAGATGGTGTATTGCTAACACTGAGTTTTCCTTTCCCAGGTTCATTAGCTTTGTTTTCTTCCTCCAAATAAAGTAATTTGCAGTGAAATATTCTGCCTTTTGGAAATTTTCTTTGATACAGGGAAAAACATGCAATGCAATGAGGGAAGATCTTGCCTTCAGTTTCTCCTGGACAAGCCTGCCACCTTCAATGGGACTGGATGGAATCTTCATGTCTTGTTTTCAAACACTGGGCAAGCATTGATTAGGTAATCCTTTATGTCTGAGAAGGGGTCTAGGTAAGCAACACCACTAGGTAAGCCCACCAACAAAAAGAAGTTCAAAAAGAGCATTAGGCTGGTTGGTTTCTTTGGTGGTGGTGGTGGTTTGTTCATTTTATTTTATTTTATTTTATTTTATTTTATTTTATTTTATTTTATTTTATTTTATTTTATTTTTTATTATTATTTTTCCACACCTTGTGACAGGCAATTCAAATGCTTTTGAACCTTCTGGAAAGGATCGTTGTTTCTTTTGCCATTTTCCAAATTTTCTAGGGTCAAGATGACCTGGATAATCTTGCTGAAGGTGATTAAACCTTGCCACTGATTGCACAGAAAGTCTCTGGAAAATATGCTGCTAACTTTGACCTCTCAGAAGACTATCTGAATAGAAGTGAAGTGAAGATGTTAGGCCAGCTCTGTCAGGAAGAAAAATGGCTAAAGCAAACTTGGCCCAAAAGAAGAGCACGGCCACCTGACATAAGTCAGAATGAAGTGGTGTACCAAAACGTGCATGTGTGCATACACGCAAGCATCTTTATATGAAAATATGAAAAGTTTATGGGTTGCTTTTGATATTTTCCATTTCACAGAGGCCTCCTGGGGTTAAATAGGCCCAACATACATCTGTATGTAATATTTTCTTCCAAATAATTCTGAACTGCAACATACTATCTTCTGCAGCTATGGAAATTAGAGTACATTAGAGCTAACCCAGCAACATGAAAAACCTGAAACTCATAATGATTTGAAGGTTTTTCTTAACTTCAGCTAAGTGCTTCTTTTGCTTCTAGTAACCTATAATAGAGAGTCAAATGTTATGCCCCTAAATTGTGGGGCAGGCAGTTGAAGAGTGAAAGCCATCATTTGCTTCAAAACTTTCTTTTTAAGGCTCTGGTCTTCAGCATTTTTGAAGAACAGCACATATTCGTGTTTATTCTCTAGCTCCCTGAAGACTAGGATTTCATATGAACTTAGGTTATTATGGGATGTATTGTTTATGAGTTTGTCTAGCTGCCATTACAAACATGGGCTTGGATTTGTCTGCATCAGCTATTTGTATAGAGAGTGCTAAAAATGTGGAGTTGTCCCGCACAGAGTACTGCAGCCCAGCAGCCTGTGGGAGATGGGATCGAATGGCTGGGACCGTGTAGAAAGGATAAATACTATCTTTAGTCTGGGAAACCAGTAGCTGTTTGGGACATCAAGATGACACAGTTCTCCCTCCTTCTTCACTTCCAGTTCCCTGTTATTATCTGTCTTACACTGAATGTCCACAAAAATATGGTTGGAAAGCTGCCAGGCAGAGAAGGACCTGGGAGTGATGGTGGACAGTCGGCTGAATATGAGCCAGCAGTGTGCTCAGGTGGCCAAGAAGGCCAACGGCATCCTGGCTTGTATTAGGAACAGCGTGACCAGCAGGGCTAGGGAGGTGATCGTCCCCCTGTACTCAGCTCTGGTGAGGCCGCACCTCAAGTACTGTGTTCAGTTTTGGGCCCCTCGCTACAAGAAGGACATGGAGGTGCTTGAGCGGGTGCAGAGAAGGGCGACGAAGCTGGTGAGGGGCCTGGAGAACAAGTCCTACGAGGAGCGGCTGAGGGAGCTGGGCTTGTTCAGCCTGGAGAAGAGGAGGCTCAGGGGCGACCTTATCGCTCTTTTTAGGTACCTCAAGGGAGGCTGTAGCGAGGTGGGGGTTGGCCTGTTCTCCCACGTGCCTGGTGACAGGACGAGGGGGAATGGGTTTAAGTTGAGCCAGGGGAGTTTTAGGCTAGATGTTAGGAAGAACTTCTTCACTGAAAGGGTTGTGAGGCACTGGAACAGGCTGCCCAGGGAAGTGGTGGAGTCACCATCCTTGGAAGTCTTCAAAAGACGTTTAGATGTAGAGCTTAGGGATATGGTTTAGTGGAGGGCTGTTAGCGTTAGGTTGGAGGTTGGACTCGATGACCTTGAGGTCTCTTCCAACCTAGAAAATTCTGTGATTCTGTGATTCTGTGATTCTGTGATATTCATCACAACATAGACTTGGTGACATCGTCTGGTAAATTCATCTTCCTTTCAGCTACAGAGAAAAGGCACACCACACAGAAGCATGGGGACAATTGTAGAGATGGTGATGAAGAAATAGCTCTCAAAGAGAAAGGACAAAGAGAATTGACTCCACCAGGGAATACATGCTGGGGCTGAGAAAGAAGACTATGTGAATGATGGAGGCCATCTGAGAAGGGCATCATCCTCAGGAGACTGGGTTGCAAAGCATCATGTCAGCTGCTCTGTGCAGGTGACCATAGAAGATGTCCTCCCTAGTTCTCCACAGGGGTCAGGATAGCTCCTTCAGATGGCCACTTGTTGCTAACTTTAAATAACTCCTTTAGTTACATTTATTCTGATCAGGATTATATAAAACAGGAGCTTCCAAATGTCTTCATCAAGGTTCCCATCATTTCTAGTTTGGGAATAAGCTGAGCCATGCTGGGAAATCCTTAGAAAAATGTCCTTGATGTAGAGCGATGTGCAGATAAAAGAAGGGAAAGCAGTGTCAGCTGCTCACTCTCACCATTTCAGGGAAGCACAGTTCTTTTACCATTACTACTTTAAAGAATAGGAGACTGTCTATAAGTTCACTGAGCTGTCTTTGCTTTAGTGATTTCTTTTAAAACCACAGCGCTGAAGCCAATGCCTTTCACTGACACAGGATTTTAGTTAGGACTTCAGGAACTAGATGAGAGTGATTTCTTGGGTAACCTTTATAACCTCTGTGCAGCCATTTGAGATGATCCTGTGTCACAGAGCACTGGTAGTGCCTGCCCTTGTGTTGCAGTGCCCACCACCAAGTCCAACCAGAATTCATAATTCATGAGTGGCTTTATAGGAAGTTCAGCACCTTTCATCCTCCTTGCCAGTTGACTCCCAAAAGAATTGATATTATGTGTGCGAATACAGACGAGCAAGAATTACAGCAGAACACCAATAACATCAGTCTGTAGCTCTGTGGAGCTGAGAAACATGTTATTACAGCAAACAACTGGTTTATCTTTTGTCGAAAGGCAAGATGAAGGAATGTTTTGCTTTTACTGGAGTCTCAGTGATTTAGGATGAATGAAACAGGTTTTAAAAGTGCTTACCTATCCTGCATGCTAGTGGTGACTGACACCTCTCAAAAATCATTTTCTTTGAACATGCTCAGAATTCCATTAAAAACAGTCTTAGATATGCAGAAGCAGTGAAAGACTACGTTAGTACACACTGTAGTACACCAGAAACCCTGGTACAAATCCCAGCAGTTCTGTAGGTACCACATATACCATTAAGGGTATGGAAGCTGGCTGTAAATGATAGACAGACAGTCTGAGATGGAAGTGCTTTTGACTGATACCAGTAATCAGTGCTATTCCTGTCGCTGATTATACTCAGAACTGCCATTACGAAAGGCAGTGTCTGTCAAAAATGTTTTGAAATTCCAGATTTAGACTATTGCAGCTGGAGACATTTTAAGCAACCAATGCATTTCTTTCTGCAGATGAGCTGCGAGAATGGAAGTTACATTTCAAAAGAATGTTAGGCTTTCTATAGTTGACTTGATTCTGGTAGGAATCAGTGTTCCAGATTTTTCCTTGAAGATGTCTCAAAAGCAAACAAACAACAAAGATGTACTTATTCTCAATGTTCAATTTTAGCAAAATTGAAATACTCTCATATTCATTTTTTAAGATATGATGTTTAAGTGTTGGGAAAAGAAAAGAAAAGAAAAGAAAAGAAAAGAAAAGAAAAGAAAAGAAAAGAAAAGAAAAGGAAAGGAAAGGAAAGGAAAGGAAAGGAAAGGAAAGGAAAGGAAAGGAAAGGAAAGGAAAGGAAAGGAAAGGAAAGGAAAGGAAAGGAAAGGAAAGGAAAGGAAAGGAAAGGAAAGGAAAGGAAAGGAAAGGAAAGGAAAGGAAAGGAAAGGAAAGGAAAGGAAAGGAAAGGAAAGGAAAGGAAAGGAAAGGAAAGGAAAGGAAAGGAAAGGAAAGGAAAGGAAAGGAAAGGAAAGGAAAGGAAAGGAAAGGAAAGGAAAGGAAAGGAAAGGAAAGGAAAGGAAAGGAAAAGAAAAGAGAAAAGAAAAGAAAAGAAAAGAAAAGAAAAGAAAAGAAAAGAAAAGAAAAGAAAAGAAAAGAAAAGAAAAGAAAAGAAAAGAAAAGAAAAGAAAAGAAAAGAAAAGAAAGGAAGGAAGAAAAAGAAAAAGAAAAAAAGAAAGAAAGAAAGGAACTAATCAGGAGTCAAAATGTCTTGTTCTGAAACTGTCCAAATAAAATGTCTAATCGTAACTGGAATGTTTTTCTTTGGAAAAACTCTAGAGAGGTCAATCTGATTTTAAAATGTATCTTAGATCCAGTTGAAAGCATATTCAAATGCAAAATCAGTCTATCAAAATTGCTCTCTGTAGTTCTACTTGGGATACAAAAGTTCATTTAATTGGCATCCACCAGGATGTTTATTTGTTCATTCAAGATGAGAGACCAATTTACAAAGCAAAATTACATCCTCTGAGTAGAACAGGAACCCTGACATGAGACTCAGCTTTTCAATAAGTATTTTCAATGCAAATAAGGCTTCAAAGGACTGCTCTGAAAGGAACAAGAAAAAGAAAAACAAGCTTCTTCCTTTTTCATTCTTGAAGTAAACTGTATGACAGTTTGAATTACTAATATGAAGAATGAAGATAAAATAAATATTCTTAAAATTCTAAGGACATTTACATATTACCTCTCTGTCTCTCCCCCTATTCAGTGAAAATGCAAACAAAGCATTGTCAGTAGGTTCATTCATTTTGCAACATGAATGGAGGTGAGAGGACTTTAGTCTGCTTCCCTGGTCATCATTGGAACAGGAGCCGACTGATTTGAAACTTTAATTAAAGTCCTGTCAAGACAGCATAACTTACAATGAGAGCACCTTTTTGTGAGATTTAAATCATGTAAACCATGACTAAAGCATCTATCACACAGTGACTTGTGATTATTTTATGACATATAGAAGGTCTCTGTCTCTCAAAATCACGTAGAAGACAGACCCAGTAGTGCAAATAGTATCTTACATTTAAGTACCCTTTGCAATACAAATGAGGCAGATGATGGATGATTTTCTGGGAGGAGCTACCCAGTTTATCAAAAGTATTTCTTGAGTTGCTATATCATACTTAAACTTGTCACTATACTTAAAAAAATATTCATTATACAAACACCCTGTTAATACCACAGTCGTCACTTTGTTCGCCTTGTCACAGAGAGACCCAATACAATATACAAACAGAACAGAAAACAGACTGGAGAACAAGGTGCTGTGTCTATAATAAATCTCCATGCTCTCCTTCTTGGCTTACTGATATTTTTAGGAGACTCCATCCTAAGTAAGATAAAGGCCATATTTTGCTGATGGAGCTAAGATGAGGTAGTATTTCCTCTTGTTTGGAAGGCATTCAGATGCTATGGTGACAGGTATAATAGAAATGCCTACATAGATTAAAGCAAGAGAAAGAGAGAAAGACTGCAGAGCCAGAGCTCTGCAGATAATCATAACATAATAAGAATATTAGATCACTGCAAATTTTTCTTTCTGTTACTGTGGCAGGGCTGCTGGACTCTTTCTCAGGGCAGAAGTTTTTAGGATATGATACTGTTTTTCCTTTCCTCAGTCACAAGAACATAACCATATGATATGAATCACTGACAAGGAGCCTTGGGAAGATGGACAGATAACCACCCCTCATACCTTGAGGATGTAGTTTGTATAACGTTTTGGGAGAGTATTCTGGGCATGGTGACAAATGTACAGTTACAAAGTCTGAGATGATTACTGATGTTTTACAGCCAGACTGCAGAAAGAAAAATGTGAAATCAATCTTGCATCAAAATATTTCAAGCTATTTGTAATTTTATTTTTATGCACTTTAGTAGGTATTTTGCTGTTGCTGTTTTTTCCTTAAGTGGAAGATACCACGTGCAGTCTTCTGCCTTTTCTCATCCTGACTGGCCCCAGCATTGTGCTGTGGGCATAGACTAGACCCCAGCCAGCTGCCTCATTGGTTTCTCTTTTCCAGTGCTCTTTGTCGGACAGCATGTGGGTTGCTCCGGTCCCAGGCATCAGTAAACTGCCATTCCCTGTACACCATGGTGTAAATCCCAGAAGATTCCAGTGCATTTAGGAGATTTATTTTGGACCAACGCTGAATTTCCTGATGCCAGGGTCCTTGGCCTCTGGCATAGAAAATAGCAAAGCAAATAGATTTTGGAAGAAAATTCAGGCAGGTGGCAAGCTTCATATATTCAGGAATTTTCTAATTGATTTTAATGGGATGACCCATACATACAAAGTTGAATGAATAGGCATTTGCAGGAATAATGTCTTATGTGTTTGTACCATAGTAACACAGAGGTTAAACTGCATAACTGCATTTGCAAGAAAAAGCAGCTGACAGTATGTGTTATCATTTCAAATCAATAAAAGCAGGGCATATGATAAAAATAACCGTGCAAATTAAGAAAATATTTCATATCAAGTTCTTCTAAACCTTTTTAAAACATTTTTATAAATTAAATTTAAAAAATATACTGCTTCCTAGCAACCAAATTCCTTCCAAGCTTCTGCAAATCTCAAGGTCTGACCTCTGTCTTTCCATTTCAGCTATCACAGTTTCAGTCATCTGAAGTCCCAAAGGCCTGTATGTTTTTGTAGGCATCAAGGGCTTTCTGTAAATTATTCCCTACTTTTCTCAATAAATTTGAAAACTTTTTATGGGTGAAGGAATTTTTTGTCTGTTTGTCTGTTTTGTTTAAATCTATTTGAAACCTGAGAAAAAAGAATAACAAAGGAAGTAAAACAACAACAACAACAACAACAACAACAACAACAAATACTCTAGCCTTACTTTAGTTCAATACACTTAAAAAGATAAACCCTCTGTTAGGTGATTGCTGTTGTCCTTAGCACACGGAAGTGCTGTAATTCTGTGTCAGAATTCTTTGAAAGTATTTTTTTCCAAAATAACTTGTGTGTAAAGAAAGGGATATTGGCTACCTAAGGAACATGATGACTAAAAGAAAGTATATCATAATGGATTTATTTTTTTTCACATTCATCTTTTCCGTGACCTCCAAAGTATAAATGAAAACACAGCCACCCAGAAAAGTACAGGTCACAGCTGGCAAAGTAAAAACTTCTGCTCCACCTGTCTTATCAGAAGAAGTGAAAAACATTCAGTACTCCAGAACATCCTAAAAACTAGCAAGGGATTAATTGAAAATAAAAGGTGGAACACTCAAATGTTGCAAAAGATGTGAAGACATACAGAGTGTTTCAGAGATCTAAAGTCACACAGCAAACATCCCTGTGCTTTGGTGGAGCAGATGAAAGGTAGAAGTGGGTCATCCGTATTCTGGACTGTGAAAATATACTTAATTCCTCAGCAAATAAAATTCTCCTTTGCATGGCTAATTAAGTAAATTAAGTAAAACTCATCCGCAAATGAACACAGCTTCCAGAGCTCAAATTTGCTTTTGCTTGGATGTTCAGAACATGGATTCCTTCATTAGGGGAGCACTCCATTTCCAGATATGAAAATTTGGAAGAAAGCCTGCCATGCACTATATTAAACCTGTTATTGTCCTCTGTAGAAGTGTTTTGAGTTTATCTCAAGATTAAATTCACAATATTGGAGAGAGGCTTCTGGTTTAGATGGGGGCTGGTCTGATGCCATTCTGTTTCCAACTTGAAGCCCGGTAGAGTTAATGGAAAGAGTTCAGTTAATTCAACACTCTATAAACCAGGTACCCCACAGGAATCAGTAGCTCCACTTTCCTTTCTATAGGCCAAAAATCAGTGAATGAGGCCTCAGGTTCTTTGGCCCCAGGTTCTAAAAAATTCCATCCCTGAGGTTCTTACACTAGTGAACTAGTTTCACTAGTGCTAGTGAAACCTTGACTGCTTAAAGTTGATGCTGTTCAAGTCATACTATTCCCCTTCTTACTGATAGGAGACACGATGTTTCTGGCAGTGGAGTTGATCTAACAGCAAGTCAAAACACAGTAGGAGTAAAGCCTAATGCAAATAATAGCTACCATGTTTGTCCAGATGGCTATGACCATCACGCTTTTCATGACCTTTTACTTAAGAATATGCACATTAAACTTTTTCATATGCATACATGTAAATATGTATACATTAATCACTGATTACTTTATCTGAGAAGACAGAAAATATATTTTCATACACAGCCATTTGCTTTCCGTAGTTTTATAAAGTAAACAATAGTGTTATAGAGTTTTCTTTCTTTCATAGTATATTTCCCAGAATCCAGTGCTGTTGTTTGTCTCTTTTGACTTGATTGCGAAGTACATCATAACGGATTTTTTTCATACTCGTATTTTCTATGACATCCAAACTACTGTAGCAAAAATCTAAAAATCTAAAATCTAAGAAAGACTACATATAGCTAAGCTGGATTTACAGCTGGATATACAGCTAAGTTCCAGACTGGTTTCTGCTGGCAATTACTTTTGGTACACATCACTGCAGAAAAGCTTTCTCTCTTTTATAACCAGTTTCACTTGGAAAGTTCTGTTTTAACTCTTCACAGAATAAATAGTAGATGCTGATTGAAAACAATGCTACTCTTGCATATTAAAATGATAACACATGACCTCAATTTAAATTTTAATTGGATTTCCAAAGGTGAATTCTCTTTGTTATCTGATACATTTGGATCTCAGAGTACAAGGGCTTGCATGCTTTAATTCACATTGATAAAACGGAGCTTTTTAGTTAGTGCTTTTTTCCCCTTTGTAGATGAAAGGAAAGGAAAAATGAAATACGCACTTCACTCAGATATCTGCAATGACATGAATGTTGCCACAGGGGACAGAGACCATAGTGCTAGTAACATTCGCTTAGAATCCTCATCTATATTATATTCTTTGATTGAAAAAAGGCTTTCATGAATTTGACTTCCTGTTATCTTCCTTCCAGATGTGTTTTTACACAATGTATTTAAAAATTTCTCCTAATCATTGAAGAGTTACTTCCATTAAATAGTTCCTTGTATGTCATTTTAGCTCTTTGACATATCAGTTATAGGATCTGTGTGAGAATTGTTATCAAAGGTTCATGAATACATAGTCTTCAGTCTCTTCCAGAATTTCAAGCTGTGGTATATGAACTATTAGGAACAAGGTAAACCAAAGCAGTAAAAGGCTATCTGAAGTGCTTCAATTCCTCTCTCAGGGCAGGAGCTGTTCTATCATTCTTTATCTCACCTTGGGAATAAGATGCCATAAGATTATTTCATTTTGCTCCAGTCATGATGCAAAGTGGCCCACTAGAGATGAGAATAAGATTCTCACTGTCTTTTATTTCTATTGGCAAAAGTAAAGTTAGAACTGTGTCTTAATTCCCCTACCCTACAAACTTATTGGGACTTTTTGTTCTTCACAGAAGATTAAAATCAAAAAGATCAACAAATACTAGAGAGGGGAAAGGTCACAGTGTAAATATTTGTGTCGCCTAAACAAAATCATCTGGAGCAAAACAAGATGAGATCAGCAGATATCTTGTAACATTTCCATTTCAGCACAATTCCTCACTGGAAAAGGTAAATCTCTTCAGACAATAAGGTCTTTCACTGTGGCAGGAGGTATCAGTGCAGCCACAAGGCAGCCATTCAGAATGTTCTTTCCAAAGCAAAACAAGTAAATGAAGACGTCAAAGAGCAGTGTAATATACATCACAGATGTTTCATTTTTGGTGCTAGTGGAAAATAATACTAAATTCCTCCACATTCCACTGTATTTCTCAGCAATATTGTGCACTCCATGGACAGAAAGATACTCATTCTCAGTTACCTCTCAGACCCATTTGAGTGTTAAGATATAAAGAAGCATCCAATTCTTCCTAAAAATGAAAGAAGTTTCACATAATCACCTCCAAACTCTGGTGATTATTGGAAAGCAGCTCCAATGGCAATGCATTAGTGAACTAGACATGGCAATATTACTAATTCTGTGATTTCCAAAGGAGATTGGAGTATAAAAGGCAGTGTTATCATCCAGAATAAATGCATCAGGTAAACAGGATATATTTCCTTCTAATTTTTTGAAAGATAAAAATTAAGTACTTCTCATAGAAATGAGCAGTCATTTTATCAACTTTTCATTTACTAAAAAGAAACAAGTACATCAATGGCTAGGAATGAATGCGAGCAAATCAGTCTTGTGGTTTTTCCTCCCACCAAATGAGGAGAGTGATGTAGTAGGATTCCTTTGAAGAAGTAAGTGATCAGGGCAGGTGAGGCTAGCAAACTTTGATAGAAATCTTCAAGTTCATCAAGGTTAGCTTGTCAGGTTGCAGAAGGAATGTCCATTTATGTACCCAAAAGTCTTTTTCTTTTGGATTAGGAAGGGTTGGGTCACAGTATGCAAATTATTCATACACATTCTCATTGTACTTGGAAGAGAAGCAACTGCTTTTCTGAAGGGGGTTACTGTTATTGCATGCAGGTACAATCAAAGAAACTGTTAGGAAGAAGTGACTAAGGGAAAACATGAAGCTGAGCATGAGGAGGAGGTAAATTGGTACATGCAAAGAAAGTGAATGCAGAATCAGTAGCTCTTCCCTTGGAGTAGTTGATTGAAGTAAAAGTTGTGTTGCTTTTGTTACTTACTTTATCAAACCAATTTATCTTGAAAGCTACACAGAAATAGATGAAACACTAATTTTAGATATTTTTAAATCCCCTTTGATTTTCACTCCATTCCTTTTATTTCTGCATGAGAACTTGATGGTAGCAGAGAGGCAAAATAGACCTTTAAAAGAGCCTTTGTTTATAAGCCTGCTAATCAGCATGACTCATCCACAAATTCATCCTTCTAGCTAATCTGACTTTCTTGATGGTTAACATGCTTACATTTCAGGCTAGCATGCCATTTTAATGAGAAGGGGCAGTGCTTCATTACATTTCCTAACAATGGTAATAATAGGCATTTCTCCTCAGTCTCCTGTAGGATTGCCCTTGATTGCTGCAAGGGCTTCCACTTGCATTCAAGAGAAATGTTCACATCTATAGGTCAACAAAGACTTGTAGATTTTTAATTCAATGAGGACAGAATGTTTCACTTCACAGCTTTCCCATAATCTCCCATCTTTCCCCTTCAGCCCCTAAGTTATATGCATTTTTTTTCTCTGTCATGCTGTATGAAGTTACATATCTTCATGCAGATCTACCACAGAAATTGACATTTTTGAAATTGAAGTTTGAAGTTTTGTTTTGTTTTGTTTTGTGTGTGTGTATAAGAAAACCTTACAGACATTGTATATTTTCTGTCAGTAGCTTAAAAGTATCTTAAATTCCTCTAAGCACATATAGAGTTTGGGAAGAATTTCAGGTTCAATCTTACTGAGCAGAATGTATCCAATTAATTCAGATTTCTATCAGGCAGTATGCACCCTCCAAATGAAACTTTTTCTCTTTTCATCTCCCTTTATTCAATATATCCACTATTGCTAAAGTTTTCAGAAAGAAAGAAAAAAAAAAAAAAAAAAGAAAAAGAAAAACATGAAAGCACCTCTTTACAAAACCTGCTTGTAGTACATTGTTGATAAAAACACTGAATCTAATCTAATGACCTTTAGCAGAGCACATGCACCCAGACGCCTCTCAGCCTTTCAAAACTCAGAGCTGAAGGACTGCCTGAATTGATAGAAAGTGTGAAAGTAAGTGTCATTGCTAACCTTCACTCAGGTACACAGCAGGCCCCCAAAACTGAGGAGATAAAGCTGAATACTCTAGTTCACTGTTGTCACTGAACTGTATGGTTGTTATCTACTTTACAATAGAGGTGAAGGCACATAAAGCTTTCTTTCCCTCTTACCCATAGAATCAGGCTTCTCATATTACAAACTCATTAATGTATCCAAAATCAATAAAATATACTATAAAAAAGACCAAGAGTCTCCTAACCTAAAGAGCTTACATGTAAGCCAATAATATATCAATTTAACAGGTTAAGCTAATTTTCACTCTCACCTTCTCTCTCAACTAATGGAAGGGTCATTGTAAGGCACAAGGAAGAGCAGATAGGAAATGTGGTTATGTGCACTTTGCTAACCCACAGCTCTAAATTTTTCACTAGGGACTCTGGCCAGCAGATTCACTTAAGAGCAGTATCTAGGGTGCTGTAACCAGCTTGCAAGCCAATGTTGGGCAAAGAACCAGGAAGCCATAACTTACTGCTTACACTTCTTGCTGATGAAATAAAAAATCAGGCAATTATATTGGAAGTATGTATTTTTCTGTATCATTTTTAATTGGAAAAGTCACCAATGAAGCATGATTAATTTAATTTAAAAAGTCTTGTATGGCACCCTCTGTCTCATTTCTCTGTGCTGTTGTTTTTTCCTATGAAGTATTCTGTTGGTTGATCTAATATTTTTTTTTTTTTTTCAGAATTAATTCTAGTAACATGCATATGTACTTATCTGAGGCACACGACCTTTCCCAGAATTCAGACGAAAGAAAATATGGTAGGATTGACTGCAGGTTTTACAGTCTACCTTAATGCTTGCACACCCAAATTAGCTGCTACATTGGGTACTGAATTTTCATGTTCTTCACACCTTCCCACATACATAGAGATGACAGCAAATGGTGGTCAAGTGAAGTCTTCTTCCTTCATGTTGCCCTCCTAGGCTGGAGCTTTCAGATGGCATAAGATGGCATTTTGAGTTCCCTTTCCACTTTGGAGAAACAAGTTGTTACATGACCTAGTTCTTAAATTAGAGACAGCTGTTAAAAAGATAGCAAGGATAATGTAGTCAGCTTAGTGGGTTTTGTTTGTTTGTTTGTTTGTTTTGTTTTGTTTTGTTGTTTTTGTTTGTTTTTGTTTTGTTGTTGTTGTTGTTGTTTTTTAAAGTATTCTAAATATAGATCTCAAGGTCTTTGTGCAGTATCATTCTATTTACATGTAGAATACATCATCATACTGTTTTGAAAGCTTTTTCATTGTGACACTGGCATCTCTGGAGACTATTTTGGACTTGCTGGAGATGCTTAATGGTAGTTTTTGTTTTAGATCTCTGGCTTTCCTCCAGTTAATTATTGCTTTTTATGATTCATTTTGTTTGGAGATCTCTAATAGAGATTATATGAATGTGACAGAAGGTCTTCAAACAGAACATAGCAATTATAAATTGCCAAATCCTATTAGAGAGAATTATCATTCTTGCTACAAACAGATATGGTCTTTTAAATGCACCTGAGCAAGGCAACAGTCTTGTAATAGTCCACCTAATGTGATCCTAGCCTTAGTCAGAAAGAGTTAAGATTTAAAATTCACGTAACAGAAAATGATATCATTCTTTTTAACAGCTATTTCAGGCATCATTGAATGGATTGTTTATGACAAGCACAGCTAAACAGTAGTGGCTGTAGGAACCTACAGGTATTTGGGGAATCAACTTGACTCTCTTGATACACATATTCTGTATAGATATTTGTGAAAGAATGGGGATTATTTGATCACAGTTGGAATGTTTCTTCTAGGAAAAAAAAATATATATATATTAAGGATATTAATAGGTCTTTATATCATGTAGTATTCATGAATGGCAAAGAAATATGACATGTGATAGATCTCAACTCCAGGTTGCATGACAATCATTTTTTGCTGTAGGCAACTGAGCTTATTAGATGCTCCCCTGCTTATCCCACATTGCACAGGAACTGGTTTGTGGAAGACATCTGTTCCCTAGACACCCCTATTATGATTCCAATTTGGATACATGCAAGTTTAGTACAAGATAGGTACATGAACTCCACACAAATTTCCCTTCAACTCAGTATTTAGCGTTTTGACCCCTGTTAGCTTCTTGTGACAGAGACTGCTGAAAACAGTGTTTGAACCTCAGCCTCTGTGTTACAGCACTATGCTCAGAGAGGGCAAGTGGAGGTCCAGGCCCTCTCAAATAGCTTTGTCTCCCAGGCAGCTATACAAAAGACAACAGGTACAGGCACAGTTTTTTAAAAGCCATTTCTCCCTATTACACACCTGCTTTCAGATGTACACTGGTTATCACACCTACCATCTCACATTGGGTCACTATACCACTAGTGAAATGGGTGCATAAAGTGAACCTGGTCTCCCTTTGGGCATCTGCAGAGGAACAAAACTTTTTTCAGTGAGAGCACATGGAAATTAAATGCTTATATCAGGACTGAATTCACTGTTGGCCATCCTCTGTTGCTACCACGGTTGTGAGAAGACATTTTAAAATGCTTAGTGGTTAATTTTGGTGCCTGTTTTAGGCTCTCTGTGTCCTCAGCTTCTCTACTTTCCAGGCCACTAAGTCTATGTGCACCAAAGAAAAGATTTCATGCATTAAAGAGACGCTGAAAAAAAAAAAAAATCAATAGCCAGTGGAGCTCACTTCAGGCAGTCACCCCAGGGGACTGCTGGAGACGTGAGAAGATGCCAATTTGTTTGAGAACCCTAATGGTAAAATTTTCCAGCTCTGTTATCCTCCACAGGTTATGTTGAGACTTAGGAAAAATGTAAGTGGGGATTTACCTGAAGTTACAACATCCTTTTTAAGCTTACATGTATAGGTATGAGAATAATTTCTGCAGATCTTTTAATCCTATATTTTAAGTCCCTATTTAGTCCCTTGAATCCTCTGAACAAAAGACTAGGATTAGCACTCATATGTCCTTAAGACACAACAAAGCCAGCAACTCTCTTCCACTTAAAGCCTAATCCAAATACCACTGGAGTCAACCAAAACATTCATATTACTTTTACAGGCTGGATTTTCAGTCACCAGTGACTTTCCAAGCCCACGTCATCTTTGCTCTTCTGATTTGGGTAAGCTTGTTTTGCCTCTTCCTTAAGGATTGCACAAGACCAGCTCAGTCTGGGGAGGTTTTACATCCCTCTGATGCATCAGGGAAGCTGAAGGACCAGAGCCAAATAACTTCTCTAACTGGGGGACTAGCTCTGAGATTCAGATATTCCAGCTATTTTATCATGAATGTCTATCTATGGCTGGTCTACACACAGAACTACTCAGAAATAACTATTTACCTTGTTAGTATTTTCCTGTACTCAGGAAAATCAGACATAATTGCAGTTAGATTTCACTCTTAAGGGTTTGGGTCATCTACCTCTCTCCACTAGGGAGCACATCTTGGTTTTGAATGTATGAACCTCCTCATATCTGCTGTAGTGAGACTCTTGCTTTCCGCTATTACTCCAACTGAGAAGTGTTGCCAGAAGAGAATCAGAAGTTACTAGGGGTGGCTGGAGGATGCTCCTCTTCTGCTTTTACATGCTGAGGAAGTCAGGAATGACAAAATACAACCACCTCCTTTTTCAGCTTCTTCTCCCTGAATATTTATTCTTCCTTTGGTAGCAGGCCAAAAAATCCTACACATGAAACAGAACAATAACCCCACTGTCACTAATTTACTGTCACAGCTTGTATTTAAGCAAGTTTTGTGCTTCTAGTGTTGGCATGTGGGTGTTCAATACACAGACTTCCATACTATCTGCCCCCTATAAGCACTGTTATCTGCATAAAATAGATGCAGTACACTAGTATTCAAATGGCATCCAATTTACTGTCTGGAGGCAATTATAGCAATTACAAGACAGAGAACAAATTTAAACTAGATCATGTTAAATGCTATTTAACATTTGAAGATGCATCCATCCAATTCATCTCCCGGGAACATTCACAGTGTTTAAGGACTCCCTGAAGAATCTGTCTGGTAGAATTAACTCTGGAAAAAGCTATCTTCGGGCTATCGGTCAATCAACCAGTCATGGATTTCTCAGTCACATTAGGCTTTGGTTGCAATTCTCAGGACACTAAAGGGAAAGGTCATTGCAAAACGTCATCTTTTTCAAGCTGTTATTTCACCTTCTTTTTGAATTCCTCATTGGAAACACAGGATATGTTCTCCACTGCATGAAATATACACTCGAGCCCCAACGACCCATTCAATGGAACCAAGATATGGAGATGGTAGAAAACCTTTGAAAAAAAAAAAAGGTCACTCAAAACAGTAATTTTATTTAAACATACTGATTTCAGCATGCTAAGAGTATTCCCCTTTGCCATGGAAGCCTGCAGTCAGACCCTGCTGTGAATCAAGATTACCAGTGTCAGGGGATTGTCCCAGCAAGCAAGCTGTGAAAGGGATTCTTTCCTAATCTCAGACTGCTCCACTTAGCACTAATTATTAAATATTAATTAGGTAATGGAACAGGACCCTGTAGTCTCTAAGCACTTTTTACAGTATGCAAAATAAAACCTAAAATTGCTTTTTATCAAGTGATTAAAAAAAAAGGAAAATCTCTGCCTACAAAGAGGTGGTGGGGTCTCTCCTATCTGGTTCCCAAAACAAATTGCAAAGCCTCCCACAAAAAGTCATGGATGGGTTGTGCCCAGCCTGGAGGCAATGATTCACATGCAGCTGGGATCCAGCATGTGAGATGCATAACAAAAACTCAAGGAAACCTTTTTTTTTTTTTTTTTTTGCATGCAGTTCTTACAGTCATAAGCTGGGTAAGGTGGTGAATAAGTAGCATGTATGAGAGGAAACATGGGGAGGAACAAAGCACGATGGTACTTCAGAGCACAGCATCAGCTACAGGTAAAAATAGGGAGCAATAGGTATCTTAGCTCAAGAAACCTTGTTTCTGACAGATTTTCAAATCTGTCAGATTTTTTTTTATTTATTTATTTTTTCCATGCAGCTTTTTAAATTTTCCATGCTTTTGGACTTCTCTGCATGTGTGTCTTTCAAGCAAACACAGGGGAAGGTGAAAGATGTCAGGCTGATGTTGATGGGGATAAAAATCCTTTGTTTATCCAAAATGGTCTGACTTTCCCCTTTCCTTACCCATCCTTACTCAGATGAAAATCCCACTGCTGTTTTCCAAGTAACGCATGTATGTCGCTCCATGCCATAAATAACGTTGGCAGTGATCATTTCCTTCCACTACCCCCTCATGATGCTTCATGGCAGAGTGGGAGACAAACAGGTACTGGTGTCTCTGCTCCATCAGGGTGCTCTTTCATTATGTGTCAAGAAAGATGTCAGAAGCAGTGGGATTCATCTCATTAAATTCAGGCATCCCCAGCATAGAGCCAGTCACTCAAACTGTTTGGCTGATGGAGAGAAAAAGGCGCTTTTGAAACACCCTACTAAGGATGAAATAGGTCAGTGACTCATTATAAAGGTGCCTATTTTTCTCCTTTCATTTTAATGGGAGCTCCAGAGGACTAGCTCAGATGGAAGCAGTTATACTGAAGACAACTAGAGTAAGGGGACACTAATCGCATTCCACTTCATAATAATTTGAGATGGCTCATTATTTTCTTCTTTTCCATCAAATATCTATGACTTACGTGGGCTCAGTTTGAACCAGCGACTGAGGAAAGGACTGGAATTTGAGCCATCTTTATTGTGTGAATGTTTTGAAGAAAGTGTGTGGAAAAAAATAATAATGTGGAAGCCCTCGGTCCATTCTTTCCCCTGTACTGAATGCTTCAGTCCTCAAGCAGGAGATGAAAAACTACTGTGGCAGAAGATACACTGTAGCTAGGGTAACAGCAGTGATGGACAGAGAGCTGCACTGGAGGATGTCCTGAGAAATGACTTTGTGAGTAAAGTAAGAAGCTGGCAGGCCCACGTGTGCTTCTGCTGTGTCTGGCTGCAGGCACATAGCATTTTGCAGACCTCTGACAATGCCTGAAGTAGGACAGCAGGGGGTCTGTCTGGCTTCACAGGTATGAGCAGGTTAGGGCTCTGGGTCTGACACTCTGAAGCTCCTGTTCTGTCACACAGCCCAGCCACAGCACATTAGAGAGAAGCTGAGAGCTGAGATTTCATTCCTATCATGGTGTAATAGAAATTGGTATCAGACCAAACAACCTGGTGAAGAAAGCTTTATAAAGCAGAGAGGATCATGAGAGGTCTGGGCAGGTCTTTGTATGTGTGGGAGTCTGAAGGCTCTTTTAATGTCCACATTGTCTTTTAGAAGCAATAAATTTCAAGGCATAAATCTGGATTTGAAATCATGGTCCAGCACATTGCTAAAGCAGATTTTCTCTCTGAAAGTTAATCTTACTTATTGCAAAATGCTGGGACAATATCTTTACTTAAATTTTGTGAGTCCGCTGCTAATCTGCTACCATAGTTAGTCTAGGCATTTACAACTAACAAAGTATTCCAGTTCTTTCTCAAAGCATACTCATTAATGCCAGTTTTATCATTAAAAATGATTTAATAAATCTATGTAACACTGCCATTATCTCAAATTCTGAAAGCAACATTTTCACAGCAAAGGTTCTGGGTTGCCCCAGTAACAAAACCATGAGTTGCAAACAGTAACAACTCAAATTTGGCTAACTTTCTCAGCCACTGTGCAGTCCAACATAATTTGCAAGTAAGACTGAAAAGCTGAGTGAAAAATCAGATTTTTTGTATGTATAACCATCCATATTTGTGCAGGTACATTGCAATAGGCTCAGCATCAGTCCCAGGCACTAATTAAGTAAATCCTGAGTCCCAAGAAAACTGAAAGTCTTACTGTTGATGTCAGTGACATTTCACCCTTCACTGGTGCATGTAAATGTATAACTTCAGGCTTCAGCACAGACACATTTACCACATCTATTTCTATAAAAATTCTTGTTGCTAATGCATTGCAAGTCAGATCCTGAAGTGGCTCAAAAGAGGCCAGGTGTGTTCATGAAGCATATGTTATACATAAATTTTTACAGGATAGACTTAACCTTGAAAAAAAAATAGCTTGAAAAAATACTGAGATCACCCTAATCTTTAAGAATCTGAACTCATTAAATTTGAATATGACAGCATGTGCCTTTGAAATTACTGAAGTGCATAACCCGTCTCAGTGGATCCCGTCTTGAGGGGTTCTTCATCCTCAAAGACCAAGACAATGCCCACAGAAGGGAATCTTTCCACTGACTTTGTCAGGGATTTGAAAAGCCCCAGCAATTTTATGGCTATGTCACAGACTATGAGTAAAATAAACCTCTCCTCTACCTTCTTCTTCTCAGCCCTGCCCTCATTTCATCTGATAGCAACCACATTTCATCTAAAACAACCACAGGTTGGGACAGTGTTAGAGCTGAAGCTGCTCCCTGCATTCTGTCTGCTTTCATGCAAAGCAGTGAAATAAACCATCTTTCTCTGAGTCATGATATATCAGTTTTTGTTCTCAGTGTGTTATACAGAAGAGGTCAAAGTAACTGTAGTAACTTGCTCCACAAGTGAAGATCTTGTTCTGCCATCAAGATTGTTGTGTTTTGCCTTCTTGCCTGGAGTGGCACAGCTGTGTTTTCTTAGTACTGAAGTGGTCAGTAGCTGCCGTTTACTTAAAGAAAATAACAAAATCAGAGCTGTAAGATCTTGCTGATATGTTGGCCTGCTTGGGAAGTGTCTTTCTGTAGAAGATGGAAGCCCACTCACACTGAGTCACGCCCACCTTCATATTTGTGTTTACACTCTGGATGAAATCATCTGAAAGCATAATGAAAATGGACACTGTGGAAAATGACAAAGATCTCTGTGAAATTACCAACATTAAAATTATCAGTCTCTAAACTTTCATGTGTTTTCTAAACTATCGTGTTTTATTTCTAACCTACAGTGCCAGCTCACACCCTAGAGAGGTAAATATTTTATACTTCGAATTGAGTCACTTCCTGTATACTGTGTTGACATATTATTCCATCTCTTTTTAGGCTCAGTATTAGCAGCAGTAATAGAATCATTAATTAATATTTCCAAATAAGATTTGATTTATACTTTTGCACTATTGGAATAAATAAATAATAGCTTCTCATTATTACTATCTTATTATCCTTAACCTCATCTCAGTATAACTTACTACATTATTACAGCATTCTCCTCAAGAAACTGACTACTCTTGGTTTGGACTGGCGCACGCTTCATTGAGTTAGAAACTGGCTGGATAGCCGGGCCCAAAGAGTCGTGGTGAATGGAGCCAAGTCCAGTTGGAGGCCAGTCACTAGTGGCGTCCGCCAGGGCTCGGTGCTGGGGCCGGTCCTCTTTAATATCTTCATCGATGATCTGGACGAGGGCATCGAGTGCACCCTCAGTAAGTTTGCAGATGACACCAAGTTAGGTGCGTGTGTCGATCTGCTTGAGGGTAGAAAAGCTCTGCAGGAGGATCTGGATAGGCTGCACCGATGGGCTGAGGTCAACTGCATGAAGTTCAACAAGGCCAAGTGCCGGGTCCTGCACCTGGGGCGCAATAACCCCAAACAGAGCTACAGGCTGGGAGAGGAGTGGTTGGAGAGCTGCCAGGCAGAGAAGGACCTGGGAGTGATGGTGGATAGTCGGCTGAATATGAGCCAGCAGTGTGCTCAGGTGGCCAAGAAGGCCAACGGCATCCTGGCTTGTATCAGGAACAGTGTGACCAGCAGGGCTAGGGAGGTGATTGTCCCCCTGTACTCGGCTCTGGTGAGGCCGCACCTCGAGTACTGTGTTCAGTTTTGGGCCCCTCGCTACAAGAAGGACATCGAGGTACTTGAGCGGGTCCAGAGAAGGGCGACGAAGCTGGTGAGGGGCCTGGAGAACAAGTCCTACGAGGAGCGGCTGAGGGAGCTGGGCTTGTTCAGCCTGGAGAAGAGGAGGCTCAGGGGCGACCTTATTGCTCTCTATGGGTACCTCAAGGGAGGCTGTAGCGAGGTGGGGGTTGGCCTGTTCTCCCACGTGCCTGGTGACAGGACGAGGGGGAATGGGCTTAAGTTGAGCCAGGGGAGTTTTAGGTTAGATGTTAGGAAGAACTTCTTTACTGAAAGGGTTGTGAGGCATTGGAACAGGCTGCCCAGGGAAGTGGTGGAGTCACCATCCCTGGAAGTCTTCAAAAGACATTTAGGTGTAGAGCTTAGGGATATGGTTTAGTGGGGACTGCTAGCGTTAGGTCAGAGGTTGGACTCGATGATCTTGAGGTCTCTTCCAACCTAGAAATTCTGTGATTCTGTGATTCTGTGATTATTAACTATGTCCTATCATCTTAAATTTGTTAAAATATTCATCTTTGGGTCAAAAATATAGCAAAAAATGGAAAAGTACAACTAATATATATATATATGTAGGATAAAAAGTTTTTCAGCATCTGGAAACACTCTTGAAATGCAATTTATTATCTCACTAGTAAGTTTGCAGTTGGTGATCCCTCAAAGTAGAAATTTTGGAAACTCTGAGACCCATAGAATGGAACTATGATAAAATACCTGTAAGTACATGAAACATTCTGGTTCCCATTCTGGTTGTTTTTAAGCTCAAAGCAGTAATGACATCTCCAGAGACATTTTCCTAAATGTTCCTATACAGATAGTCTCATCACTTTCTTCTTTCCTTAAGCAGAAATAATGGTTAGAAGATATGCAAAACGATATAAAGTGGAGCTTCATTAAAAGATCCAGTGTTGTACTGAACTTAATATGGAAGAAACTTGAAGGTGGATCATCAATGCAGTAATAAATGCACACCCATTTCTTCATTGTTCTATTGTGTAAAAGTGGATGCTGTCTCATGGAGAGCTCGTGTTTTAGCTTGTAAAACTTGCTCACACACTGGATGAGTGTTAGGAAACCACAGATACAGGGTGAGTTTGTAAAACAGAAAATTCCCTGCCGTGGAAGCCAGTCTTAGGAGGAAACTACTCCCATAAGGGTCTGCAGAATGTGTTTCCACAGAAGAAAACATGTAGGCAATATCCCATGAATCACACACTGTTTTTTATGAAAACAGGGTATGGAAAGACTGAGATAGATTTGAGGTCATGTGGTTCTTTCTTATCCTCAGATCTGTGAATTAGTCTGCAGTAGGTTAGGGTGGCCTGAAGGGTTGCCTCAGTCTGCTGGAGTTTATAGCCAATATTTTATGCTAGAACATTTGAGAGGTTGAAGGATTGGACTTAACTAAAGAAGTCCAAAGTTGACTAATGGGATTTCTGCACCTTTTCATTTAGCCCATCCCAGTCATCTGGATGTTCCCACAGCTCATCTGGTGTGCAGGACAGATTTATTTCAGAGACCAGCATCTAGGCACCCCAGGAGCTGCTGAGATCCCTGATTTATCCTGGCATGAGGAGGACCAAGGAGCTCAGAGAGGCACCAAGGTGAGGAGGGACCTGTCTTGGACTGGCTGGGATGGATATGGTTCACATGTACTTTCCTGAGGGGTCATGGTATGTGCAGCAAGCATCTGCACCTGCCAACACGACCTTGCTCCTGTTATGTGGGCATTGGTTCAGTGGCTTCTACCCTCACCTTTCACAGGAGAGAATTCACCTTTCCTCAGTGAATAAAAACAGCCATAAAAAGCAAACCTTAGCATGAGTTCACAGCAATTTTGGATTACGTGGAGGCAGGCAATTAAAACACAGAATCAAAGAATAATAGTTTTTGGGGTTTGAAGGGACATTAAAGACCACCCAGTTTCAACTCCCTGCCATGGGCAGGGACACCTCCCACCAGACCAGGTTGCCCAAAGCCCCATCCAACCTGGCCTTGGATGCCTCCAGGGATGGGGCATCCACAGCTTCTCTGGGTAACCTGGTCCAGTGCTTCACCACCCTCTCAGCAAAGAAATTCCTCCTAACCTCTAATCTAAATCTTTCCTCTTTTAGTTAAAAACCATTCCCCCTTGAGCTATCATTATCTGCCTGAGCAAAAAGTTCCTCTCCATCTTTTCTATAAATCTCCTTTCAAGTATTGAAAAGATGCAGTGACGTCTCCCTGGAGCTTTCTCTTCTCCAGACTGAACATCCCCAGCTCTCTCAGCCTTTCTTTGTAGGAGAGGTGCTCCAGCCCTCTGATCAACTTCAACATATGCTAACTAATGACCTAATAGCTAAAGGCAGAGGAGAAGATACCCCTCTGATTTTTGTGTAGATGGAGTGTGGGATGGCAAATGCTTTGTGGGTGTTGGCTGTGGCAAAAGTCACTCCTCTGAAGCCAGAACCAGGCTTCTTCCCCAAGTTGCATATATCTAATAATAATTAGACATCCTCTAAATTCACATTAGGTACACTTCTGTGAACTCCATCACTGTAGTTCTGCCAGGACACTGAAACTATGCATCAGCCCCTCAGTGACAGGGCCTGCTGTTTCCTTTCCTTTGTGTTTAGTGAAGGAAACTTCAGGTTATGCCTGTAGCCATTTCACAGGAACGGAGGTGGCCAAGGTGTATTTTGTTATTGGAGTGTTTCTTCAGCTTGAACTGTTAGTTCAAAATCTCTCTGCTAAAATCAAATTATGGGCAGAGTGAATAAGAATATAAAAGCCTTAAGTTAGTATTTCTCACACTTATTGGTTGCAGGGAAAGAGTGAATATCTGTAAGATTTAAACCACAAAAAAAAAAAAAAAAGTGTTTAGCCATTAGAACCTAGCACCAGAAATAGCAACAGCAATAACCTGAAAGCATGAATGAGGACAGTAATAATTCAGATGTATCAGTACTTCAAGCATGTAAGATTTTTCCTATGCTCTCAAGGACCTTTTCCAAAACACCACATCATTTTGTTTTGATTTTAGAACAAAAGGCAATGCTGTGTATAAATTGGATCTGCTGGAGATAGTCACACTGATTTATGGTACTGGATTTGTCCCTTAAATTGAACAAAACTATTTCAGTATCTTTTTAGACCTAGATAGTTCCTGTAACTCACATTGCAGGACATGTGATTTAATGTTTCATTTTTTATAGTGAAGATGTCCTGTGTGTCATGTACACAGGAAGGCCCAGAATCTCAGAAGTCAAATCAAAATCTGTAGGAGGAAGGTGCTGGAGGGGCTGAGGGGTGTGGTGTGACAATGGCAAAAGATGACAGAAATAAAGACATTTGTATGATTGTATAAACATCTCATTTGCAGTTCTGGAAGGGAGGATTAGACCTAATCCAGTATTCCCTGACTTTAGGAATAGTACTGGTATAACATGGAGCCAGAAACATGTGTGTTTTCATGTAAATAAGCTGTATGTGTGGACACCATCTTCTCTGTATCTGTCTTTTATACACATACCCATCTCCCTGGACCAATGATGTCCTGCTGATGGAGCTAGAAGCCTTTAGTCTTCAAGTTGCTGCAGATACCCAAGGTGGTATTTTGAAGTATGCTATTTCCAATGCAGTTACACCTGTATTTGAGTGCTCTTCATCCACCTATCCATTTGCACAGCCACACTTTAACCAGCCACGCTGGTAGGCATCTTGTCCATATAATCACAGCCAAATCACTCTCATACCAAATGCCTTCAGTATAGTTCTTCAAAGAATTTGCAAGTCCCATAATAACTTCTGCACATCAGGGAGCTCAAAGCCCATGTCTACTTTTAGACTCAGAGCCTTCAGGAAACCATCATGTCTGCCATTCCTCCGTGTTTGCTGCTTGAAAACTTTTTTTTTTTCTTTATAAGCAATGAAACCAAAGGTTAAGTAATGAATGTTTGTACCTAGCATAACAGATCTGTTTTCTCTTCATGTTTTTGTCAAAGTCTGTCTGCTTACTCTTACAGCACAATATAATGCTTTCTGTTGCTGTGTACCAAACAATAGCTGCAGGGACACAAGCCCTTTTACAGAGACTTATTTGTTCAATAGCTTTAAACATGTGAAGCCAAAACAACTACTTAAAAACTAAACCTCTTGCCTCAGGCACTGGTTTCATACGAGGTAAATGAGGTCAAGCAGATGATGCAGTGTGAGTTAGTTTAACAAGGCAGAACCTGGCAACATAACTCATAAGCTTGAATCACAGGCTGCTGCTGTATCCTTGGCCTGGATGCAAACTTTACATGGAAAAGAAAAAAAAAAAAAGAAAAAAAAAAAAAAGAAAAAAGAAAAGGAAAAAAAGGGAAAAAAAATCAAAGGATTTGTCTATTAAAAAAAAAAAAAAGACCGTATTTAAAAATAGGTCAGCATCACTGTGCAATTCATAATGCATATTACCTTAAGTATTTCTCAGGGCTTGCCCTATAAATGTGAAAGGATGAAAAAAAAATGTATCAGAGAGCTTATACGTGCTGCATTTTCCTAGGAGAAAGGCCTGCAATTTGGGTTTATCCCTTAGTCACATGAGTGAGTAATGCTAAAAACTACAAGGACAGATTGAAAGGCCAGCACCCTGATAGAAGAAGACTATCAAATCATTATTTTTTATAAAATGGAATCTATTCCTATTGCAATCAGCACAGAAAAATATCCTTCTTTTATCAGTGTTATTAAAACGGGGATTGTGCTTTCTCTGAACTATTTAGATAGGTGTGAGTTTCATAAATTAGGAGGTGCAGGTAGAGTAAATGAACTTATAAAATGTGAGATGAAGTGTAATTTCTCCCTTTCCTATCATTGCAGTTCCTTTCCTGTGGGTACTCAGATGGCTCTGATTTTTGTACATGCTGATGTTTGGAAAGGGGGGTTTGCTCATACAAATGTGAATAATCACATTTTAAAAATCTGTTCAATCAAAGAGCATACATATGCTGTCCAAATACTTTATGTATGACTCATGAAGAGTACTAAGGACATAACTAAAGATGCCAAGTTGAATATAGAAAAGTTAGGAAGTGTTAGAAACAAGGTAAAGAACATTAGTTTTTTTTTTTTTTTTTTTTTTTTTTTTTTTTTTTTTTAGGGATGTTATTTTAGTTTTAGGTAATCTTAATAATATGATCCAATGCTATTTTTTTTAAACTGCAGATATTCCAAGACCTATACTACAAAAGCTCAAAATGTCCTTATTTATTTATTTATTTATTTGTTTTTATCACATATTCATTTCTGTGTATATACATATTTTTTTTTTTTTTTTTTTTTTTTTTTTTTTCCCCTTTTGCAGGTCAGATTCTCAGCATTTTTGAGATACATCTGTGAGAAGGAGTTTACAGCTTTCACCATATGGAACAATGCAGAGCTGTCTGCTGGAGAATTCGTGGCCTCATTTTATAGGCAAAAATTCCCATTTGTCATGACAGTGCCACAGGTCACCCAGCCACCCCTGTGTCCCATGCACAGTAAGATCCCAACACCTGCACATTCAAGAATGAATGTAAATCCCCTTCTCCCTAAGGACAGTGAGCTGTTGGCCCAGCCAGAGCCCACCTCTCCTGTAGCACTCAGAAATCACCATCTAGCTTGCTTTCTATGAGGAGTGGCCAAGCTTTTCCTTTTGAGCTTTATTCACAGGAAAGAGTGTTTTAAACATTTATTCATGGTATGTAAACAGTGGAACAGAAGCAGTTCTTCATGACAGAACATGTGATTTTAGTTCAGCATAAGCCTAAATAGTCGATTTCCAAAATAACACATCCACTAAGGCTTTTTGATACCAACTAGGGTATTTTTTTGCTTGCATGCAGATAGAATATAAATCCTAGGTCATATAAATGTTTAAAAGTACTGTCAGCCGAAGAGAGGACTAGCAAAAGTCTGTTTAGTGACAAGAGATATACCTAAATCTCCTCAATTTGTTTTATAGGTGCTGTTAAAATGTGTAATACTTTGTTGAGATCCAATAAATGGAAAGTTGCTATGCTGACTTGTGCTGTAGTTTCTGAAGATTTACAACAAACAAATCTTTTGCCAAAGATAATTCTTTTAGGAAAAAAAAAACAGCAGCTTAAAAAAGGAAAGAAAAAGAAAAAAAAAAAAAAAAAAGGTAAAATGCTTATTTTCTGTGCTTCAAGATGTTAAATCTCTGCTATCATTTGTGTGTAGGGGATTACAATCAGATAGCTTTAAGTACATACTATTTTATTCTGATATGAGATATAAAACAAAAAGGGGTAAGTCTTAAGCACCAAGTGCTATGTCTAGTTCAGAAGGAAAATATATTATAAATTATATTTTCTTTTAAAAAGTCATTCTTGAAAAAGTCATTACCTACATGGCATGACCTCTGTGTTGAAATAAGGCCAAAAGCTGTCCCTGTCTCTCTACCTGTCAGCAAAGCGCAATGTCAATACTGCAGAAGAGAAAATGGAGAGAGAAAAGTTAAATGATTTTCCCAAGGTCACATTAAGAACCTGGTAGTAGAATCAGAAATTGAAGTTGTGCTATCTGATTCTCTGAGGGCTATAGGTACAAATGTATCCACTTTTCGTATATTTTCCCTTTTCTCCTCTTTTGCATTTGACATCTCAGGCAGCTCATTTCTACAGCGTTTCTTAATCCTCAGAAGCTTTACAGAATCACAATAGCAGGATACACACCATATCAAATATCTGCCATGTATGAAATAACAATAGCTGTGCTCAAACACAGCCTAGAGTTAGGGGAGACTAAATGAGCACCATGTCCAAAGCTTAGCTATTTTCTGTTATTTGATATAAAATGTTCAGCTATATGGCTAATGGCTAATGGTTAATCAAGACTCAAAACTTGGAATTCCAAAAAAGTGACAATACAGCTTTTTTCAAAATGTTTAGTATTTATTGGGGACTTCTCTTGTAGCTTTTCAGCAGAGTTTGTTAACTGGATTTTTTAAATGCAGCTATTCTGAAGCAGCCCACAAGCTGATAACTATAAAAGAAAAGTTCTTAGCCACATGAGACGGGTAAAAAGGGTCCCATTTTTAATCTTTTCTTTCTGACTTTGCATGACAGACAGCGTGACAGTCTCATTGACCTAGGTGTACAAATGAAAGGAACAGAGGAACTCGCTTGTAATTTAACACAGCAGTTATGGAAGTACTTGGCAGCTTTGCTGAATTAGGAATGTTTAGCTCAGGTACTTGAAATCCTTTACATCTGGGCTGCCCAAATTGTACTGTCTGTTTTCAATGAGTACAATGAACTGGAGAGGATAAGGTGCATTGCACACTTAGGTAGGTGAATGTCCCATTTTGCCCAGTCCAACATAGGACATTCTCCAGTGTGAGACCCCAGTTGGGGTATTGCACAGCCAGCTGAGAGCATCTGGCCTCCTGAAGTTAGTAACACATGGTAGGGTTGAGATCTTGATCCAGATCAGAACTCCTGCCAGCTCTATATGATTCATAAACTCTGTAGCTTTCCTCAGCCAAAGATGATTTGGGCACCACAGGCTTGGTAGATCTAGTCTATAAAAACAAAATAAAAGTCTCAGAAATGTCATTGAAAAGTCATATTGAATAGGATTGATTCTGGGGTTATCTTCCATGGTCCTGATTTGCTCCTTAAAATTAAGAATCCGTAATACCAACTAATTGAGCCATTACTTCAGACATTTGTAAGCCGGTTGGTTTCAGCATGTATCTTAGTAAAATAAAGTTGCTCAGACCAAACATTTTTAACCGATTCCCACATATGAGTAATCTGATTTTCACCTCAGCATAGCAGATTACTTTTAGAATACATATGAGTGTCAGTCCATCTCCACAGGGCATTGCTACCTGAACTGATTATTTATGTATAATTGCTTGCATTAGAGTGCAATTACAGTTAAGAACACAAGACAACATCCATTTCAGCTTTCTGTTTGTTCTATTGTTATTGTTAAGTTTTTGTTTCTGATTTTTCAGATTCATTTGCTCTGGGTAGCTGAACTAACTGAAGCTTTCTGAAGCTATGTTTGTGATTTAGGCTGAAATGGAAGAAAGTGTCAGCTTTAGCAAAAGATTTTCTCAGATATTGCAACAACATGCAGCACACAGTTTCTTTTCTGAATTCCTTTCCCCCTCTTTTTAAAACATAAATTGTCTTGGCTTATTTTAATAGAAACAGACAAAGACCTTGTACTTTATATAGGGTTCTTCATCCTTGCAATCTCAGAGCACTTTATAAATAGATAGGAGACATCAAAGAAGGAAAAGAATGCTCAAGGGCAGAAACATCATACCACGGCTCTTATTAAGGTAGTAAACCATCCCTTACTTAAAGGGCCTGTCCCTCTATCTTTGTTTGTTAATAAGGTTATTGCCTCCTCCTCTTTATTTCATATGTCATAGGAGTAAGAGGCGGGCTGAAGCAATCAGTAATTTCTTTGCGCAGCAGAAGTAAATGATTTGACTTGATTAATCTGTTTGTTTGTTTGTTTGTTTTTCTTTTCTGTTTTCTTTTTTTTTTTTTTCTTTGTAAAATTCCACATGGAGAGTCTTTTAAAAAAGAAGAAAGAAATAAAAAAGAAGCCAGAAACTTCTCTTTCCCCACTAAAAACAAACAAACAATCAACAACAAAAATAAAAACACCAAACCATCATCTCTCAGCCAAGTCTACTCTGCTCTGAAGTACAAATAATTCATAAATGTAGCTCCATCACTGATTCTTTGTGAGCTATGTGTGCAAAAAGAATTTCCTAACTGATATATTCTCTGTGTTTAGCTACCATGTAAAACAAAATGCATACTTCTAGAATTATAACTTTATACTAGTACATGTAAAATCTCACGTTCCTCTGTACTAAAGTTAAATCTGACTATTGTGTGTCTTAACATTCAAAACATGCTTTACTAAATAACTTCTCTGTCAGAAAATAAATTCCTTTCTCTAAGTGACATGGCACTATGGTTCACCAGCACACATCCATTTAAAAACTGCAAAGATAATCTCAGAGATAAGATAGCAGAGGAGGGTTGATATGCGTTTTGTAATTACTCTCATTGGAATGTGATCTCAGTTGCATCTTAACTCCCACAAAGCTTGCTGGTTGGTTGGTATCCATGGGTAACCACAGCTGTAGACCATCAAAAATGTACCTATCAAAATCAGCATAAAATCTACTCTAACAAGGATCTTTCTATTTTAAAAGTGATTGATAAACTAATACGCCACTATTGCTTAAAATTCAACAATGTTGGGGTAGTGAAAATGACAGTTTGAACCCCTCATGCTTCTCGTGCAGTGGGAGGGCACAGGTCCTGCCCACAGGGCTGGACTTCTCTCCACACAGGAGAGCAGCACACCCAGGAACTGAAAGTGATCTGAATTTTTGGGTAGGTCTGTGCGGAGCCAGGAGTTGAACTCAATGATTTTTATGGGTCCCTTCCAACTTGCAATATTCTATGATTCTGTGAGAACTGGTGCACAGTGGGAGGTGTGCCACCAAGAGGGTGGGAGAAGACTTTCATCCATTGTACAAAATATGGTCATGAGCTGCTTTAAGTCTCAGTGCACCACGTGGCATTGTCTAATCAAAAAAAATTCCTCTTTTTGATCAAAATGCTGTTGTGGCTTTTTATGGCTGCACAGTCAGTATTCTGTGGAGTTTTCTTTCCATTCACATTTTTTTACAATCAAAAAGGAAATGATAGCTGGAATTAACCTAAATGTGCTGCTGCTTATCTTCAGTGCAGAATAACTTCATCAGAACCACCACATTGCCCTGAAACTTGTTATGTTTCCTGATGTTAATAAAACACTGTGCACAAAGGGGACATGTGTAGGGAGAAGATACGTCTGACCTGCATGCAGAAAATGCTTAGATCAGAGCTGTGAATTTCTTACCAAGAGCTGACATCAACACTGCCAGACGTGCCGCATCTGAGACCTCTCATGGCGTTCTCTGATGTGTGCCGGAGGATGGATGCTCTGGCAGAGGGGATGCTCCGGCACCATTTCTTTGTGCTGCTGAGAAGGTCAGGGAGCAGCTGCCTGTCTCAGGCTGGACATTCTCATGTCCATACATCTATTCTGCTTGCTTGGCTCTAGTACATTTCAAGTCGCTTTCTTTCAAATTTTCTTGAAAATTGTCTGACCGCAAAAGTTATGAAAAGAGTTTTTTAAGAAGTCTGAGTAATTTACTCTCAAGCCACTGCCCTAGGAAGAAGGTAAATATTTGTGGCCACATTTGAAAAATGCATGACAGTCCCATAATCTGTCTGCCAAGCCCAAATGGCAGCTTTGCTGTGCCTGGCCTCTTTGCTGCGTTTGCTAGCAGCTGACTGGGGCTGTCTCAGAGCAAATATTTGCAACTTGGCAAGAACACGCTGCTCCCCCCAGCTTCCTGGATGGCATGTTTGCTCTGAGGGAGTTTGCAGAGTATCAGGGTAGCACACAAACATCTCAGGATAAGATCTCACTTGGGGTCTATGCAGGGTCCAGCTACTATTTCTCCAGATGGTTAAGAAAGTTCATGTTTTTTCTTCTGCTGGACAAGTTTATCTAGCTGATATCTGTTTACAAATTCTATGTTCTATTGCAAAGATAAATAGAACTGTTCACATTGCAGGCTCTTAAATATGAGAGGAGCTTGAATACACAAGATAAGAGAACAAAGTGAAGGAAGGACAAAGTAACAAATCATAGCAAGGACGCTACACTGAGTTTTATTAACAGCAATCTCAATTTAAAGTAAACAAACAAAGAGATAAACACGATGTGGTCCTGAACTCCAAACAGAGGCACTTACCAAAGGCTATGCAAGAAATATCAACTTTATGGCAGAACACTCCAGAAATAGTCATTAGTGAAATCTAATCAATTACTGCCTTCTCAGTAATGCAGATTAATGAACTAATCCATAAATCGTGCATGGTCTCAGGTAGCACTTTATGAGTTAGCAAGCGCTGGGAGGGCTTGTGTTTGTTGTTGTTGTTGTAGTTGTTGTTGTTTTAATTAATCCTTGCAGCATATATTATGAATGTAATCATCCACTCTCCTGCATCAAAAGATGTGTCATGATTTACACTGACTAGTTAAACGTAACGAGATTTACCAGTGGAAGTCCTGAAACACATTTTTAATACAGAATGCATAACTATATTTCAATAATAAAACTTATTACAGCCTGCTGCAGAATAGCTTTATCAGCACACACATCAGCGGTGTTAGTGTTAAAAATCAATAGGCAAAAATCAGAAAATTTGTAAAGAAGATTTAAAAGTACTTTCAAACCATGGTGGAAGCACAGGCTTTACTAAACTTCCAGGCCCTTTACAGACCTTACCACAGGTGGTAAGGAGCAGCTTAGGCCCACTCACAACAACTGAGTTGCACAAATGGATTTAGAGGACAAAAGAGAGTGATTGTTCCTCTGCTAATAAGAAAAAAAAAGTGCTGACTAAACCCACCAAATCAAGATTTTGAATTCTACTAGCCTTGTTTAAAAAAACAAGGACTTATTTGTCCTCTTGGGGGGAGCTATGGCAGAGGTTTCCGAGCTGCGTCTCAGCAGGCTGGTGGGTCTGTGTGGCCCCAACCACTAAAGCAAATGTTAATAACTAAAGCAGTTATGTTAATAACAAGTTGCACCGGAGCTTTTGGCCCAGCCTAGCATGGGAATGTTTTCTGAAATCACATATATAGAAACAGCTAAAACAGCTAAAACAGCTGCTGTTTTCTGTTGTCTCAGCTAACCTGTCCTTAGAAGAATATTATGAGCTGATAACTTTATCAAACATTACCCAGACAAACAAAAGTGTCACGGGGGACTTACTGTGATGATGGCCCATTTTCTCATCACAGGCTATAACTAAATTTAACACATGGCACCTAATCACCACAACTCAGCATCTTCAATCTACTTGAAGGAAATCACCTATGTGTGACACTAGGTCAGGTGAAGTAAAAGCAGGTTGAAAGCATCCTTCAGCTCCATCCTGCTCACCTGATCCAAGCAACAATCCCACTCAAATCAATTCAGAAGAAGCAGAAAAAAAAAAGAAAAAAAAAAGAAAAAAAAAAGAAAAAAAAAAAAAGCTGCATCTCAAACTCTGAAGGACTGGAGGAGTGTGGGGTTGTGAGCACAGGGGGGTTGCTTCTAGGTCCTTGCTAGAGTAACTACATGTTTTTTCAACAAATGTTATATTTCATCACCAGCTTCACTTGAGGTTTGAGGTCTGGCCAGCACTCAACTCAGCTCTTCTCACTCTGATGTTACACTGGTTGCAGAGCTAGCAGGGAAAATTCTAAAAGGCCCATTAAAAATAGATAAGAAAAAAAAAAAAAAAAAAAAAAAAAAAAAAGCAGAACTTGAGGTCTCATGATCTTAAACCAAATAATCTTGTGACACTCAATGCACCCAAAGAATAGTTTGCAGAAACATGTGATTAGGAGTAGAACAAAACAAGGAAGAGTGGAAAGGAAGAAGAGAGGGAGAGAGGCAAGCAAACGGGCAGAAATCTACTGAGGCACAGTGGGCAAACCGGCCATCAGGGCTCTTGGGCTGGGGTGAGGAGTCTGTGCCATCTGCCTCATTCAGAAGCAACAAAACAAAACAAAACAAAAAATCCTTCCCACCAAGCACTAATTGGAAGACATCTTTGGATTTTTTTATGTTTAGCTCAATATCAGCAACCTTAAAATGGGGGAAGGTAGGGGCAGGAGAGCGAGTTTTTACTTGTAAAAGTCCTATAATTTTAATCCAGAAAATTCAGCCTTTTCAGGTCACAAATAAAGAGCAGGAGCAGCAGGTTTCTTCTGCTGTGATTTCTAGTTTCACTATAAACAATTCCAATAATACAGTTTAAAACAGAAGACAAGGCTAAAAAAAGTTCTTAATGTGTGGTTGTTGCTTTTACTGCTTAATTTTCAATTGCTGTCATTCACCAGTATCTGTGCAGAAAATAATCAAACTTATATGTGGTAGTATCCATAAAAAATGTAAGTATTTCTTCAGAAGTACAAAAATAATTTAACATCAACAGTCTGATTTTATATTTACTATCTTGTGTTTATTTTAAGTTGTCAAGACTCCCCCTTTTACAAATGAAACCACAATTTTCACACCTAGATTACTAAGTTTGATACTGATATTGGTTCTTTCTCAACTAACATCTTGCAAATTTTATAACCTGGCTTTATCTTGCAGCATAAATTTCCATTTATGACTTCAATAAGGCAAAGGAACTTTCATATAAGGATATCCTGTTTACTGAGGTAACTTCTTCAAGGGACTACTTAGGAGAAATGAATTTCCAAAGGTCCAGTGCTGACCTGGGTCTGCTGGTCAGGCAGGTGCGGAGCCTAGAATGCTACCAGATTAGAAAAGCAGAGTTTGAACAGAAAACTTTTATTTTTTTGACAGGGGATTGTCACAAGTG